>NW_006921719.1:6135452-6148911 GCF_000298275.1 Orycteropus afer afer
TTCTGTGTGGCCACTGCAGTGAATTATCAAACCCAGGAGAGAAGTGGTGGGTGCTTTGGGAGGAACAGTTGGTGAAAGGGCTGGAGGGAGGCAGCATGTTTGGCCTTGCAGTAACAGGCCTTGGGTTACTGCTGTCTTCCTCTTGTGAGATTAGAGGAGGTCAGAACATGTGGCCTCGTTACCATTTTTGCACATCTAATTATAACATTTCTAAGGGTGTCCAGTATGCTTCAAAGAAATGGTAGTTAGTAATATGAATACTCTGCACTCAAATCTCAGAGTCTATCATCTACACCACCTGCCTCACTGTACTAAGACACCAGGATGAAGCTGGTGACCTTGGATGAGATACAAGGCTTACTCATATCCTAAGAAACTTCTCCCTGGTTTTTGAGTTTGTTTGTTTTTAACTTTAACTTTTTAAAACGTTCTGTCCTCTAAAGCATTTCAGGTTATTCTGAGATGTCTGCCTCACCCTGTGGCATCACGAATCTTCCCCTATTTAAGGGAAGACTTGATCCAAGCAGGCAAGCCATCCAGGGGAAAACCAGTGTCACAAGCCGCTTCACAGGAAGGTCTGTGCCAGAAAGGACCACAGGCCCCATCACAGCCCTCACTTCGGCAAGAGCATCAAGGCTGGCCTGGGGCAGGTCTGAACTGCTAGAATTGTAACATTCATAACATGTATCTTAGGGCTACATGTAAAATTATGGCCGTAATATTAATCACAGAAAAACATATGACACAAATACAAAGTATTTTATGTCTATAATAGGAATTCAAGAAAAAATAGCTTTATAGCCATGCCTGGCAATATGCTAAAATTCTATACACTGAATGGCATAAAGACACAATGATTGAGAACTCATTTCCCTTGAATTCTAGAAATAAATCACAGTTGCTTATTACAGGAACAAAAAGTTTGGTCTCATTTTCTCAAGTACACTTTCAGAGGGAAACTTCCAGTAGCAGTTCAATATAATGTACCAAGGGCCAATGACCCGTAACAGGGAAAAACATCAGTGAGGGGTTAGTCGTATACAAAGAGAATTTTACTTTAATTTAGGGAAATATAATAATTCAATTACTCTACTTTGTAAATTAAGAACAGGCAACAAATTTTATTCCATAGCTCAGAAACACTGAGAAACCACTAATGTCGACTGAGAAGGCTGGCCAGTTTTGTGGAAAAGAGTGGGCTAGCAGGACAAAGAGAGAAGGAAGAAGAAGGAAAATGTGGTGAAAAATAAGAGAAAACTGGATGAGGACAAGAGAATGAGAAAAGCAAAAGGAAGAGAGAGGTAGGCTGAGAGGATTCTGAGAGCTGAGTGCTGCAGAAAGTAACACGTGGTTAAAGGTTAATGTGTGGCTACACTACTATCACCTGTGTGTATTGCCCATCCAGGTTCACTAATCCTTAAATTTTTATAGGGAAATCCACTCTGCTCACCATGGTGGAAATAAATTATCCCCTGGGTACAAATATTCAGAAGGAGCAATAACCAGAGACTGACACAAAACTAAATCTAAATTCTACAGCATCCACTAGTCGAAACTGGTTTCTACTTCTCCTCTGGGTAGGATGGATGGATTTTCCATTTCTGTACCTTGATTCATGCAATTCTCCATTCAATATACTTTTATGGAAGTCCTACTGTGTGTTAGGCCTGGGGGACAGAAAAGTGAATGAATGTGACTGGCACCTTTACAAAGCTGACTAGTGAGATATGGGGGGAGGGAGGTAGCATTAACCATCAATCACCCTCAGTTAGATAGGTATTTGAAACATAGGAGGGAAGGTGCTCCTCTGATACTCCTTTCTCACATTCAAATCTTTCAAGGGCAGCTCAAGTCCTAGCTAAGGAAAGTAATGGAGTAAACCCACAGATTAACAAGAAAATATTGAAATGTTGCGGTTAAAGCTCATAGTGATTAAAAACAAAACAAAACTGTAATTGTTCAAACTGAACACAGCATTCATTATCTGTAACTAAGTAGTCCATAACTTCTGAAATGAATAAACAGCCAGAATATCTTTAGTAATATTTAAGTAAGTTCATAAAGACAAACCAGCCTAATGTATTACAAGATTCTAAAGTACCTTTGGAATGATTAAGATGTAAATTGTGTTTACTGAGTATGATAGTTGGAGCTGTGTCAACTTGGCTGGACCACAATTCTGAGTGGTTTAAGCAATTGTGATGTGGGTTGTTCTAATGATGGGATTAGATGTATATGTTTTGAGCAGCCAATCCGTTGAAAGGGAGTTTCCCTAGGGGTGTGGCCTGCTTCCAGTACATTTATGGACATCCTGAGAAAACAGACACTCTTCTGTGGATCTGGATTCTGTTGTGCTGCCTATAACTGTCCGTGAACGAACAATCCATCATTTGGCCTGAAGATCTTGGATTCATCATTCGTTGGAGTCAACAGCCAGTATACTGCCTGCCAACCTTGAGCTTGTCACCCCCTGCAGCTGCATGAGTCGGGAAAAGCCTCCAGCTTGATGTTTGATCCAAGAACTTGGGACTTGCCAGCTTCTATAAGTGTGTGAGCCATTTTCCTAAGATAAATTTCTCTTTCTCTCTCTCTCTGTCTACATATAAACTTTACTGGTTTTGCTTCTCTAGAGCACCCAGTCTAACACACTGAGTTTTATTGTTAAGTATATTTCTTGTACTTTAAATACTGGCATCTCAAGTAAGGATCATTCCTTCACATGTGGTCTGCCTAAAATATACCTCGATGACGGCAGTGAATTTGGTTTTAGGGTTTTTTTTTAATAATCAAACATTGGAAAATGCTGCATACTCTAAACACCACTTGGAAATTCAGTGTATTTTAGGAAATTAAGTTCTCTAACAAGTTCTACATTAACAAACCTGTTGAACTTAGTTTAAATGAGCATTTCCCAAAGTTATTTGACCATGAAACCCTTTTTTTCATTTAAGTACTTATCAACAATCCAGAATTTGCTTTATGGAACACACCATAGGAAAAGCTATAGTGTATATAGCATACACTGCTTAATTATCTGAAATGCAATTATTAATCTCTCAGCTACTCTCAATAAACTGATGTTTACATAGGAATACAAATACTTCCAATGGATTTCTTATTGAAATTATTTGCTGAAATTCATTCAAAGATATGCTGACATACTGCAGTGTTAAGAAATATGTTTTAATGAACTAAAATTGAATGCTGAGATAATATAAAGGAACTCAAATTGCATAATAATTTATTTTGTTAAACTACTAGAAGTTTCTCATTTCCTTCTCTCATCATGTATTTGTAAATTTCCAGAGTATATATTTAATAACTCAAATTAATTTTAAAAGATTCATTCCCTTAAAGAAAAAAAAAAATTGAACTCAAAAGAGAAATACAGTTCTACTCTGACACACATGGGGTCACCATGAATTGGAATCGCCATGAAGGCAACAAATATCTGTAACTGAGATGTGGCCTTGGCACATATAAAACCCACTGCCACAGAGTCAATTCCAACTCATAGCAACCTTCAGGGTAGAGGAGAACTTCCCCATAGGGTTTCCAAGGCAAAATCTTTATGGAATCAGACTGCCTCATCTTTTTCCCAGAAAGCGGTTGGTGGGTTCAAACTGCTGACCTTTTGAATACTTTAGCCACTACAACACCAGAGCTCCTTCAACATGTATAGTTAATGAATACAGACGTGGTACTCTTATTCATGTCTGTGGTTGTTATCATTACTTACAATTTGTGTGTATTTTAAAACCTATGTAGGAGGTTTTATGGAACTCAAATCCCAATGACTGAAAAAGTTTCATCATTCACAGTTAATCAAAAATACATTAAACAAATATTCATTTAGCATTTACTATATGTGTCATTGGATTAAACATTGTAACCATGAATGTGTATTTCCTGGGCCCCAATTCAAGACAAGGAGCTCTGGTAGCACAATGACTAAAGCACTTGACTGCTAACCAGAAAGCTGGCAGTTCAAACCCACCTGCCACTCCTCGGAAGGAAGATGGGGAAATCTACTTCCGTAGTGATACTGCCTCGGAAACCCAAGGAGGAGTCGCTATGAGTCAGGTACACTCAACAGCACATAACAACAACAATTCAAGACAATGATCTGACAGTGGCACAGAATACCAGGAGCTGAGACTCAGAGGACCTAAAGACACTGTGGATAACAGAAGAGCAAGTTCCTGCCCTCAAGATGCTTACAAGTCATCTAGGTGAATTTTTGGACACTCACATCTCCACCAAATGCAGGAAGACAGTTTTAACACATGGGCCTCTTTCTAAAAGGACTACTTTGGTGACCTAAAAGTTTAATATTTGTTGTTGTTATCTGCCATCGAGTCAGACCCGACTCATAGCGACCCCTCCTTGGGTTTCCGAGGCATTATCACTATGAAAGTAGATTGCCCCATCTTTCTTCCAAGGAGTGGCTGGTGGGTTTGAACCACCAGCCTTCTGGTCAGCAGTCAAGTGCTTTAGGCACTAAGCTACCAAACCTCCTAAAAGATTAATACTAGTTAATGCAAAATAGCCAATAATTAGGTTTGGGTCAAAAATGTGAAAGCTGTTCAAGTTTCTCCTTTCATCTCCTACACCTGTGTAATGATTTTCTTTTAATGTCAGTTAGAAAGTGTAATGTATAAGCATTATTACACTGATATTACGAGCAACTTGGGTTAATCTGAAAATATCACAGACCTCTTCAAAGAATCTATAGGAAAAGAAATCCAATTTCTGATCATCAGAACAAAACTGAATTTTCACTTAGGGTGAATGGAGTAAGGAAGGGGTGGGTATATTACTTCAGCGATGATATGCAACACTGAAAAAGACTTTTTCACTTTCATACAGAAAACTCACTGCCATCGAGTCGATTTGACTCATAGCAACCCCTCCTTAGGTTTCCAAGACAGTATTCTCTACGGAAGTAGACTGCCCAACCTTCCTTCCGAGGAGTGGCTGGTGTGTTTGAACAGCCAGCCTTCTGGTTAGCAGTCAGATGCTTTAGGCACTATGCCACCAGAGCTCCCATATAGATAAGGTATCATGATGTCTGCCAGAAATGTAAGACAGAAAGTAAACCAAACTATATCCCTCAAACGTTACAGTCCTCAGTGAAACAGGCATTTTTGTAATGACTCTTTTTAAAAGACGCAGTAATGAGAGGTATATGATAGTCAACACTCTGTGGCAATGGACATTAGAATTTTTCCCCTTAGTTTAATAAAACATAAAACTATACATGAATCCCAGCCTTGAAATTTCAATGTTGAGAATTGGAAAGCCGCTGCAGTCTGTCTTCGTGAACATTTTTTCCTTTTTCTTTCCCTTAGAAAAACCTTAAAGACTAAGCCCAGAAACTTCGACCAGTCATAACAACGCAATACAAGCTGGAGAAGGCACTTTAAAACAAGAGGGGGGGATCAGAAATGTCCCACTACGATTGCTTAATAAAACATTAACTTTGTTCTGCTGACTGCTTCAAAAATAGCGTTGCTCATAGTATTTTTCTAAGTACATGCGCTCTGGACGCAGTGTTTATGCTAACAAACGTGAACCTCAAAATACATGTGCAATGAAGCAAAACTGATACCGTTCCAGATTACACTTCAACAGTCCTAAAGAATACAGTTCAAGAGCAAAGCTGACAGAGGGAAAACAAACACAGGGCGGTCGAGTCTAGTATCCCCGCTTCACAGGGCCAGTAGCCCTTCCCTTTCTATCACGGGAGCCAGAAGAACAAAGTTCACAGTGATTAAACTCTTCAGGGAGAGCGCCAGAATATCCCGGGGGTTCGTCCGTTAACACCTGGCTCTTCAGGAAGGAATTGTTTCGACCGTCTAGGTCACGTTCATAGCGGGTCTGGTCGGTCCAGTCATCGGATACATCCCAGGAACCGGCACCGCGGCTCCTAGGGCGCCCTAATTGCAATCCTATTAATTTCTGTCCCAGGGACCGAAGCCAGTTCCACTCTGAACACTACCCGAGCCGGCTGGCGTCAGTCAAAGTCATCTAAAGCGGGGCAACAGAGCACCGCCGCCCTGGAAGGCCCCAGTGTAAAGTTGCCGCCCGACGGGCCGGGCCGTTTCGCCGCTGACGGCAGTCCCGGGCCACCCCCCCACCCCCGCCTGCCCGGCTTCCCTTACCTTTTTGTCGCTGCCGCCGTTAGGCTCCTGCTCCGCAAGGCCGGCTCCACAGTCCAGGGTCGAGGGTGCCGTCTTCAGTAAGGGCCGGATGCGCAACCCCAAAGATCTGCGGGACGTCGGTGGTGGCGCTGCGAGTCCTGGCGACTCTTCCGCCTCCTTGCTGCCTTGGTGCACCGACTGGCTCTCGGAAATGCGGATGCTCGGTGCGCAGCCCATGCTGGCGGCGGCACTACAGACACGCTGGCGGGCAGCCCCGATCCGGTCAGCAAACGGCCCGCCCGGCGCCTCGGGGCCGCCGCGGGCGCCGTGTCATCGCCTCCTCGGCGGGCGGGCGGCAAGCGCGGGTCTCCCGTCAGGAAGTGCGGCCGCCCTTTTTATCGCGGTGCGGGAGCAGCGGCGGCAGAAGCGGGGAGGGGGGGCTGGGTCAGGCGCAGCGTGGCCGCCCCTCCGAACATGCCCTTCCTGAGAAGGGAACCGCTGGCCGCCTCCCTCACATCGCCGCGCTCGCCTGGGCAGCGCCGCGCTTCCGGGGAAATTCGGGGGAGGAGATTTACACACTCCCAACCCCAGAGCCGGCCCGTCCGCGCCGCGTGAGCAACACCGCCTTCGTTGTGAGGCGGCGCGACCCCCCGGGGAAGTAAGTTCCCAGCCGAGCCCGCTCTCCGCCCTGTTCACGCCCTGCGGCGCTGCCGCCACCGCCTTCTCCGGCCCTGGCTCCGCCTCGCTAAGGACACCCACGCCGCTCCACCCGCTGGGCCACCGCCCCGCGAAAAAGCGCCCCTGGACCGAACGCCAACAGTGGGGAAAGGTGCCCCAAACGCCCCCGCTGTCCGAGGGGTGAGGAGGAGGAGGCCGCCGAAAGAAGCCCGCCGGGTGAGAAAAAGAGGCACCTCAGTCCTAGCTACGTCTGGGGCCGCGCCGTCGAGAATCGCAGAAACGGTTGGGCGCACGAGGAGCAGCGGACAGCGCAGCTCCGGCTCCGCGCTCCGGACCGATTCTTGCCGGCAGCACGGAGCGCCCAGCCTCCAGCGGTGACCTCCAGCGGGTGCTGGCGTCAATGCAAAGCAGCTGAGGCGCCCGCCGCCTCCTTCTTCGGACGCAGCCCGCGACTGAGCATGCGTGGCCGCGACGGGGGAGGCTCGAGGCCCGCGGGAGTCAGCAATCCAGAGGAAGGGAAGGGACTTGTCCAAGTGCACACAGCCACCAGGGCTCAGACAAGCAGGTTCGAATCCTGGCTCCGAAATTTAGTAGCTCACTATCTCAGTCAGCTTTGGTTGGTGTTTTCATGCGTGGCCGGTGGAGGAACGTCTCGTTGGAGTGATTGTGACAAGTTGGAGAGAGCGCTTGCACTCCAGGTCCCAGAAGGGTAGGGTCTGAGCTATGTTGTCCCGGCCCGCGGCCCACGGGCGCACCCGTTCTGCACCTGGGCCTGACGCACCACACCTCGCGGCGGCTACACGTTCATGGCAACAAGCTGTTGGCGCCATCCTGGTCTTGTCCCTTCGGTTAGAAGGACTAGTCGCCATTGATCTCCTAGACTTCAAAGTTTCCCTGCTTGCACGAGTATAAGCAGGGGAGAGGGTGACCACCGTCCAACCGGTCCTGAAGACAGCACCGCACACACACCACCTGCTTGCTGTGAGACTTTGGGCAAATCTCTTAACTTCTCTGGGCCTGAGAGTCCCAGTCAGCGGGAGGGCGGCGCCCCGCTTCTACCCAATTGCGGCCGATCTAGGACCCATGCCAACTTCCCAGCGGCTCTCAATTCGCCGATCCCGCCAGGTGGCCCAGCCAGCCTGTCCCTTCCTTCCCCCTCCCACTGTCCACACCTTCTCTAGAGCGGGGCGGGAGCGACCCTGAGATACCTCGGCTGCCTCCTCTGGCCCGGCTGCCGTGAAGACGCGGAGGCGTTTTCCACTCTGGAGTGTCTGCTGCAGCTCTGGAACTGATACACCAGCTCTGGGGTACCTGGTCCCTTGCGGCGGCCGCGCTTCCTGAGCTCAGAGGAACCTAAACCTCGCAGCCCCAGCGACTCTTGAGCCGCGATCTTCCGGGCACCCTTGCACACCGGGTGACTCCGCGACTACTGATCTGCAGAAGGACCGGGTAATGCGAAAGCAGATCTGTTGGGATCTACAGTTTTCTCCCTATGCTGGCCAAACTGGCATGAACCACTGGCATGTGGCGCCATTGTCCAGTTTAAGCACATCAAGCACTACTATTTTTGCCTCCCTGCCTTATAAATAGGAGCTCTGGTGGCGTAGTGCCTAAGGCATTTGACTGCTAACCAGAAGGCTGTTGGTTCAAACCCACCAGCCACTCCTGTGAAGGAAGATTGGGCAATCCAAGGAGGGGAGTCGGATCCAACACCACCGCAGGGTTTTTGGTTGCCTTATAAAGATGTCTCGAGAAACAAAGGAAAAAATATATATTTTTTAAGTTATTGTATCTAAATTATGGGAGCACTGGTAGCATAGTGCCTAAGGCACGTGACTGCTAACCAGAAGGCTGGCTGTTCAAACCTACCAGCCACTCCTCGGAAGGAAGATGGGGCAATCTACTTCCGCAGTGATACTGCCTCGGAAACCCAAGGAGGGGTCGCTGTGAGTCAGGGCCCACTCGACGGCACACAACAACAACCATCTAAATTATAGAATGTTTTCTGCCTTTGACCTGTTGTTAGAAGGTAAATTTTCCAGGCAATCTGCATCCCTCTGATAAAAGAAAGTGTGATCCATGAAGCAACACTCTGAACCACCAAAGTGCATGGAAGTTAAACAGTTGTCCTCTTTCCTCTATTTCTGCCCTTCAGAGTCTGCCTAGAAGTCCAGCCTTGACAATTGTGGCTCTGACCTTGCCTCATCCTGAGCTCTAAGCTGTTCCAACCTTTTCTGCCCTCCCCTTGCAGGCAGGGCCTGGGCTTCAGGGCTTTCCCTCACATAAATCCTTGAACTTGTGCTACTGAGGGGGGTGAAGGTCAGGGGAGGGGGCTTAGTAAAACAGATAGCCCCCTTGTGCCCCTCCCTGCCTCGCTTGCCCCTGGGCCACTCTGTGCAGTCTGAATCTAATTGCTTATCCTCCCTGTTCTCAAAGAGTCCCTAGATAACAGCACTGACTGATTTCCAGCTCTGCAATTTGGAAACCCTAGACAGAGAGACCTCTGGTGGTACTGTGATAAAGGCATTTGGCTGGTACCCCAATGGTTGGTGATTCAAACTCACCAGCTGCTCTGTGGAAGAGAGATGAGAGACAGTCGGCTTCCATAAAAACTTGGAAATCCTATGGTGTAGTTCTGCTCTGCTGGACTAAACGGCAATGGTTTTTTGTTTGTTTGTTTTTTGTTTTTAGACATAAAGAAGATGCAGGAGCAGACTTGAAACGTAGGCATCATCTGCCTGTTTCTGAGTCACAGAGAGCAAGGAAACAAACTGCCCCCACTCCTTTGTTCCCAGCCCACTCTGTTCAAACCTGGGATACTCCAGGCCCTTCACCTTTGCTCCAACAGCCTAATGTCAGTTGTACCTGTCCCAATGAAACCAGAGTTTTCCTAGGCCTCAGTGATGGTGGACACCCGAATTTCACTGGTATTTGCTACCTAGTGACTCATCCAGCCCCCCTAGATATCCCATCACTAGGAGGTATAAGTGGTAAAAATGTTTTTCACTTGACTCGTAAAGGTTCAAACCTGTCCAGGAGCACCATGGAAGACAGGTCTGGCAATCTGCTTCCATAAGGATTCTAAAGCCTAGAAAACCCTATAACACAGTTTTGCTTTGTAACACATGGGAATTGACTCCACAGTAATGGGGTTTAAGAGGTGTACAAAGAGCTCATGAACAATCCTGCTGGAGGGGACACATCCACCATGCCATCCATACTTGTGTGGAATTGTGTGCCACAGCAGCTAGAAATGCCCCATCCCCTCCACCTCCAATCCAGTCCACCCAGATGCAGCAACCCCCAAGCAGAACTGCTTGATCCTCACGAGGCTAAGAGTTGTGGTTAAATGTCTACTTCCTTTCTTACTCCAAGACTCAGGCATGAGGTCAGTATGGGTGGGAGAAGAGCCAAACCCAGGGGACAGAGGCCAGGTGGGCCCAGCTTTTCTCTTGCCCTTTGACCACCAGTTTTCTGGGTTACAGATCAGTGCATTCCCAGGAGACTTCTTACTCCTTGCAGCTCACCTCAGCATTCATCAGAGGCAGGAAAATGTGAGCTCCCGCAGAACTTTGCTTATCTAAAATCCAAAACTCTGTTTTCACACCTTTTCCTATCCTTTATACAGCCTCATGGTTTCAAAAATAATGCCACTACATTAATCTACAGATAAATAGATAGGTAGACAGGCTGAATGATCAGATATGTCTAGGCAAAAGGGAATATACCCATGACCATATATAAGGTTGGCAGATAATGTTTCTACATATGTATTTGTATGTGCTGTAAGAATGTCCAAATAGAGCTAAAAAGGAGCAATATTATGATAACTTCTTGGCCACAGCCAACCACCCTCGGGGAGTAAGTAGTTGGACCTATGGGCTCAGGACCATGGTCGCAGGGAACATCAAGCCCAATTGGCATAACATACTGTACAAAAACATTGTTCTACATCCTGCTTTGGTGAGTAGTGACTGGGGTCTTGAAAGCTTGCAAGCAGCCATCTAGATGCAACAAAGGGTCTCTCATTGTCTAGAGCAAAGAAAAATGAAGAAAACCAAAGATGCGTGGAAACAATTAGTCCAAGGGACTAGTAGACCATGTGCTCCTCAGCCTATGTGACCATGAGACCAGAAGAGCTAGATGGTGCCTGGCTACCTCTGTCAACCACTCAGAAAGAGATCAGTGTAGGAGATCCTGGATAGAGCAGGAAAACAATGTGGAACAAAACTCAAAATCATTAAACAAATAAAAGACCAGGTTTACTGGTCTGTTAGAGCCTCATGAGAGCTCTGAGACTATGGCCCCTAATTACCCTTCAGGTCTGGAATTGAACTCAATCCTGTGGCTTCCAGCCAAACAATAGACAGGCATACCTATATGTTCACCCTAGTGAACACTTATATCAGGTAGATAAACTCCTTAGAGCGATCAATCATGGGAGAACAGAAGGGCAGTGTTTGCGTAAGGAGATAGCTCTGGGGGCAGGAAAGCATAGGAAAGAAGGAGATAGGGAAGAGGTAACTACAGGGAGGAAGCAGGAAGAGAGTTCTTAAACTGTGGAGAACTGCAGTCAATGTTATGAAACAAAATGTGTATGAACTGCTGTATGGAAAATGAATTTGTAAACTTTCACACAAATCACAATAAAAATTTACAACAAAAAACATGCCAGTGGCACAGATTCCCTATTCCTCTTACCTCCTTTTGAACTGGGATAGAGGCAGTGCAAGTTCCCTATTCCTCCTACACCCTCAACCTGAATCCCTGCCATGCCACATCCTCGACCATGGGCTCCTGACTCCATCTCTCCAAGCTGCTTTCCTCCACTGTAAATCTAGGATTAATCAGATCTGCCTCACAAGGATTAAATGTACTGCTGTTGTTGCCATCAAGGCAATTCCAACTCATGGTGACCCCATGTATGCAGAGTAGAGCACCACAGAGTTTTCAAGACTGTGACCTTTCAAAAGCAGATTGTCTTCTAAGGTACCCCTGAGTGGGTTCGAACCACAAACCTTTAGGCTAGTAATTGAGCACTTAAATCATAGACTCCTTAAATGGGCTAACTGATGTAAAATGCCTAGAATAACTGCCAAGGACTTGTGTCTGAGCTCTCCACCTTGTCCTAGATAGATTCAGTATCTTCCTTCACTCCTGGCCTCAGTCTGCTGAAAACCCTTGGAGGAAATCAAATTACGAAGAAAGTCAGCATGCCACTCCTCGGAAGGAAGGTTGGGCAATCTACTTCCGTAGTGATACCACCTCGGAAACCCAAGGAGGGGTCACTATGAGTCAGGTCTGACTCAACGACACATAACAACAAATCTATGGCATCTGACTTCACCATGTTCTTTTCTCTTACTTTCAAAACTTTGTTTAATGTAATTTTTAAAATATTGTCTGTCACTGTTTTTAAATGACATATATATAATTTACACATGAATATATACTGAAAAATAAAAATTTCAAACTAAGCAGAAGTATATAGAGTGTGCAGAGGCAAGGCCTTTCTTCCTTCCTCATTCCCTTCCTTCTATAGAAGTAACTATTATTAGCAATTTGGACTGTGCATTTCCAGACCTGTTTCTGCATTACTGTTGTCGTTTTATCAGTTTCTATGAAATTGATTCCAACTCATTGCGACCCCATGTGATAGAGTAGACCTCCCCCCATAGGGCAGTTCACCAGGTCTTTTCTCCCACAGAGCTGCTGGTGGGTTCAAACCACTGACCTTTCAGTTAGCACCAAAGTGCTTAGCATTGTGCCACCAGTGGTCCTTGTTTCTACATTAAACATACATATTATACACACATAGACACATGTGTGCATGCACACAAACATACCTATCACAATATTACAAACATGGCTGCAGTGAACATTCTTGAACATTTAAGGTAGACTCCAAAAACTGGAATTGTTTAGTCAAAAAGTGTATACATTTTAAATATTCATCAATTTAGTAATATTATTTACATCTGTAAAAGAAAATATTTATAGCCTTCAGGGGCTATTTGAGGCCCCTGGGTGATACAACAGTTTGCATTCTACTACTAACTGAAAGGGGATGGTTTGAACCCACCCAGCAGCACTGCAGGAGAAAGACCTGGCAATCTGCTTCCATAAAGATTACAGCCAAGAGCATAATGAATGAAATAAGTCAATTACAGAAGGACAAATATTGTTTTAGTTCACTATTTTAAAAATTTAAAGAAAGGTTTACATATGGAAGGAAACTTTCTTGGTTATCAGGAAAGGGAGGGGAGGGGAGGGAACACTGCTAGATAGGTAGAAACAAGTACTGATTTGGGTGAAGGAAAGGTCATTGTACCAAAAGTGAGTGATGATAACATGGTTGTTGTTGTTGTGTGCCATCGAGTCGGACCCAACTCATAGTGACCCTTCCTTAGGTTGCTGACGCAGTGTCACTATGGAAGTAGATTTCCCAACCTTCCTTACTAAGGAGTGGCTGGTGGGTTTGAACCACCAGCCTTCTGGTTAGCAGTAAAGTGCCTTAGGAACTATGCTGCCAGAGCTCCTAATAACATGGTTGTTGTTGTTGTTATGTGCCGTCGAGTCGGCCCCGACTCATAGCGACCCCTCCTTGGGTTTCCGAGGCAGTATCACTACGGAAGTAG
>NW_006921719.1:6149011-6173223 GCF_000298275.1 Orycteropus afer afer
TTCCTTCCGAGGAGTGGCTGGTGGGTTTGAACCGCCAGCCTTCTGGTTAGCAGTCAAGTGCCTTAGCCACTATGCTACCAGAGCTCCCAATAATATGGTAGCATTGAGAAAAAAGAAGACAGAGAGAGGTACACAGGAAGTACAGACAACAAAGATGAGCTCTTTTGCATGTAAAGTACTGCATTGTCAGTGATGGCAAGCATTGATCTATGAGTGGATAGATGGGTGGACAGCTGAATGATCAAGTATGTCTAGGCAGTGGGGGAGTGTGACCATGACCAAGGTTAGCAGACAATGTTTCTACATGTGTATTTGTATGTGCTGTAAGATATCTGAGTGTATAGTAGAGCTGAAAGGGACAAGGTTGTGGTGGCTTCTTGGCCACAGCCAGCTACCCTTAGGGAGCAAGTACTTGGACCTGTGGGCTCAGGACCACGGTCTCAGGGGACATCAAGCTCAGTTGGCATAACATATGACACAAAAACATTGCTCCACATCCTACTTTGGTGAATAGCAACCGGGGTGTTAAAAGCTTACAAGCGGCCATCTAGATACAACAATGGGTCTCTCCTCATACAGAGCAAAGAAGAATGAAGCAAAGCAAAGATGCATGGAAACAGTCCAAGGGACTGATAAACCATGTGATCCTCAGCCTATGTAATCATGAGACCAAAAGAATAAGATGGTACACAGCTACCACTGTCAACCATTGGGAGAGTGATCGGTACAAGAGATTCCAGATAAGAGTGGGAGAACAACGTGGAACAAAACTCAAAAAATAAAGGGGGGGGGGACCAGGTTTGCTGGTCTCATAGAGCCTGGTGAGATCCCTGAGATTATGGCCCCTAGTTACCCTTCAGGTCTGGAACTGAACTCTCTTCTGTGGTTTCCAGAGGTGCCTTAGACAAACAACAGTGGTCCCTTCACTTTGCCCTGGATCTACCACCCTGGCCCTGGCTCTGTCCTGGGCCTCACTCAGCCAGCCCCTGGTAGGTGGGATGAGCCCCAGAGTTTGTTTCCTCAGAACATGAGACTGCAGAGAGGTCAAGTGACATGCTGAGGTCACACAGCTGATGGGGCAGAACCAGGACACTCCAGGGTCCTCCAGCTCTTGGTCTTCTCATGGGCTCTTCATCCCAAACTATTCAGCTCCAATCACCCTGCCTGTGGCTTTCAGACAAATTCTACCTGAAAAAAATAACTTGGTTTCATGGGACCAGGATCACCGTTGGCACCCCCTCCTTGAGGCAAGGAACAGGGAAGTAACACAGAAGTTCCTGGCCTAGAAAAGGAGAGCAATGTGTCCAGACAGCTCCAAAATGGGGTTGTGACAGTGGTGATATTTGCCAGCCTGCTTGTGACAGGCTCTGTGCCAAGCACTTCACATGCATTATCTCACTGAATCTTCATAACTGCCTGTGAAGCTATCACTATCATCCTTCCACTCCTCCGGTCCCCATTTTACAGATGAGGACTCTGAAGTTTTTAGAACTAGGGTCTTTGATAAAACTCAGTACCCATCCTTTATAAAGACTCTTAAGAATATAAAGATGCTTTTTCAAACTATATGGTGCCCAGCTACCACTGTCAACCACTCAGAGGGGGATCTATGTGGGAGATCCTGGAGAAAGAGGGAGAACAATGTGGAACAAAACTCAAAATCATTTGGGGGGAAAAAAAAGGAAAAAGGGGGATCAGGTTTGCTGGTCTGATAGAGCCTGGTGGAAACACTGAGACTATGGCCCCTAGCTGCCCCTCAGGTCTGGAATTGAACTCACTCCTGTGGCTTCCAGCCAAACAAAAGACAGGCATATGAGCTGAACATTTACCTGAGGTAAATACACTCCTTGGAGAGAACAATCATGGGAGAAAGAAGGGCTGTTGCTCAGGGGGCAGGAGTGCATAGAGGGATGGACACAGGGAAGAGGTAACTATCGGGAGGAAGTGGGAGGGGAGCTGTTCCATTGTGGTAAATTGTAGTCAATGTCATGAGACAAAGTGTATATGAACTGTTGTACGGAAAGTAAATTTGCTCTGTAAATTTTCACCCAAATCACAATTTAAAAAAAAAAAAAAGAATATAAAGAATATAAATTGATACTTCTTCAATACAATAAAGTATATTTATTTCTTCGAAGCTCAGGTCCTTCAAGATACTTAACAGCACTAGAACAATACTTAGGACTGGAACTCAGCAGGTCTACTTCTAAAGAGTGTCCCAGGACCAAGAAGCACTGCATTGGAGCATAACTAGTGGAATCAGAAATGAAACAGAGGGCAGCAACCATGGCTACTATTATCTGATATTGTCTACATGTTCTGAGAAGTACAATGAGATGTGTTTTAGAAATTAGAGTATAAATATTGGTACTGAGAGTCAAATTTATCATTTGTAGCAGGTGATATAGCTTTATGTCCAAGATACTTAGGAACCAATGCAAAAGTTACTAAGACTGAAGATTTCACTTAAGTAGCTAGATTCAAAGTAAAGAAACCACAAATACATAATTGCTACTTTACACTGCAATAACCAATTCGAAAATACAATAACCAAAAAATCACAATGAGTGCCAGGCACTGAGTTGGCCCTTATATGGAACCTAGATTTCCCCAGGCTTCATGTGGGATCCCCATAGTGGTCATAACCCATGTTTTGCTGGCTCCTCCTCCATCTACTAATGCAGACCTCTAGTTTCCTGCAAAACCTCACCCAGTGATTTCTAGGGGTGTCTGAAGGTGGGTCTAGGTTAGGTTGCAATATCACCCTATCATTATCCCTGCTACTGGTGCCCAATACCATGTTAATGGCTGGGCCCCAAGCACTCACTCTTGGAAGTATGAAAGCCGTGATCCTGGAGGCCTCAGGGAGGTGGGTTTAAGGCACAATGGGGACTTACAAGGTGACCAACTGTCCTGGTCTGTTCAGGACTCTTTTGGTTTTGACTGAAAATCCTACGTCCCAGAAATTCCTCAGTCCTGGGCAAATAAGGATGGTTGGTGACCCTACACCTCCTTCATAATGACACACACATACACTCTGTGTCCCACATTGTCTTCTAGTCCTTGAAGCCACATTGTTTGTGCCCTGTGTCTTACAAACCTGTACCTGGGCAAAGAACTCTTCTAGATTCTGCCCACACACTTTCCCTTGGGAACTCTGACTCGTGCCCATACCTGGACAAGACAGACAGATACCAGAGCCTTCCTGGCTTCCCCATTCTCCTCCCTCGAACAACATACATGCTCCTTTCCACTTCTTCCACTATTCTACCATAGCTTAAGCTAAACCTGGAGCTCACATTATGCAGAAACATTCCCTCCTACATCTCTGCAAAACACTGCGAGGTTGGCATTATTCACCTCACTTTATTGGAGAAGAAATGGTGACCCAAGAGGTTAAGTAACTTATCCTCGGTCACTCAGAGAGCAGATGGCAGAGCCAGGTTGCAAACAGTGGTCTGACACCAAAGCCCAACTTCTCTCCAGTGTGCAAGAGCTTCTAAGAAAATAAGCTTTGACAATAAGAAGTTAAATACAAGAAACTGGGGAGCCAAACGTCACTAATATTTGAGAAGCAGAAAGTGAAAGGTGATATACACCAGAGCAACTGAGGGCGGCTCCATTCCCAGGATAAATCTGAGGCAAAATGCAAAGCAGTTTGCTGGTTACCCAAAGTATGTGGGGCTTTTTAAATGTCAGCCACAATGATCATGAATCACTCTTCTTAAACCTCTTAATCCAAAGTAACTCTCCTTTCTCCCTGGCTCTTCTCTTGATTTATCAAGTCCCTTCTGCTGGCTGGCCTGAGTCACTCATCAAAAGTTCTGGGCCTCAAGCCTACGAAGTTCCATGGGAAAATTGTTATTCTCCTTCTGAGGAAGTATGTCCTGTAAAAGTGTCTTAGCCTAGATCTGCCGTAACAAAGTACCACACATTGGGTGACTTAGAAGAACAGAAATTTTTAATCTCAGTTCAGGAGATTTGAAGTGCAAATGTCAGCAGGGCCATGTTCTCTCCAAAAGCTCTAGGGAAAAGATCCTTCCTTGTTTCTCCCTGGGTGTTTCTTGGCATTCCTTGGTTTATAGATGCATCTTCCTCTTGTGTGTCTTCTACACCCGTTCTTTTTTGTGACAGCACTCAGATTAAATTAGGACTCATACTACTCTGGCAGAACTTTCTGTTAACTGATAACATCTTCAAAGACTTTATTTCCAAACAAGATTTGTTCACAGGTACCAAGGCTTACATATCATTTTAGGAAACACAATTCAATCCATGACAGCATATGACCCCAAGCCTGCTTGCAGGGGAGGAAAGACTTGACTTGGGGGTAAGGTTCTGACCTAATTGACAGTACAGCTAGGGGGGAAAAAAAAAAAAAAAAACAAGGTAACAAGCTGGGCCTTATTATAAAAGGACCCCAGTTTCATCCCTCCATGTTGTTGTTAGCTGCTGTTGAGTCAGCTCCTATTCATGATGGGCCCATTAACAACAGAATGAAACATTGCCCAGTCCTGGGCCTATTGGTACCCTTGAGTTGATTGTTACAGCCACTGTGTATTTTGAGTGCCTTCCAACCACGAGCACTCATGTTCCAGCACCATATCAGATAATATTCTGTTGTGATCCATAGAGTTTGCATGGGCTAATTTTTAGAAGCAGATCACCAGGTCTTTCTTCCTGGTTTGTCTTAATCTAGAAGCTCTGCAAACCTACCATGGATAACCCTGCTGGCATTCTAAATATCTGTGGCTTAGCTTTCAGCATCACAGCAACACTCAAGCCACTATAGTATGACAGACTGATAGTTGATAGTCCCTTTATGTACAGATTCTTTATTGAGTTCCTAGTTTGCGCAGGCAATGGGCTGGACACTGAGCAACAATGATGACAAAACAGCCCCTGCCCTCAAGGAGCACATAATCTGGTCACACAGGCAGGCAACATCTAATTTCAAAGAATATATTATGACCTGATGAGCACTGTGAAGTTCAAGGGGCTCTGAGTGCATGTCACTGTAGGAAATGACTGAATCTTGGCAGGATAAGAGTAAGCACCACAAAGCTTCCCAGAGCTGAGACCAGAATGGACAGCGGTTTTTCACCCCAGCACCCATTCATCCTTCTCATAAATGTACCTGATTTTCTTCTGGGGAACCACTGTCACCTCTACCATCAGCTCAAATTACTGGTTGGGACATTTAGTGTATGCCACTTCCCTAGTCATAGAAATTGGTCTAGAGATGGGCACATGAGCACATGAGTGTTGATGTCATTGGTTGGGCCTCTGATCAAGCCATACCTGTGCTTGGACTTTTCAGCTTTATCAGGCAATGAATATTAAGGGGGGGCAGGTGGCATGGAGAAGGAAGTCTATTTTTGTTTACGCCATTTGGGTTTGATTTTTGGTCTCTCACAACCAAAAATATCCCAGCTGGAATAGAAAGATGAATCAGAAGTAATGAGATAAATATGTATATAACAATAAACATATATATATACGTTTATATATATATATATATACATGTATATTTTATATATATACATATATATAATATACATATATATAAACGTATATAAAAATAAACATTTCAGGGAGAGGTAAGAGAAAGCACAAAGGCCTTGAAGTTAGAGGAAGGACCAGCGTATGTTCAAGGAACTGAAGGAGGGCCAGGGTGGCTAAAGAACAGAGTAAGGTGGTAAGTGGTGAAAATGAAGTGGGAGAGATGAATGAGGGCTAGAGTCAGACCACAGGGTCTTGTCAACCATGGCAAGGACTTTGGTCCTTAGTATCAGAGTAATAGGACTCCAGACTCAAACAGAGAGGCTCCCAGTCTGAAGGAGGTGGCTCTAGGTCAGCTCTTAACCACTGTGTCATAGCAACTTCTCATTAGTGTTTTGCTGGAGTTAGAGATATAAAACTTCAAAGGCATGAGTCAGCTCTAGAGAGTTAGGTCTCAGACTGGCCATGGACTCAAGGTGATTCTGGTGGGAAAAGGCTTTACAGAGAATCAGATTTTCAGTTCTGGCCTTGAGATCATCTAGGTTGTGATGAAATAGCTTGTCCAAAAGTCACACTGTATTCACCCCCTGACTGCCACCAATTCCTGTGTGCTTTGAGGAAATCTCTCCTACCTCAGGTTCCCTAACTATAAGAGGAGGAGATGAGCTGTTCCAGACAGTTTGTTTCCCACTCAACAGCCATTCTCCCTTTACCTTTTCACTTTTCTCCATGTAATTCATGGACCTTGTCCAAGCCCAGGGGGTGAAGGTTGATTGGCTTAATTAATATCATCAGGATCACTTCTTTGCTCATGCCAAGGATTGGTTTAGTCGTGGGTCTATGACATGATCCTGGTCAATGAAATGGATGGGCTGTTTGGGGGAAGGGTGTGGAGAGGGATTTCTGAGAAAGCTTTCCTCATTCTTAAAAAGAGACCCAAGAAAGATATTTAACCATCTGGAATTTAAGCATCTGGAATGACTAGGTGAGCAAGTGACACCTGGAGCTGTTTCACCCTTCTGAAGGATGAACATGAAGAGGATCTCCCAACACCTGGGGATGAAAGAGCAGACAGATGCAAAGAACTGATGTCATCACTTCCCCGAGTATAACTGCAGAGTTGCTGAATTAATCAACTCTGGAACCACCCAACATCTGAACTTCTTGCTATGTCATAAATGTCTTGTTGTGTAAGCGGTTTTTAGTTGAGTCTTCTGTTATCTGCAGCCAAAAGCATTCTCACTGACACATTAGACCACATGATGAATTTCCTTGTTCTCTTTCAGATTTAACATTTTGTAATTTAACTTTTTCTCTTTTCAAAGAAGGAAAATGAGGCTTGGCAAGAAGGGAACTGTCCAAGACATATGGTGTGTGACAGAGCCAGAACCCCAGTCTGCTGCATTCTCTCTCTCTATACCCTCCTTTGCCCAAGCCCTTGCTACAATGATGGAGGTCATTGCTAAACAGTTCTCATTTCATTTTCTTACTCACCTACAGCTTCTCTGTGTGGAAGGGGAGTACAGAATTAGATGAAGATTATCCTAGATAAATTTCCACTGTGCAGCCTGCCTCTGCACGTGGGCCCTGGGGACTCAGCAGATTCCAGAAGTCTGAGTGGGGGGCAGGGCGCTCTCTTTTCCAGCACATAATTAGCAGGTTTGGCAGTGATGGTGCTGCCAGCTTCTGTGGGCCACCCAACTACTGCACTCCCAGCTGCAGCTAGTTTTATAAACTTGACTTTTCCAAAAGATCAGAAGGGAGTGAGTTCAAAAAGGCTCCTCTTCCTTCTAAAACATGAAAGCTTGCCAGGGCCCACATGAAGGCAACAGAGAGTTCAGTGTAGCCTGATTTTCTGGCCCACCTTTGGTAGGAAACAGGACTTGTGCTGCATTTATGTTCTCCTGGCCCATGGTGGCAATTCCAGAGATTCTCCTGGTGGCTGGCCATCCAAGGGACAGAATCTAGAAATCTCTGCTGGAATTGAGCCCACTCTCAAGGGTAAGCAGGGTATCTGAGAAAGAGAAGGATTTGTCCCTCCACATAGACTCAACCACAGAGCTAACTGGAGAAACAGGCACAGAGTCATATCATCACCACAAGCGTTTTTCTTTTTCTTTTTTAAATCAGTCATGACTCTTTAAGCACATTCTTTCCCCTCAGAGTACTTGTGTTTGGACCCTGGAAGACCAGGTCAGACTTGTGATACTCAGAATGTGAGTCACAGAGGATGTCCACAGCCCAGCAGCCACTTTTCCCTCTTTCCTCATCAGGGCTGACAGTTTAGGCTTGCTCTTTGGTATCAGTCAGTGCTTTGGTTATAAGTCACCAAATCCAATTCTGGATATCTTTAAGCCAAAATTGAACTTTTTAAGAGGGCTAGCTGAAAGCTTTTGACTACAAGTAATGCAACAGGAATACCCCAAGCCCCGTTGCCATTGATTTGACTCCAACTCATGGTGACCCCATGTGTATCAGAGTTGAACTATGATGCTCCACAGGGTTTTCAGTGGCTGAGTTTTTAGAAGTAGCTCACCAGGCTTTTCTTCTCAGGCACCTCTGGATGGACTCAAACCACCAACTTTTCAGTTAGCAGCTAAGCACATCAATCATTTGTACCACTCAGAGTCTCCCACAGTAAGAATTAAAAAAAAAAAAAAACTTGCTGCTGTTCAGTCAATTCCAACTCAAACCAACTCTACAGAACAGAGTAGAACTACCCCATAGGGTTTCCAATGCTGTAATCCTTATAGAAGCAAATTGCAACATTTTTCTCCCATGAAACATGTTGTTGTTGTTGTTGTTGTTACGTGCCATCAAGTCGGACCCGACTCATAGCAACTCCTCCTTGGGTTTCCGAGGCAGTATCACTACGGAAGTAGATTGCCTCATCTTCCTTCATGAAACACGTAGTGGGTTCAAACCACTGTCCTTCTGGTTTAGCAGCTAAGTACTTAATGTGCCACCAAGAAGTCAGACATCCAATAGTTCCAGGATTGGTCCAGCAGCTCAGTGAGGTCACTGTGGTATCAGTTCCCAAGATGGCCCTTCCTATCTCTACTCCAAGCATTTGTATTCTCTGACATTAAAGAGGGCTAACCTATGTAACCACTAAGACACTGCAGAAGTGACAGTGTATAACTTCAAGGCCAGATCATAAAAGACATTGTGGTTTCTGCCATGCTCTCTCCCTTGGATCATTCACTCTGAGGGAATGTTGTAAAGATGCTCAAACAGCTCTATGAAGTAGCCCACATAGCAAGGAACTGAGGCCTCTTGCCAACAGCCTTGTGAGTGAGTCATCCTGGAAGTGTATCCATAAGCCCCAACCAAGCCTTCAGATGACTGCTGCCCTTACCAACAGCTTGACTGTAACCTCATGGGGGACCCTGAGCCAGACTACCAGCTAAGCTACTCCTGAATTCCTAAATCTTAGAAACTCTGAGCTAATGTTGTTGTAAGGCACTAAGCTATCAAGTGATTTTTGTCTCCTAGTAATAGATAACTAATACAGTCACTTCTTTACTCTCTGGCATCCTTGAGGTCTTGACTTAGGCTTGTCTCCTTGTGGTCCCAAGATGGCAACCACAATTCCAGACATCATACATAATCACAGCCACTTGGCCAAAGAAGAAGAGTATATCTATTTGGACATTCTTTTGTCAGAGAAAAAAAAAAAAAAAAAAACCTTTCACAGAATCTCACCAGCAGACTTTTCCTGAGGTTCCATTAGCTAGGATTGAGTCATATGACCTAGCTACACGTGATACCGGCAAAGCAATTATCACTTGGTATCACTCGAGCAGGGTGGAGAAATGACTGCTGCCCAATGTTTGCCCCTGAAAGATTTGGGTTAATCCTCCAAATTGAAGAAAGAGCTGAAAAAGACAAGAGCCAGGGGGGCTCAAGGATCTTCAGGGCAAGAACCCCTTCTTGAGGGCCCCAACATGGACTTGCATCAACTTCATGTGCTTTTAGTTCCTATGTCAGTAGGTCCATCTCAGGTCCAAATTCCAGAAAGTGAGGGTCTGATTGACCTAGCCTGGGTCACATTCATCCCCTGGGCCAAGGGGGAAAGAGGCAGCTTGGTTGATAGTTCCACAAAAATTCTTTCCAATGAGGGAGTGGGAAGCTCTCCAAAGCAAAATCAGTGTTATAGATTGAATTGTGTTCCCCCCAAAAATGCATGTTGAAGTCTTTGGTAGTTAAGATTATGTGTCAGCTTGGCTGGGCCTGGTTTTGAGTGCCTGGCAGCTGGATGTAGTTATTCCCCATGATGAAATTGGTAATCAACTCCATGGTGGAATCTACTGGAGCAGCTGACTGGATGGCTTAGGGATGTAGTCTGCTTCCAATATATAAGGAGAAGTTTTAAGAAAGGTCTCTGTAGCTTTTTGGCACACTTGGACCCTGCACATAGCTGAGTCTTCATTCAGCAGCCTGCCATGATTGCCTGTTGGTCTTGGGACTGTTTCTGGGCTTGAACTAGTGGCTTGCCATGTTGTTTGGTGATCTTGGGACTGTCCTATTTTACTTGTCAACCTTGGGCTTGTTAGCCACAGCATCCAGCAGCTGCCTGAGTGAAGAGATGCCTCCAGCTCCTGTGGGCCAGGAGCAAGCAACAGAGCTAAAGTCTAAGGTCAAGGGACTTTCACCTATCCCCTAGAACTGAAACTTTGAACTTGGACTACTAGCTTCCAAAACTATAAGAGAATAAACACCTGTTTGTTAAAGTCGCCCATTTGTGGTATTTTTCTATTAGAGTGATACTAGAGGGCCAAAGGAAGGTTGGGCAATCCTACTTCCGTAGTGATACTGCCTCGGAAACCCAAGGAGGGGTCGCTATGAGTCGGGGCCGACTCGATGGCAAACAACAGAGGGCCAAAACAGAGTCCAACCTCTAGTACCTATGAGTATGGCCCTTGTTTGGAATAAGGTCTTTGAAGATGTATGAACATGAGGTCATACTACAGTAGGGTGGGTCCTAATATAACCGGAGTTGTATCCTATAAAAGATAAAGAGAGACAGAGGAAAAATGGACACTGTGGAGACATGTTACAAGCCAAGAACACCTGGAGCTACCAGAAGCTGGGAGAGCTAAGAAAGGATCTTCCACTAGAGCCTTCAGAAAGAAGGCCCTGCTGACACCCTGAATTCAGACTACTATCCTCCAGAACTGTGAGACAATAGCAACAACAGCAAAAACCAGAGATACCCGCTGTACTCTTTTTTATTTTCTAAACACATTCAGGAGCTTCATTAAATAAATGACTACCATATGAGGCCAATGCAGCTCCCTGCCCCACACGACTTGCCTTTACAGCTGCAACTATCTGAGATGTTCCAGTAGGCTCAGCTTCACCCTAGGACCAGAACTAGATCACCTGGCTATGCCCTGCATGTGGAAGTGGGCCACTCATGACTGCTGCTCTGGGCCATACCTCTGTGCTTAGGAGACTGGAGCCTGCCTGAGGTGTAACCTTGACAATGAGCTATTTCCTTACCTACACCTTTGGATTCCCAGCCACAACACATTAAATTAGGCATCAGATGGAGTATGTGCAACCCAGCCTAACAATATCCATAAGATCCAAGCTCAGCTCACTGCCGTTGAGTGGATTTTGACTCATAGCGACCCCTCCTTTGGTTTCTAAGGCTGTATCTCCACAGAGGTAGATTGCCCAATCTTCCTTCCAAGGAATGCCTGGTGGATTTGAACCACCAGCCCTCTGGTTAGCAGTCAAATGCCTTAGACACTGTCAGACTTTATTATTACTGCTTGCCATCAAAGAGGAACTCAGGCACAGCCAGCAAGGGACACATAGACTACAACAAAACCCTCTCTTCAAGAGTTGGGTTGTAAGATACAGCCCAACCCCTGATCTATGCCACTTGCCTTGGGTCTTTGGCCCTGGTGTTCCTTAAGTTGAGGGCCCTGCCAGTACCTTCCGAAACACCCACCGGTGGGAAAAGATGAGGAAACCTAATTCCCAAGTTCACTAAGTCTGAGTCTTCCTTTTGCTCCAGCCTCTCAAGTATGTCTGTACATATACATGCCCTGTGCCCTCATTCCCTGGCCAGGCAGCCTACCTATCTTTATAAACAATCCAAGTCAGTTCCTGGGTTGTGCCTGAGCCAGTACTTCCAGGAACAGTGATGCTTTGTTAGAAACAACCATCACCGAGGGCATGATGCAACACCCCTGGGTGTATATTACCTTCCTGAGTTGGCCCCAAGAGAGACCCATTGTGGCATCAAGCTCCACACAGGGCTGCTGCCAGAGACACTGTCTGGTGTCAGATCTCTCCTGGGGGTTTAGAAGCTTATGCAACTTCCCCAAGGATTTAATTTTGTCTTTCTTTTTGGTCTCTGTGTTCATTACTTTGCCTGTGTCTGATCTATAATTTTGTGCAGTTCATATATAAGTGGACAAGAAGTGGTTAAATAGATGGGAAGGTGGGGCTCAGAGCAAGACAGTGGGTCAGGCCAGCACCATCCCTTTCTGAACCAATGGCTTTCAAATTGCCTTCAAGGAGGGGAACTATTTTGTCAAAAGAAATGAGAGCAGGAGCAGCTCTGGCGGAAGGGGGGTGGCAGAAACTTCACTATGATGTCAATCCCTCACTCCTGGGGCAGCCCCTGAGACACCTCTGTGGAAAACATTTTACAGTTTCAGGACTAGCTCTTTCCTCCCAGCACGCACTGGAAGCGAGTGCCTCTGTAGCAGGAGGCAGATTCTGCCTGTGTAGATGAAGTGAAAGAGGATGGTTGTTGCTGCCCACCTTACCCATGAGTCTTGAAACTGTCTTACCTTTGAAGTAAGTTCCCCTCCTTGAAGACAATTTGAAAGCCATTGGTTCAGAAAGGTGGTGCTGGCCAGATCCACTGTCTTGGTTCAGTAAGGAAGCCCAGTGCCTGGGCCTTGATGGCAGATTTGTTGGATGATTAACAAGGCTGTAGGTCCCTAGGTGGTACGAATGGTTTGCGCTAGATTACTAACCTAAAGGTTGGCAGTTCAAACCCATTCAGTGGTGCCATGGAAGAAAGGCCTGCTGATCTGCTTCCATGAAGACTATAGCCAGGAAAATGTTATGGAGCAGTTCTACTTTATAATGTATGGGGTTGCCATGAGTGAGCAGTGACTTGATGACAATGGGTTTGGTTATTTTTTTTCAAGGAGGCTGTGACCAGCAATCCATGGATGTCTCCTCTCTGATGTCTCCTCTCATGGATATCTCCAGGCTGAGAAAGGATACCCAGGACAGCTGGAAACAGATCTTCAACACCTTCAGCCTCCTTCAAAACTTTAGCCCTGTTTCTGCTTCCATTAAAATTAAGTTTAGCTGCATGTGACAGAAAAAACAAATTAACAGAAGCTTAAGTAACATAGAAGTTTATTTCTCTCTCAGGTAAATGAAACTTAAAGGAGTAAACAGAGCTCCAGGCTCAGGTCATCTATCTATATAAACAAATCAATGTATCATGCACCTTTTCAGCAGCCCAATCTTGTGTGATCCTATGAAAGAAATAACACACTGACTAGTAAGAGCAATCATCTAGCCTTCCAATCATCCTCCTGGAAACAGACCCAGTTACAGGGTCCCAAGGTGACCTCATAGACATAAGTCCTGGAGCTTCTAAGAGCATGTAGTACATCCTCATGAGGTAAGGGGTTGGCAGGTGCCCTGAAGGGGGAATTAGGGACAGGGTTCATACAGTCCTAATCTGAGCATATGATGGCCCACTGGACAGCACTGCCAGCTGGCCAGTCCACACACCAGAGGAAGATAAACAAATTTTCTAAGAAAGCACTCCAGAAGCACAGGGACCCCTGAGATAAAGGGCTTGGGGCGAGAACCCAGGTTGCCTGGGCCTAAAGGTGGTACAGAATCCTCAGAAAAACAAAATCCTTCTATTTTGTTTTTCTCCCATCCTCAGCAGATGGCTTCCATCTCATAGTTCTAAGATGGCTTTCATCACACTCATGTTCTAACCAGAAGGAAAGAAGAAGGGGTAAAGAACTTGAGGGGATCAATTGTCCTGGTTTGTCCAATCTGAGGATATTCAGTGCTAAAACCAGGAGCTCTGTGGTGTAGTGCCTAAGGCATTTGACTGCTAACCAGAAGGCCAGTGGTTCAAACCCACCAGCCGCTTCTTGGAAGGATGACTGGGCAATCTACTTCCGTAGTGATACCACCTCTGAAACCCAAGGAGGGGTCACTATGAGTTGGATCTGACTCAATGGCAACACTCATCATCATCATCATCAAAACCAGGAAATCCTAGGCAAACTGGAATGAGCTGGTCACCTTAGAAGACATGGCCCCTTCCTTAAGGACACCTTCTTGGAAATCACACATAACATGTCTGCTTTCATTCTATTGGCCAAAACATGGCTTCATCTAGCTGTAAGGGAAGCCTAGAAACATAGATTTTATTCTGGGTGGTCATATGTACACCCGAAGAGCTCTGATGGAGCAGTGGATAAGGCATTTGGCTGCTAACCAGAAGGTCGGTGGTTCAAGCCCACCAGCTGCTACATGGAGGAAGATAAGGCAATCTACTTCCGTAAAGATTTACAACCTGGAAACCCTATGGGGGTCGCTATGAGTAGGAATTGACTCAATGGCAAAGTTGGAATCCACTCAATGGCCCATGGGTTTGGTTTTGTTTTATATTGTACACCTAAAAACTTATAATAAGAAAAGAGGGGGAGAGTAGTGATTGGGATCAACAAGTAATCTCTGCCAGTTTCCTTCTGTTATGGATTGAATTGTGTCCCCCCACAAAATATGTTAAAGTTCTAACCCCTGTACCTGTAACTATGACATTGTTTGGAAATAGGACTTTTCTTTTGTTATAAGTTAAGTTAAACAATGTCATCCCTGGGGAGGATGGGTCCTATTTCTAATCCCTTCTAAGCAGTGATTTATAAAACAGGAGAAACCAAAAAACCAAACCAAACTCATTGCCATCGAGTTGGATCTGACTCATAGCGACCCCTCCTTGGGTTTCTGAGATGGTATCACTATGAAAGTAGATTGCCCAACACGAAAAGGGAGACACACACACAGGGAGAAGACAATGTGAAGATGATGTGCAAGCCAAAGAGGGCCAAGAAATGCCTGGTGCTACAGAAGCTGAACAACACAAGGAAGGATCTTCCCCTAGAGCCAACAGAAAAAGACCATAGCCATGCTGACACCCTGTATCTGGACTTCCAGCCTTCAGAACTGTTAGAAAATGGATTTCTGTTCCTCAAAGCCATCTACTTTGTGGCATTTTGTTCTTGCAGTGCTAGGAACCTAAGATACTCCCTCTCATCCTAATCTGTTCCTGCTGTAATCTCACACAGCTGCAGTCTTCATACTCAACTGGGACCTTTAGTTTTCCCTTCAGTAATGCTGCTTCCAATTGCCCTGGCTCTTCTCACCCCAAGCCTGGCCTAAACCCAGAGAGGAGACATCCCCAGATTGTTGGAGCCATAGTCTCCTTAACCACCCAACAGAATTGCCATCCAGGCCCAGGTGCTGGGCTTCCTTATTGAAGAGCTTCAAAGGCAGAGAGGTCTCAGGACTCATGGGAAAGTAAGGCAAAGAGTGTGGCAACAAATGTCCCTTCCTACTTCACCCATGCAAAAAGAATCTACCTCCTGCTGCAGAGGCACTTATTTTTCTAACCTCCCTTGGAGCTAGTGCCTAGGTCTGTGACTTAATCCCAGGCTAGAAGGAAGCAGCTGCTGGGGAACTTCTGAGAAATATTTCCTCCCTCCTAAGGGATGCATGGGAGCTCTGGTAGCATAGTGGCTAAGACACTTGCCTGCTAACCAGACGGCTGGCGGTTCAAACCCACCAGCCACTCCTCGGAAGGAAGGTTGGGCAATCCTACTTCCGTAGTGATACTGCCTCGGAAACCCAAGGAGGGGTCGCTATGAGTCAGGGCTGACTTGACGGCACATAACAACAACAACAAGGGATGCATAGGAGCTCTGGTGGTGTTGTGGTTAAAGCATTGGGCTGCTAAGCAAAAGGTCAGCAGTTCGAACCTATCAGCTGCTCCTTGGGAGAAAGATGAGGCAGTCCGCTTCCATAAAGATTTACAGCCTTGGAAACCCTGTGGGGCACTTCTACTCTGTCTTGTGGTGTCACTATGAGTCAGAATCAATTTGATAGCAATGGGTTTGGTTTGGTTTTAAGGGACACATGGAGAGAAAAGCCTTTTCTATGGGTAATGGTCCTGTCTGCATGTAATGCCTAGAACTGTGACAGCTGTCTTGTGACCATGAGGAGTCAATCCTAGGACAAAGCCAATAATACTTAAGATAATTGAGCAGAGACGTGGAAAGAGCCAAAGTCCTTGATGCCATCACTAAGCTCCCAAACCAATCCTGGACCACTCATCTCTCAAGTTACTCTGATGTGAGATAATAAAAATCTCATGTCCTAAATATTGTATCAGTTAATTATTGTAAAAAGTCAAGGAAAGGTTTATATATGGAAGGAAACTTTCTTTGTTGGTTACCAGTGGTAGGAGGGGAGGGGAGGGAACACTGCAAAAGTAAAAAAAAATAAATAACTCATATCTTATAAGCCATTTTTTATTGAGTGCTCTGTCACTTGTAGTTAATATTGAATAAGGTCAATCATTTTAACTGATAAAGGATGTGTTTTCTTCTGAGTGAGAGGAAGAGTTGGGTAGTACTTTTGTAGATGCTTCTGCTTTGTAAATTTGCACCTAAATCACAATTTTAAAAAATTTAAAAAAAAAAGAAGAAGTTTAGTTTGCTGGTCTGATAGAGCCTGGTGGAACCACTGAGACTATGGCCCCTAGCTGCCCTTCAGGTCTGGAATTGAACCCATACCTGTGGCTTCCAGCCAAACAAAAGACAGGCATATGAGTACAACATTTACCTGAGGTAGATACACTCCTTGTGGAGATCAATCATGGGAGAAAGAAGAACTGTTTATGCACAGGGAGACAGCTCAAGGGGCAGGAGTGCATGGAGAGATGGACACAGGGAAGAAATAACTATCAGGAGGAAGTGGGAGGGGAGCTGTTGCATTGGGGTAAATTGTAGTCAATGTCATGAGACAAAGTGTATGTGAACTGCTGTATGGAAAGTGAATTTGCTCTGTAAACTTTCACCCAAATCACAATTTAAAAAAAAAAAAAAAAGAAGAAGAAGTTTAAAATGATATTTCAGGGATTTTGTAAAAAAAAAAAAAAGTTTACAGCCTTAGAAACTCTATGGGACAGTTCTATCTACAGGGCGGCTGTGAATTTGAATCAACTCAACCACAATGGATTTCAGGACTATCACAGGTACTGTTGTTGTCAACTTCCTGGCTCTCTCACCTGGTGGCCTTACCTGATGACTTTACCTGGCTTGAACTTTCCTCATCTGACATCTTCCTGGAGTGCTTGGACCCCCTTAGATTGCTGCTGTATTAGTCAGCCTTCACCAAGCTATTGTGCAGTAATAGACAATCTTAAAATCTTAACCACCATCAAGATTTACATTTCACTTATAGTACAAGTCAGCTGTGGGTTGCTGTGGCTCTATTCCACATGTTGTCCTCATCTTGGGTTCCAGGGTGAAAGAGAAGCCCCTGTCAGGAACATGTTTTTCTCATGGCAGAAGGAAAAAAAAAAAAAAAAGAGCAATGGCAGGATGATGTGATGGCTTTTAAAATCTCCAAAGTGGGATATATCACTTCTGCTTCTTCCATTGGCCAAGCCTTCCTCCACTGGCGGGGTGGGGAGAGGGGGGGAATAATCATGGCACAGGAAATCATGTGACATTGAATGAGAATACGTAGTCCTCTTACAAGGAGAGTTGTTGGGTGGCATTGAGTTGATTTCGACTCATAGTGACCCTGTGTGACAGAGTAGAACTGCCCTCATGGGGTTTCCAAAGCTGTAATCTTTACAGGAGCAGATCACCAGGTTTTTCTCCCATGGAGCTGCTGGGTGGGTGCAAACTGCCAACCGTTTGGTTAGCAGCCAAGTGCTTTAACTATTGTACCATCAGGGCTCCCACAAGGAGAAGGAGTGAGTAATTTGGAGCAATGATACAATCTACCATGACTGCCAACTCTACCTATAAGATCTATGGGGGAACACCCCTCTAGACTCTCAATGACTGGACTCTCAGGCCAGGGAAGGTCTCCTGGAAGTAAGGTTGGTTCCAATGGTTTAGAGCATGGTCTTGCACTTGGAAAGGCCTGGGCAAAAATTTTTGTATTATCAGATTTAATGCTTACAACACCACTATGAGTTAGGAGAGGATATTATTCTCATTTTATAGATAAGAAATCTGAGGCTCAGAGAGGTTAATTATCTTGCCCAAGGACACACAGGGTTGTGAAGAAGTGGAGCTGGAGCTCAACCACAGATCTGTCTGGCTCCAAAGCCCATGCTCTCACTTACTTTGTTTGACCCCTGCAAAGTAGACTCAGAATCTGCCAGATAAGCATGGTGGGTTAAGAAGATGCATTTAGCACTGCTTCCTCTCAAAACCCCACAAAAAAATAATCCCCAGAGATTTTTTAAAACCAACCAACAGTTTAGCTTACCTAGTAAAGAATGTCTGCCTTGAACATTGTGCTCTTTTAAAAAACTATCTATGTGGAATCAAATTGATAACATGGACTCGAAAGATTAGATAGGAAATTTGGAGGGAAGTGAGTTTATGTTAATGGGGGAGAAACAATTTGGCAATGAAGGGTGGAAATGGTTGTACAACTTAAAGAATATAATCAGTGTCACTGAATTGTACATGTAAAAATTGCAGAATTGGTATATGTTCTGCTGTATATTCTCAACAATGACAAAAAATAAACTTAAAAAAAAAAAAACACTGAAAAAGAGAGTAAAGAAGTAAAAATATTTATAAACCCATAAAGACCATGAGAATAAGAGAGGCAACAACAGAGATAAGAGGCATCAACAAACTTTTGGAGGACAAAAAGCAGATGGAAGATGTGGCAGAGCTGAGAAAACAGAACTTCAAGAGCTGGCAGAAGGACCGCCACGACAATTAAGAAAGGCTAAGGAGACAGAGGCATCTGTTACTGAAGAAGGTGGAGTGAAGGTGGGGCTAAAGACAGGGCCCATCTAGTTTTATCTTCCATAACCAGTTGCCTTTGAATTGACTCTGACTTACGGTGACCTCGTGTGTCAGAGTAGAACTGTGCTCCGTAGGTTTTCAGTGGCTGAATTATTGAAAGTAGATTGCCAGGCCTTTCTTCTGAGGCACTTCTAGATGATTTCTAACCAGCTTTCCCATTAACAACAGTGTGTTAACATTTGCACCATCCAAGGACTCTTCCCTCTTCTATAATGGAAAGTAAATAAGCACACGGAAAATCAGTAACTGAGAGGGTGTTGGTAGTTCAGTGACAGAATTTTCACTTTCCATGCTGGAGACCTTGGTTCGATTCCCAGCTAAAACACCTCATGTGCAGCCACCACCCTTCTGTCAGTGGAGGCTTGTGTGTTGCTAGAATGCTGAACAGATTTCAGGGGAGCTTTCAGATTAAGATAGACTAGGAAGAAAGGCTGATGATCAACTTCTGAAAAGCAGCCAGTGAAAACCCTATGAATTACAACAGAACAATATCTTCTGAGAGTCTGGAAGCGTTGCTGAAACCTGTCTACAGTGGGTGTCCCTGATGGTATTTCAAATACTGGTGGCAGGGCTTCCAGAATCACAGCAACACGCAAGCCACCACAATATGATGAACTGGCAAATGGAGTGGATGGAGCATCCAGGGTGATCGGATTTATCAAATAATAATAATAAATCAATAAGAGAAAAAAAAAGTCAACATAAGTACATTATTTAGAAATATGGTAGTAAACACCAGAAGAAGTAGCTGAAAGAGTTTGAGGCAGAGAAATCAGGGGTAAGGAGAATGGGGCAGGGAATTGCAGGAATTTTTTTTTTCTTTTATTGTTGCTGGTATTAACCTTATGGAACTGTTTAACTTTTAAAATCATGTATATGTATTACTCTGATTTGAATTGAAGGGAAAAAAGACGAGGTGGAGGCAAGAAATTTGGGTTTCTCTGTGGATCTTAGATCTTGAACAAGAAGTCTTCATATCTGATGGGAGGGAAAACTGAGCAATACTGAAAGAACAAAACAAAACAATAGCCAAGCCAGGCTATTCTGTCAAGGAGCCTCTAGGAGGTTGAACCGCCAACCTTTTGGTTAGCAGCTGAGTACTTAACCATTTGCACTATCCAGGGATAAGCAATACTAAAGGGGCTCCCGTTATGGGGAAGGTGAATCCTCGTGTCAAGGGAGCTGATAGGAGTGCAGGGGGCAGGTAGAGCCTGCATAGATAATTCTGTCTTTAGATCTTATCCTACTTCAGAGCTTCAAAAGAAGGGAAGACTTTAGCAGCAGCGACACCACCTAGGCCCACCTTGGGCTATGCCCTCTGCAATCTTGGAGCCTGTGGGTCTAGGCTGGGTGGAATCAGTGGCGCTCCCGCTGACCTAGGAGAAACTCAGTCTTTCACCTTAACACGGGGAACTTCTATGGAGGTAGCAGGCAATGCGTCCACCCCACCTGGTGGAGGAAGGGAGATTGCAGCCTGAAACTGTCAGATTTTTTACAACAGCTTCCTTTTGGAGAAGAATCTCTGCTTCGTTACTTTATTGAGATAACATAATGAATCTTCAATTTTATCTTTCTCTTATTCCAGACAAGATCATCAGTACTCAGTTTCATCTGTCTCTCTTTCCAGTGCTCCATGGTCAGACATCTTTGATTACTATTCTGTTGTGTTGTTGTTAGGTACTCTGGAGTCGTTTCCGACTCATAGCGATCCCATGCACAGCAGAACCAAACAACGCCCGTACCGCGCCAGCTCCATGATCCTTGCTGTACTTGAGCCCATCGTTGCAGCCACGGTGTCAACCCATCTCGTTGAAGGCCTTCCCCTCTTTCGTAGCCCCTCCACCTTACCAAGCATGACATCCTTCTCCAGGGAATGGTCCCTTCTGACAACATGACCAAAGTAGGTGAGACAAAGTCTGGCCACTCTCCCTTTCAAGGAGCATTTTGCCTGCACTTCCTCCAGGACAGATCTGTTAGTTCTTTTAGCAGTCCATAGTACTTTCCGTATTCTTCCCCAACACCACAACTCAAAAGCATCAACTCTTCTTAGGTCTTCCTTATTTATTGTCCAGCTCTCAGATGCATACAAGGCGGTTGAAAATATCATGGCTTCTGTCACACGCACCTTAGTCCTCAAGGAGACATCTTTGCTGTTCCACACTTGAAATAGGTCCTTTGCAGCCGACTTGCCCACTGCTATACATCGTCTAATGTCCTGACTGCTGCTTCCATTGGCGTAGATTGCAGAACTAAGCAATGTGAATTCTTTGACAATCTCAATCTTTTCTCCATTTATCATGATGCTGCTTATAGGCCCAGTTGTGAGGATTTTTCTTTTCTTTATATTGAGAAGAAATCCATACTGCAGACTGTATTCTTCAACCTTCATCAGTAAGTGCCTCAAGTCATCCTCACTTTCAGCAAGCAAAGTTGTGTTGTCAGTGTATTGCAGGTTGTTAATGATTCTTCCTTCAATCTTTTTTTTTTTTTTGCAGGGGGGGTGAAGGGGAGAAAATTATTTATTAGATAAATGATAAGTTGCATATTAATTTAATTAATAATAGCCCACAACTAAAAATAGCACCTATGACCATTTACAGGAGACTGGATAAACCACCAATACATTATTCATACAATGGAATATTACTCAGCATTAGAAAGGACCCAACAACTAATATAACCAACAATAGACAAATCTCAGAAACATCATGTTGAGTGAAAGTTGCCTTATACACATGCAAAAATAATGAAAAGAAAAAAAAAGGCACAAATATAATTACACTACATGAAGTTCCAAAACAAGTAAAATGGCGGAAAACTATCAAAACAGTGGTTGCCTTTCAAGGAATAGAGGTAGGGACAGGAAAGGGGTGATTTTCTGAAATGATAGTAATATTATATATTTTAAAAGGGGTTTGCATTATGCAGGTGTATGTATTTGTCAAAACTCATCATATGATACACTTGAGATTTGTGCATTTCATCATATGTAAATTTTACTTTAAAAAAATCCATAAACAATATAGAACACTAGTTAAAGATATGCATGCTAAAGTATTTAAGGGTGAAGTGTACTGATGCCTGCAATTACTTGGAAATGCACCAACAAATAAGATGGCTTGATGAACAGTTGAGGAATGAACAGATGAATAGATATGTGAAGAAGTGAATAGAGTAAAAGTGAAATTGTAATCTAGGTGTTAAGGACATGGGTTTTCACTATACAATTATTTAAGCATTTCTGTATGTTGGAAATTTTTCATAATAAAATATTGAAAAGGGGGCGATGAAATAGAGTAGTAATGGGTACCACCCTTAAACAAAGACCTGATTAAATAGGACTAAAAGGGATGAGTCACAAGAATCACAGAACCAGAAAAGGTCACCAGGGCACTGTGCAACTGCTAAATACTTGGTGCTGGGTAGAACATGGGCAATGGCTAGAAACTCTTCCGAGGAGGACAAGTGATGAAGTCAGGCAAAATAGAAAACATCACAAAATCCTTGAGAAAGAACATATGACATGTCACATCTATTTTTTTTTAAATCTACTTTCTCATAACTTTAGCAATTTCACACCTTAACAAAAAGCAAGTAAAAGAGTGTTATTGGTTTTTCTTTTGCATCAAGTTTCAAAGTGAGTCTAGCAAAGAAATTTCTCCCTTAGGAAGGAACACTATCAAACATTATGTTTAAAAATAAGTGACCTGTTTGTAATGTGTCAAATCCAACTGCTTTAATCTTAAGTTAAGAAGGTTCTCAAAGGACAAATTCAAAGGTACCTATTTTACATTTTTCTCCTGCCCATTTAAGTAAGCATTTATCTCTTCTTCCTTTAACTTGATTCTACAAAGACTCTCTCCTGATGTCAGAATTCCCAGAGAATCTTAATAAAATGTATCAGGCTATATACATGGTCCTATTAGCTTGTCTTCAGTTTGTCACCTTTATTTTAGTTTCTTTAACTAATAATAAAAGGTATTTTAAGCTAATCTAAGGGAAAAAGTTTTCTCTAATTCCACACTGCAAATTCTAATACTTAAATGGATTAAAAAAATGAAAATACAATCCTTTTTAATATTACTATTGTCAGAGTTCACTAATGACAAAATAATACTTTACAAGAGGCAGTATCCACAAATTATTTATAATAATCCACAATAGACTTTAAATCGTAAAACAATTAGCTTCTATTTGAAACACAAAAGAAATATCCTGAAAAAAATAAAATTCCCTCTAATTGTTTACACTGTCATTTAATGCCCTTCCAAACTAAATCAGAAGCAAAAATTATAAAACACTAGTATTCTATCTCAAACACATTCCATAGCCCATGGAATTGACATCTATTCCAAATCTCACACTCATACTTAAAATGTCCAAAACTCAACTGATAATTTCTCACTAAATCTGCTTCTCCTGCAGTTTTCTTCAATACAGCAAATCAACTCATACTTCCAATGGCTCAGTAGAAAAATCTTAGTACGTCCTTAGCTTTCCTCTCTGAACTATCCCACCTCCAATTAATCCATCAATCCTGAATATCTGGAACAGAAGCCACCATTGTGTCCTGCCTATATTACTGCTATAGGTTCCTGGCTGGCCTCCTAACTCCTTCTCCGCAACCCTTCAACCCTCAGATGTACTCAGATCATGGCACTTAGCTAAAACTCCTGCCATAGCTTTTCTTAATGTGAACAAAAGCCACAGTTTTTAGAATAGCCTACCAGACCCTACTTGATCTATCCATATACTGGATAATTACCTCATAGGCTTCAAATATCCCTTTTTTAGTAGGACTTTCTTCTTATTATTATTTATTTATTTATTTTTAATTGTGATTTGGGTGAAAGTTTACAGAGCAAATTCACTTTCCATACAACAGTTTGTACATACTTTGTCTCATGACATTGACTACAATTTACCCCAATGCAATAGCTCCCCTCCCACTTCCTCCCAATAGTTACCTCTTCCCCTGTGTCCATCCCTCCATGCCCTCCTGCCCCCTGAACTATCTCCCTGTGCATAAACAGCCCCTCTTTCTCCCATGATTTTTCTCTCCAAGGAGTGTATCTGCCTCAGGTACATGTTCAACTCATATGCCTGCCTTTTGTTCAATTCCAGACCTGAAGGGCAGCTAGGGGCCATAGTCTCAGTGGTTCCACCAGGCTCTATCAAACCAGAAAACCTAGTCCCTTTTTTTGTTTTCTTCAAACGATTTTGAGTTTTGTTCCACATTGTTCTCCCTCTCTATCCAGGATCTCCTCCATAGTTCCCCCTCTGAGTCGTTGACAGTGGTAGCTGGGCACCATCTAGTTCTTCTGGTCTCATAGTCATATAGACTGAGGATCACATGATGTACTGGTCACGAGGACTAATTGTGAGTCTTTGGTTTTCTTCATTCTTCTTTGCTCTGGATGAGGAGAGACCCATCGTTGCATCTAGATGGCTGCTTGCAAGCTTTTAAGATCCCAGTCGCTACTGGCCAAAGTAACTTCCTCCAATCTTGATGCCACATTTTTCTTCTTGGATTATTTGCTCAGCATATAGATTGAATAAGTATGGGGAAAGGATACAACC
>NW_006921719.1:6174022-6183942 GCF_000298275.1 Orycteropus afer afer
TTTTGGTTTTCTAACTCCAAGTCTTTGCACATTTCATTATAGTAATTGGCCTTGTCTGCTTGAGCTGCTGTTTGAAATCTTCTGTTCAGCTCTTTTATCTGGTCATTTCTTCCATTTGCTTTAGCTACTCTCCACTCAAGGGCAAGTTTCAGAGTATCTCTTGTCATCCACTCTGGTCTTCTTTTCTCATCTTTTTAGTGACCTCTTGCTTTCTTCATGTATGATGTTCTTGATGTCATCCCACTATTTTTCTGGTTTTCAGTCATTGGTGTTCAATGCATCAAATCTATTCTTTAGATGGTTTCTACATTCAGGAGGGATATATTCAAGATCATGTTTTGGCTCTCATGGACTTGTTTTAATTGTCTTTAATTTCAAGTTGAACTTGTATATGAGCAGTTGATGGTCTGTTCCACAATCAGCTCCTGCCTGGTTTTGGCTGAAGATATTGAGCTTTTCCATCGTCTCTTGCCACAGATGTAGTCAATCTGATTCCTGTGTATTCCATCTAGTGAAGTCCACATGTACAGCCACCATTTGTGTTGTTGAAAAAAGATATTTGTAATGAATAAGTTGTTGGTCTTGCAAAATTCTACCATGCAATTTCCAGCATTATTTTTGTCACCAAGGTCAAATTTTCCAGCTACCAGTGATTCTTCTTTGTTTCCAACTTTTGCATTCAAATCACCAGTGATAATTAACACATTGTGATTGCATGTTCAGTCAATTTCAGACTGCAGAAGTTGATAAAAATCTTCAATTTCATCATCTTTGGCTTTGGTGGTTGGTGCATAAATTTGAATAATAGTCATATTAATTGGTCTTCCTTGTAGGTATATGGATATTATCTTATCACTGACAGCATTGTACTTCATTCAGGACAGAGTTTGAAACATCCTTTGTAATGATGAATGCCACGGCATTCCTCTCCAAATTATCATTCCCAGCATAGTAGATCACATGGTTGTCTGATTCAAAATGGCCAAAACCAGTCCATTTCAGCTCACTAACGCCAAGGATATCACTCTTTATGTGTTCCATTTCATTTTTTACAACTTCCAATTTTCCTAGATTCATACTTCATACATTCCATGTTCTGCTTATTAATGGATGTTTGCAGCTGTTTCTCCTCAATTTGAGTCATGCCAAGTAAGCAAATGGAGGTCTCAAAAGCTTTACCTTATCCATATTAGTAAGGCTGGTTTGACTCTGATGATGCAGCTCTTTCCCAGTCGTATTTTGAGAGCCTTCTAACCTAAGTGACTCATCCTCCTCTGTATTGTACAATGTTCCAGGCTATTCAGAAAGTTGCACAGTAATGTATCAGACAGTGTTTCTCAACTATTCGTAAGGTTTTCCCTGGTCAGTTCTTTGAGAAGTGGGTGGCCTCTTCCTTCTTCCTAGTCTGTCTCAGTCTGTAAGCCATGCTAAAACCTGTGCACCATATACACCCTGCTGGGTTTGAAACACCGGTGACACAGCCTCAAGACTCACAGCAACACATCACCACAGTAGGACAAACCAACAGACAAGTTTGTCTCCCTTAGCTGTATGAAACCTTTCCAACCTCCCCTTACCTGGATCCCTGCTGCTGCCTCCTCACTCTATGTAGCCTGTTCTGAGGCTATTCCAATTATCTATCTCTGTGTAACAAACCCTCTAAAACTTAGTCTCATAAAACAACAACCATTCTTTTGTGCTCATGGAGTCCCTGAGTGGTGCAAACAGTTAACATATGTGGCTGCTAACCTAAAGATTGGAGTTTCAAGCTCACTCAGAGGTGGTTGGCTGAAAAATCAGCCATTGAAAACCTATGAAGCACAGTTATACTGCGGCACAAATGAGGTTGCTATGATTTAGAATTAACTTGATGTCAACTGGTTTTTGTTATGCTCGTGGATTTTGTGATAAGGAATTTAGACAGGGCATTGTAGGGATGGCTTATCTCTATTCCATGATGTCTGGGGCTTCATTTGGGAAGATTTAGATGACTCAGGACTGGAATCATCTGGAAGCTTTTCCATTGAGGCCTAGCTCTTTGGCTAAGATGCCTTGAAGGCTGGTCTCAGCCAGGACTGTTGACCTAAGTGTCTGTGTGTGACTTCTCCATGTGGCTTAGGCTTCCTCACAGCATGGCAGCCTTAGGGCAATTAAAAAAAAAAAAAAAAAAACGACTGCCATTGAGTTGATTTCGACTCATAGTGATCCTGATTGGGTTTCCAAGGCAGTGAATCTTTAAAGAAGTAGATTGCCCAGTCTTCCTTCCACAGATTGGCTGGTGGGTTTGAACTGCCAACCTTCTGGTTAGCAGTCAAATGCCTTAATAAGACTTCTTATATGGTGGATCAAGGTGCCAAGAGTGACTGTCTCAATGAACAAGGACAAGTTACCTAGCCTTTTATGACCTAGCTTCAGAAGTCACCAGCATCTGTCTTAGGCTGGGTTCTGTAGAGAAGCAAAGCCAGTGAAGCATATACATAGAGAGAGAGAGAAAGACAGGGAAATTCATCTTACTGTTCAGAAGGCTGAAGATACAAAAGTCATTCACAGCCACTTCTCCTGGCTGTACCACTTCTTCTCCTTCTTCTCCTTCTCCTCCTCCTTCTCCTCCTTCTCCTCCTTCTCCTCCTTCTCCTCCTTCTCCTCCTTCTCCTTCTCCTCCTCCTCCTCCTTCTTTTTCTTCCTTTCTTTTTTTAACTTGTATTGTGATTTGGGTGAAAGTTTACAGAGCAAATTCATTTTCCATACAGCAGCTCATACACATTTTGTTTCACGACATTGACTGCAATTCTTCACAATGTAACAGCTCTCTTCCCACTTCCTCCCTGTAGTTACCTCTTCCCTATATCCTTCTTTCCTATGCATTCCTGCCCCCTGAGCTATCTCCTTGTGCAAACACTGCCCTTCTGTTCTCCCACAATTGATCACTGTAAAGAGTGTACCTACCTGATGTAAATATTCACCCTATATGTTCTATTGTTTAGCAGGAAGTCATGGGAGTGAGTTCAACTCCAGACCTGAAGGGTAACTAGGGGCCATAGTCTTGGGGGTTTCACCAGACTCTATCAGACCAGTAAACCTGGTCTTTAGTTGATGATTTTGAGTTTTGCTCCACATTGTTCTCCCAATCTATCCAGGATCTCCTGCAGTGATCCATTTCTGAGTGTTTGACAGTGGTAGCTGTGCACCATCTAGTTCTTCTGGTCATATAGGCCTGGCTACACCACTTCTAGCAATAACCTCTCAGCACAACAATACGGCATCAGTGCACTTTCTTTCATTTTACACCTTTATGAAAATCTCTGTCCCAACACCAGCATGTGTTATAAGTGGCATAAAAGCATACCAAGAAACCCCAAATCAAACTCATTGCCATCAAGTTGTTTCTGACTCATAGTAACCCCCACTGGGTTTCCAAGGCTTTATAGAGTCAAACTGCCTCATCTTTTTTCTGCGGAGAGTCTGGTGGATTTAGACCACTTACTTTTGATTAGCAGCCAAATGCTCTAACCACTACACCACCAGAGCTCCTTTTCCAATAAACCCCAGAGGTACAAAATCTAACTGGTACCTACATGTACCAGTGGTCATGAAAGGGTTATTAAGCTAAACTATTGTTTGGTTTAAAGAATACTTCAGGGAGATTTTTTATTTAGGGTTTAAGTCAATTCTTTCATACTACCTGTCTTGTTCTTCCTGTCCACTGGTGGGGTATATATAACAGAGATCTCAACTAATGACATAAACAAGGTAGACGTTTATTCCTCTCTTACATAAAAGTCTGCACTGTCCTGGCAGCCCTGCTCTACAAAGATGCCAGAGTCCAAGCTCCTTCTAACTTGTGGTCGTCTCAACCCTAGGATGTTGTCTTTGTCTTCATGGTCCAAGGTGGCTCACCTTCCAATCTATATTCTAATTGGCATGTAAAAAAGTTGTGAAACATGCTTGGGTCAGGGAAGATGAGCTACTTTTCTTTAAAGGAGGGGTCAGCAAGCTCAATGTCTTAGGCTGAGTTCCCTTGAGAAGCAATATATACCTATACCTATACATATGTATATGTGTATGTGTATGTATATGTATATTATATGTATATGTATATGTATATGTATATGTATATATGTATGGAGAGAAAAAACAAAAACCAAACTCACCGCCGTAGAGTCGATTTGACTCATAGCGACCCCTCCTTGGGTTTCTGAGGCAGTATCACTATGGAAGTAGATTGCCCAACCTTCCTTCTGGGGAGTTGCTAGTGGGTTTGAACCACCAGCCTTTTGGTTAACAGTCAAATGCCTTAGCCACTACACCACCAGAAATCCCATATATGGAGAGAGAGAGAGAGAGAGAGAGAGAGAGAGAGAGAAATTTATCTCAGGGAAATAGTTGTAGAGGAGGTTGGCAAGTCCCAAGTTCATGGGTCAGACATCAACCTGGAGGCTTCTCCTGACTCATGCAGCTGCAGGGGCTGGTGAACAAAGCAGGCTGCTGTCTCTAAAGATGATGAACCCAAGATCAGCAAGTAAAATGGCAGATTGTTGACACACAGGCTGTGAAGGCAACAATCCTAAGATCAGCAGGCAATATGGCAGGCCACTGGTTCAGCTCCAGGGACCAGATAGTGATGATCTAGATGCAGGATCCAGATCCAGCAGAAAACCAAAGAGTTTTCCCAGGATGTCAATATGTATATTGGAAGCAGGCCACACCATAAAGGAATTCCCTTTTATCTGAGATACGCTCATAGCATATCTCATCATGGAAGTGATTATATTACATCAGATCTCGTCATGTGGGTGACTGCATCACAACTGCTTAAACCACTTAGAATCATGGTCCAGCCTAGTTGACATACAACCTTTACTATTACACTCAGCCTGTAGGCTAATTGCCTGTTTTGTTTGTGTTAAAAAAAAAAATTGTTGTTGTTGTTGAGAGTATATACAGCAAAACATACACCAAGTCAACAGTTTCTACATTAACACTTCAGTGGCATTGATTACATTCTTCTAGTTGTGTGACCATTCTCATCCTCCTAAGAAAAGAAATTTCTAAGAAAAAAATTTATAACTTACAAATTGTGCATGCCTTTATCTTAATCATCCAAACATCACTAGCCTATCAATAGAAACCCAGACAAGCTCAATCATAAGTATGTTTGGTTGCCTTTGATATTTTGCTGATTTTCAGTCCTATAAAAACCATATCATTTCTTTTTTTTTTTCCCCTAAATTTTATTTTGTTGTTCTCGGAAAATACATACAGCAAAACATACACCAATTCAACAGTTTCTTTGATTACATTCTTTGAATTGTGCAAACACTCTCACCCTCTTTTTCTGAGTTGTTCCTCCTTCACTAACATAAACTCACTTCTCCTAAAGTGCCTATTTAATCTTTTGAATTGCTGTTGTCAATTTGATCCCATATAGATAGTTCTCACAGAAACTCTGGTGGCCTAGTGCCTGAGGCATTTGACTGCTAACCAGAAAGTTGGTGGTTAAAACTCACCAGCCACTCCGTGGAAGGAAAACTGGGCAATCTACTTCTATAAAGATTTACTGCCTCAGAAATCCAAAGGGGGTTGCTATAAGTCAGAATCGAATCCATGGCAGTGAGGTTTTTTTTTTTTTTTTTAGCTAGAATGCTCCTTGGAAGCAAGAATGGCCAGACTTTGTCTCATCTACTTTAGTCATGTTGACAGAAGGGACCAGACCCTGTTTCATTTTTCTGCATGTGGAAATCCAATTTTCTCAACACCATTTATTGAAAAGAATCTTCTTTCTCCATCTAATAAACTGATCACCCTTGACAAATAGCAGTTAATCACAGATGTGTGGGTTTATTTTTGTCCTATTGGTCTATGTGTTTATTATAGTTATACAGTTACCAGGATGTTTTGATTACTATAGTTGTATAGTATGTTTTAAAATCAGGAAGTGTAAGTTGAGTCCTCCTACTTTATTTTTCTCTTTCAACATTGTTTTATCTATTTGGGGTCTCTTCCCATTCCATATAAAGTTGAGGATTGTTTTTTCTATTTCTGTAAAGAACGCTATTGGGATTTTGATTAGAACTGCATTAAATCTACACTTTCCTTTTGGTAATATTGACATCTTAACAATATTAAGTCTTCCAATCTATGAACATGGGACATTTTTCCATTTATATAATTCTTCTTTAATCTCTTTCAGGAGTATTACATAGTTCTCATGGTATAAGTCCTTCCCATCCCTGGTTAGATTTATTCCTAGATATTTTATTCCATTATAAGTGGAATGCCATTGTAATGGATGCTATTGTAAATGGAATTGCTTCCTAATTTCCCTTTCAGATTTCTCATTGCTGGTGTATAGAAACCCAACTTATTATTATTATTATTGTTATTATTTTTATTATGGTGAAAACATACACAAAAAGACACTCACCAGCATAATAACTTCTGCATTTATAGCTCAGTAATGTTGATGACATTTTTCATGTTGTGCCACCGTTATTGCTATCTTTTTCTAAAATGTTCCACCACCATTAGCATAAACTCAATGCCCCACAACAAAAGCTTCCCCTCTCCCCCTCCCTCCTATACCTGGTTGTTGTTGTTGCTGTTGTTATGTGTCGAGTTGGACCTGACTCACAGCGACCCCTCCTTGGGTTTCCGAGGCGATATCACTACAGAAGTAGATTGCCCAACCTTCCTTCCGAGGAGTGGCTGGTGGGTTTGAACCGCCAGCCTTCTGGTTAGCAGTCAAGTGCCTTAGGCACTATGCTACCAGAGCTCCCCCTGTACCTGGTAACCACTGATAATCTTTGGCTAGCAACCCACTTATTTTTGTTTATTAACCTTGTACCCTGCAACTTTGCTGAATTCCTCAATTAGCTCTAGAAGTTTTATTGCAGTCTCTTTGGAATTTTCTATATATAGGATCATATTATCCATGAATAGAGATAATTTTAGTTCTTCTTTTCATATCTGGATATCTTTTATTTCTTCTTGTCTTATTGCTTGGGCTAGAATTTCTAATACAATATTAAATAGAAGCAGTGAAAGTGGGTCCCCTTGTCTTGTTCCTGATATCAGTACTTTCCCTATTTAGTGGAATGTTGGCTGTTGGTTTTTCATATATGCCTTGAGTCACACTGAGAAATTTTCTTTCTATTCCAATCTTCTTTAGGGTTTTCATCAAGAAAGGATTTTCTCAAGTGCTTTATATGTAACCATAGAGATGACTAAGTGGTTCTTTTCCTTTGTCTATTGTTCTGGTGTATTACATTGATTGATTTTCTAATGTCGAACCATCTCTGCATTCCTGGAATAAATATCACTTTTTTGGCGGCCTAGTGCCTAACACATTTTACTGCTAACCAGAAGGCTGGCGGTTCAAACCAACCAGCCACTCCTTGGAAGGAAGATTGGGCAATCTATTTCCACAGAGATACTGCCTCAGAAACCCAAGGAGGGGTCGCTATGAGTCAGGATCGACGTGATGGCAATGAGTTTTTGAGTTATGACTCTTTTAATATGCTGTTGGGATTCTGTTTGCTAGTATTTTATTGAAGATTTATTTTATGAAGATTTTGTATCCAAGTTCAGAAGATATATTTGCCTGTAGTTTTCTTTTCTTGTAATGTCTTTGTTTGGGTAGCAAGGTTATGTTGGCTTCATAAAATGAATTAGGGAGCATTCTTCCTTCTCCATCTTTTGGAAGAGTTTAAACGGTATCAGTGTTGATTCTTTTCTAAATGTTTGGTAGAATTCCCCAGTGAAGCAATCAGGTCCAGAACTTTTTGTTGGGATGTTTTTGATCACTGATTCAATCTCCTTACTTGTTATGGGTTAGTTGAGACTTTCTGTTTCTTCTTGAGTCAGCTATGAGTCAGAGCCAACTCAATGGCATCTAACAACAGCAACAACTTGAGTCAGTTTGGGTAGGTTATGTGCTTCTAAGAATTGCCATACTGTTGTTCATAATATTCTGTCATAATTCTCTTTATTTCTGTTGGGTTGGTTGTAATGTCCCCTCTTTCATTTTTCATTATGGTTATTTTCATCTTTTTCCTTCTTTTTTTTTTTTTTTTTTGGTCTAGCTAAAGGTTTGACAATTTTATTGATCTTTTCAAAGAACCAACTTCTGGCTTTTTTTTTTCTTAGTTCTTTCTATTGTTATTGTGTTTTCAATTTTATGTATTTCTACTCTGATCTTCATTATTTCCTTTCTTCTGGTAGGTTTAGGCTTTGTTCTTCTCTTTCTAGTTAGTGGAGTTGTTGAGTTAGTCTGTTAATTTGAGAGAGAGAGAGAGATCTATAGATAGATAGAGAGATCTCATTGATATGCATCTATCAATTGATAAATTGATATATATATCAATATAAAAACAAACAAAAACTCACTGCTGTCGAGTTGTTTCTGACTCATAGCAACCCCTCCTTGGGTTTCCAAAGTGGTATCTCTACGGAAGTAGATTGCCCAATCTTCCTTCTGAGGAGTGGCTAGTGGGTTTGAACCATCAGCCTTCTGGTTACCAGTAAAATGTCTTAGACATTATGCCCCCCGAGCTCCTTATATCAATATATATGCCAATATATATATTGTTATATACATATATCAATGAGATAGATAATTAGGTAGATATCTCATTTATGGCATTTATGCCTATAGGTTCATCTTTGAGTACTGCCTTTGCTGCATCTCATAAATTTTAGTATGTTGTGCTTTCATTTTCATTTGACTGTAACAAATTTGTGATATCTCTTTTTAATTTTTCCTTCAGCTACTGGTAGCTTAATAGTGTGCTGTTTAATTTCCATATGTTTGTAAATTTTTCAGGTTATTTTCTGTTACTGATATTTATGGCCAGAAAAAAATACTTTGTATGATTTCAATCTTTCAAAATTTATCAAGATTTGCTTTGTGACCTAAAATGTGGTCTATCCTGGATAATAATCCATGTGCAGTGAAGTGGAATGTATATTGTGCGGTTTTGGGGTGGAGTGTTCCATATATGTCTATTAAGTCTAATTGGTTTATAGTGTCATTCAGGTCCTCTGTTTCCTTGTTGATCTTCTATCTAGATGTTTTGTCCAACACTGAAAGAGGTGTATTGAAGTCTCCATCCACTGTTGTAGTACTATCTGTTTCTCCCTTCAATTCTCTCAGTGCTTGCTTTAATATTTTGTTGTTGTTGTTATGTGTGGTCGAGTCAGACCCGATTCATAGCAACCTCTCCTTGGGTTTCCAAGGCAGTATCACCATGGAAGTAGATTGCTCCATCTTCCTTCTGAGGAGTGGCTGGTGGGTTTGAACTGCCGGCCTTCTAGTTAACAGTCAAGTGGCCTAATATTGGGAGCATATATATTTATGATTGTTACATCTTCTTGTTTAATTGACCCTTTTATCACTATATAATGTCCATCTTTAAGGAGCTCTAGTGGAATAATGGGTAAGGCATTTGGTTGCTAACCAAACATGCTAAGGTTAGCAGTTCAAAACCACCAGCTGCTTCATAAAAGAGAAAAAGCAATCTACTTTCAGAAATATGTACAGCCTTGAAAACCCTATGAGGGTCTCTATGAGTCAGAATAGACTCAATGGCCGTGGGATTGGTTTGGTTTTGGTAACGTCCATCTTTATCTCTTCTGACAGATTTTGTATTAAAGTCCACTTTGCCTGATATTATCATTGCCATCCCAGCTCTCTTTTGATTATTATTTGCACAGAATATTTTTTAATCCTTTCCCTTTCAACCTATTTGTATCCTTGGGTTTAAGGTATGCCTCTTATAAACAGCATATACCATATTTTACACAAATGATGAGAGTGTTACACATTTTTTCCAAATTGTGCAACTCCCTCCTTCATTAGTTTCTTATGCACATTGTTGTTGTTGTTGTTAAGTGCCATCGAGTTCTTTCTGACTCATAGCGAC
>NW_006921719.1:6187497-6189834 GCF_000298275.1 Orycteropus afer afer
GCCTGAGTTTCCTCTCCTCACCTAATCCCTTCGGCTGATTGCTCTTTTCTCTGGCTTCCTGGCTTTTAATCCCCTTTCTCCTGCTCTTCCCGCCTGCTACCTTGGGCGTCCCTGAGTTGTCTCTCCTCACCTGTAACCCTGGGGCTTACTTATGCACATTATGCATGCTAAATTTACCTGGTCATGTTATATGTGAAAAAACACAGTAGTTGAGTCATGTTTTTTTTCCATCCATTTTATCACTCTCCACCTTTTGATTGGAGCATTTAATTCATTTACATTCACTGTAATTCTGTTGTTGCTCTTCAGCATCTTTAATTTTAACTATCTTATCCTCTAATTCTTCTGTTTGTCTACATCTTTTGGTAAGTCCTTCTATTGTCTTTCTCATTTCAGTTATTGTCCCTTTCAGTTCCAAAATCTCTTTTTTAGATCCTTATTTTGTTCTTGCATTGTTTTCCTATTTTTTTTTTTAGCTTCTCGTCTATGTTTTTCCTTAATTCTTCAATTATGTTTAATGTTGTTGTATTATATTCTTCCATTTTTTTCCATTATTTGGTCATCTCTACATGGGCTTTTACTCCCTCTGTCATGTTTATTTGGATATGGCATTGTTTATCTGTTGTTCACATGTCTTGTGATCTTTTTTGTTGTTGTTATTGGGGCATTGGAAATTTTTTTTAATTTTTATTTTTATTGTGATTTGGGTGAAGTGTACAGGCCAAATTCATTTTCCATACAGCAGTTCATACACATTTTGTTCCATGACATTGATTGCAATTCCCCACAATGTAACAGCTCTCTTCCCACTTCCTCCCTGTAATTACCTCTTCCCTGTGTCCGTCTTTCCTATGCATTCCTGTGCCCTTAGCTATCTCCTTATGCAAATAGTGTCCTTCTGATCTCTTATGATTGATTGTTCTAAGGACTGTATCTACCTGGTGTAATTGTTCACCTGGTATACCTGTCTACTATTTGACTGGGAGCTCTGGTGGCTTAGTGCCTAAAGCATTTGTCTGCTAACCAGAATGCTGGCAATTCAAATCTACCAGCCACTCCTTGGAAGGAAGTTTGGGCAATCTCCTTCCATAGTGATACCCAAGGAGAGGTCGTTTTGAGTCGGATCCAACTCAACAGTAGTGAGTTTGGTTTTGGTATTGTTTGACTGGAAGTCACAGGAGTGAGTTCAATTCCAGGCCTGAAGGGTAACTAGGGCCCATACACTAGGGGGTTTCACCAGGCTCTGTCATACCAGTAAACCTGATCTTTTTTTTTTTTTTTCATGATTTTGCGCTTTGTTCCACGTTTTTCTCCCACTCTATCCAGGATCTCCTGTACTGATTGATCCTTTTCTGAGTGTTTGACAGTGGTAGCTGGACACCATCTAGTTCTTCTGGTCTCGGGGTCATTCATATAGGCTGAGGTTCACATCATCCACTAGTCCCTTGGACTAATTGTTTCCATGTATCTTTGGTTTTCTTCATTCTTCTTTGCTCTGGATGAGGAGAGACCAATTGTTGCATCTAGATGGCCACTTGCAAGCTTTTAAGACCCCAGTCACTACTCACCAAAGTAGGATGTATAACAAGGTTTTTCTGTCATATGTCATGCCCATTAAGCTTGATGTCTCCCACCACCATGGTGCTGAGCCCACAGGTCACTCCATCAGGGGGACATTGGAAGTTTTGAAGGTGTTAACTTTCCCAGTTTTCCCCAGTATTTGGTGCTTTTGCCCACACTACTTTCATCAGGATTGGAGGAAGACTCATGAACAACCTGCAATATGCAGATTATGCAACCTTGCGTGCTGACAGTGAAGATGACTTGAAGCATTTACTGATGAAGATTAAAGACTACAGTCTGCAGTATGGATTACACCTCAATACAAAGAAGATGTAAATCCTCACAACTGGACCAGTAAGCATCATCGTGATAAATGGAGAAAATATTGAAGTTGTCAAACATTTTATATTACTTGGTTCCACAGTCAACACCAGTGGAAGCAGCAGTCAAGAAATCAGACAATGCATTACACTGGGCAAATCTGCTGCAAAAGACTCTTTAAAGTGCTGAAGAGCAAAGACATCTCTTTGAAGACTAAGGTATGCCTAACCCAAGCCGTGGTATTTTCAATTGTCTCATAAGCACGTGAAAGCTGGACAATGAATAAACAGAAAGAAACAAACTCACTGCCGTTGAGTTGGACCCAACTCATAGCGACCCCTTCTTGGGTTTCTGAAGCAATATCACTACGGAAGTAGATTACCCAAACTTCCTTCCAAGGAGTGGCTGGTGGATTTGAACTGCCAGCCTTCTGGTTAGCAGTCAAATGCCTTA
>NW_006921719.1:6189934-6193642 GCF_000298275.1 Orycteropus afer afer
GGATTTGAACTGCCAGCCTTCTGGTTAGCAGTCAAATGCCTTACACACTACGCTACCAGAACTCCTGGACAATGAAAAAGGAAGACCAAATAAGAGTTGATGTTTTTGATTTGTGGTGTTGATGAAAGTACAATGAACCACCAGAAGGATGAACAAATCTGTCCTGGAAGAATGTCCAGCTAGAATGCTCCTTGGAAGCAAGAATGGCCAGACTTTGTCCATCTACTTTAGTCATGTTGTCAGAAGGGACCAGCCCCTAGAGAAGGATATGCTGGGTAAAGTGAAGGGTCAAAAATGGGAAGACCCTCAATGAGATGGATTGACACAGTGGCTGTGGTGATGGGCTCAGGTATAGCAAGGATTGTGAAGCTGGCGCAGGGACCCAGCAGTATTTCATTCAGTTGTACATAGGGTTGCTATGAGTTAGAGCCAGCTCGATGGCACCTAACAACAACAATAACAACTTTCTGCAAGAAACTCCTAGGTGGGCAGAGCCATTGGTCTTTGCTTACCATTTTCTCTCCCTCTCTGTAATAGCTTCTTCTACCTCCCTGGTTTAATTGGGATTTGAAAGTTCTAGATCTCATTTTTCAACTTTCAATCTCTCCCAAACACACCAGAAAACATGCTGTAGTTAGAGTGTCCACCAGTGGGCACCACCACTCAGGTGAAATATAATTTACTAATCAATCCATTCCCAGAAGACACAACCCCCTCTCTCTGGCTAATATTCCTTTCCCTCCTCTGTTTCTGCAATCACATTTTTAGTTGGAAAACCCACCCCCAATGAATCCCTATTTGGGCTGATTATTGACCCTCAGTTTTGCCTGAGGTTTCCTTTCCTCTCCGTGGGGGGTTGCTTATATGTGAGCTGGCATTCAGGGGAAATAACAGTTGTCTTTCCTTCATCTCAGAAGGAGGAGGGGCTAGCACTCCACAGAAGGACCTCTGAGAGATCTGTCTGGTTGGTTTCAGAGTTCCAATGGCCCTGTGGTGGTTGGCGAAGCACTGTCCACTTATGTGACCCACCCCCTGACTCCACTGTAGGGAACCTTCTGTAGGAGTTTGTATTAAGTCCAGCAACCAACAGTTACCGGTTGGGGAAGAGTAGTTATGCTCCAAATGGACCCCAGGGGAGGTCTGCCTTGTTGCTGTCAGAGCCCACTCCATAGTGTGTTGGTTGTCGGGGTAGCTTCCATCCAAGATGCCTGCTTCCTAGCACATGGCAACCTCAGTTAGCAGTCCTCAGTACCAACTGTAATGGGGAACAGACAAACCCAAACTGATCCCAAGGGAGATTTATCCTGTTGGTTTCAGAGGCCTGGGGTATGAAGTCCACAAGGAGGTAGGCAGAGTGCTGACTATGGGAGCAGACTCTATACTGCAAGAGGAATTCTGGGAAGATGGCAGCATAAGTAAATCATTGTTCCAACCCTCCCTGACAAATACAACAAGGAAACAGTACTCAGCTTCGAGGGACTCTGTTGGAGAGCAGAAGAAAGCAGCAGGGAATTGCAGACAGGCAAGAATCAACAATGAATCACATACTGTAGGAAAATCATTTTTCTTACCGTTCTTGCCCCTGCCCTAGCCATGTGGGCTGCTGGCTGCTGTGAACTGGGGTAATGGTCCAAGAACAAAAAGCTTGCTGCCCTAACTGCCACAGCCCCTGCCTGTACAGAGACAAGACTCCAAGACTCTGCCCTAAACTCACCAAAGCAGACCTCTGGGAGGGTCCTTTGAAGTATGCCAGCACCTCCTCCACTCAGACACTGGCAACTGCAAGCCTGCTGTGAATTGCTACAGAACGCCCCTGCAGCAGAGTCTGCTCTCATAGTCAGCACTCTACCTGCCTCTCTGAATATCCCCTAGTTCAAAAAAAAAATAATAATAATAAAACACTGCCATGGAGTTGGATCCGGTATCTGAGGTGGTATCACTACAGAGGTAGATTGCCCAACCTTCCTTCCAAGGAGTGGCTGGTGGGTTTGAACCATCAGCCTTCTGGTTAGCAGTCAAATGCCTTAGGTACTACACCATCAGAGCTCCTATCCCATAGTTCAGGCCTCTGAAACCAACAGGACAGACCTCCTGGGGTGTCAGTTCTGGTCTTTCCTCCTTTTCAGTCAGTGCTGAGAGGGGCTGACTGAACTTGCCTGTGCTAAGAAGCAGGCATCTTAAGTGGAGGGTACACCCACAGCCTCCTGTGTGTTGGGGGGAGGCTCTGACAGCAACAAGGCAGATTCCCCCAGATCCATTTAGAGTGTGCCAGCATCTCTCCCACCTGAACACTGTTGACTGCAAGTCTACTGTGAATTGCTGCAGAAAGCCTATGCAGTGGAATCTATTTCCATAGTACACACTCTGCTGGCATCCCTGTGCATCCCATACCTCAGGCCTCTGAAACGAATAGGACAGACCTCCCAGGGAGTCAGTTCAGGTGTGTCTGTTCCCCCTTTCAGTTGGTGTTGAGGACTGCTGACTGAGTCTGTTGTGTGGTAAAAAAAACAAAAAAAAAAACACAGGCATCTTTAGTGGAAGCTTCACCCACAGCAAACATAGTACAGGGAGGACTCTGATAGCAATGAGGCCAACCTTCGTAGAAGGCTGGAGCATGACAGCCCCTTCCCTACTTGGACACTGTCACCTCAAGCCTGCTGTGAATTGCTACAGAAGGGCCCTTGCAGTGGAGTCTGTTCCCATAGCCAGCACTCTACCTGCCTCCCTGTTTACCTCATAGCTCTGGCCTCTGAAATCAACAAGACATCTTCCCTGGGAGTTAGTTAGGCTTAATCTGCCCCCACTTTCACTTGGCACTGAGGACTGCTGACTGAGTGCTGTGTATTAGAAAGCAGGAGTCCAGAGTGGAGACTGCTTTAGCAGCCAGCAATCTACCAGAAGGACTTTGATAGAAACAAGACAGACCTCCATGGGGATCTGAACAGAGCAGGACACACACACACACACACACACACACCTAGTAACTGTGGGTCGCCAGGCTGTTGCAAACTGGTTGCCTGTTTTTGTAAACAAAGTTTTATTAGGGCACGGCCACTCTCATTTGTTTAAGTATTGTTTATGGCAGAGTTGAGTAGTTTAAGCCAAAACCACAAAACCTAAAATATTTACTATTTGCCCTTTAAGAGAAGTCCCTGTGTGGTATGAACAGTTAATGCATTTGGCTGCCAATTGAAAGATTAGTGATTCAAGTCTATTCAGAGGTGCCTTGGAAGAAAGGCCTGACAATCTACTTCTGAAAAATCAGCCATTGAAAACCCAATGGAACATAGTTCTACTCAGACATACATGGGGTCACCATGGATCAGAATCAACATGATGGCAACTGGTTTGTTTTGACTTTATTTTTTTAGCTCTCTAAGAAGAAGTTTGCAAACTTCTGCTCCAAGGCCTGACTCAGAGGCTGCATACTTGACTTCTGCCCACACCCCAATTGGCCAGACCATAGTCACATGGCCACATCTACCTGCAAGGAAGGCTGAGAAATTCAGTTTTTATGCTATATGGCCATATATCCAGCTAGACACTTAGTTATTAATAAAGGAAAAAGGGAGAATGATTTTTCGGGGACAACAAGCTGTCTCTGCCACACTGAGCCATTTGTCCTTCAGCTGGATTTTGGTGCCTGTTATTTTAAAATTCTGAGCCTGTGAGCAAGGTCCCTGTATAGCTTTATTGATTCTTTTTGTC
>NW_006921719.1:6195245-6220699 GCF_000298275.1 Orycteropus afer afer
AGTGTTTTACTCTGTTGTACATGGGTTGCTAAAAATTAGAACTGACTCAACAGCATCTAACAACAGCACATCATCTTGGTTCCACCCTTTGTTATGGTTTCATCTTGACTCATGCATTGTTTGCATATGAAGGGAGAACAACTAAAAGATTTAAAACCCTGTGTTAAGTGAGGAACAACTGAAGGAGCTAAGGGTGTCAGGCTCAAAGAAGGAAGCCTGGATCATCAGCGTCTTCACACATTTCAATGGCTGTCATGTGGAAAGGGAATTATAATATTTTTATAAGGTTTCTATAACGTTTGACTTTTTAACAATAATGAGCAAGTTTTATTTTGGTAAGGAGGAAAAAAAGAACAGTGAACACACACATACGTACATACACACAAGACTGGACTTGTCCTTGATCGCCCAGAATGGTAAAACCGGGATCAAAGAATACTTTTTGCTAGAATCAAAGGGCAATACTTTTTGGTACAATCTCAAAAGGAAATTCTACCAGGGGTGAGGGGAAGGGAGGAAACACTGTTAGATAGGTATTTTTATTATGTTATATGTTAATTAAAAAGAAAAGAAAAGAAACTCGAAGAAGTGGAGTTGTCCAATGTGAAAGTGTTGCACTGAGAACTAGTGAGAGTCCTGTCTCTGGTGGTATTCAAGCAAATGACTAAAAACTACTTGATTCAAAGCAGAATAGAAGGGTCACTACCTCAGGCAGTGACCTTTTGATTACAAAGTAAGAGGTATCTTTTCAAACTAACTCAGGTTGGAGGGGATTTTTATAAAGAATTCAGCTCTCACAGGATCTAAGGAAAAGCAGAACTAAGACTGCAGCAAGGGTGGGAATGAGATCAACTCTAAGACATAGCCCTACCGTGGTGACTCAGCTCTCAGTTCTCAGCTCTCTGTTTCTGGGTTTTTTACTTCAAATTCTTTTCCCAGAATCTGAAAGGCCATTGGCAAGACTACGGATTTGGCTTCCCTGTGTCAGGCATTCAGCCCTGGTTCAGCAGGCTTTGGTCATCTGGGTGAAGTCTTATGATATAAATGGGGACATGGTTATAATCCATACTGTGAGTATAGATTGTTTCAGGAAAATGAGAGGAAGAATCCCCAAAATAATATTTAGCATTCTGTCCAAACTCCAAAACAAAACATGACCAGTTGCCGTAGAGTTAATTTGGATTCGTGGGGACCCTGGGTGTTTTAGAGTAGAGCTTTGCCCATAGGGTTTTCAATGACCATGATCTTTCAGAAGTAGATAACCAGGCTCTTCTTCCATGGTGCCTCTGAGTGGACTCGAACCTCCATCCTTTTGGTTAGTAGCTGAATGCTTAACTGTTTATGCCACTCAGGGACTTCTGTCCAAACTCAGAGCTCACTAATTCTGACTCAAAAGGAACTTCAAACAGATGATGTTCTTCACATGATTGGAAAGAGATCAGGACTAGCACAGGTTCCCCAACCTAGGACATATTCAAATTAAAAGGAAGAGCACTTAGGACCATCTTTTTTTTCTTTCTTTCTTTCTTTTTTTTGTACATCTTATCATTAGAAATATACACTACGTAGAGTGCTGCAGTGCATAATTTGCTGATGTTATCATTCTCAGATGTTCACTCACAGATGTGCAAAGATCAGATTTATAAAGATACTGATAATAAAAAGCAATAATAACAAAAACTGGAAAAACAAAAAGAGGTATATCAGAACTTACAAAAAAGTCATCAGAACAGAACCCCATTATAAGTTGGGGAATATCTGTATTCAGCTGAGGGCATGGGTTTGAATTAAAGTCAAGGGACTACAGATGTGAGAGTAAGGACCATGGAAAAAAGAGGTAAAAACGGAGTAGACGTAGCCCGTTGGTCAACTTAACAATCTTTGGTGGGTTGCCTCTGGGACATGCGTTGTCTAGAAAAGAGCCATCATGGCTGACTAAGGAGTTACCCCGCACCAGTGTTCATGCAATTTTTTAAATAAACTTTTAATTTTAGAATCACAGAAATGTGGCAATGTGATTTTTAAATACTTTTTTATTTTTGAATAGTTGCAGATTTATAGAAAGTTTGCAAAGATAAAACAAAAAGAAATAGAACAACCAGAATGGAAATCATGAGAAGATTCATGTCTCATGAAGGATGTAACCATTGTCAGCGAACAATTTGAATAGGAATTGTTGAATGGGAACCTAAGCTGCTGTGTAAACTTTTACCAAAAACACAATACTATTTAAAATAAACCCACAATAGAATATTATTTTTAAAAATGTTGTTGTTGTTGTTAGCTACTGTTGAGTTGGCTCTGACTCATACCAGTCTCTACGTGCAACAGAATGAAACACCACCTGGTCCTGTGGCAGCCTTACAATCCTTGCTATACTTGAGCCCATTGTTGCAGCCACTGTGTCAATCCATCTTATTGAGGGTCTCCCCCTTTTTCGCTGACCCTCCACTTTACCAAGCATGATATCCTTCTCCAGGGAATGATTCATTCCGACAATATGACCAAAGTAGGGGAGACAGAGTCTGGCCATTCTCGCTTCCAAGGAGCATTCCAGCTGTTCTTCTTCCAGGATAGATTTGTTTATTCTTCTGGCAGTGCATGGTATTTTCAGTATTCTTTGCCAATACCACAATTCAAAAGCATCAACTCTCTGTCTTTCTTATGCATTGTCCAGCTTAAACATGCATATGAGGCAATTGGAAATACCATGGCTTGGGTTAGGCACATCTTAGTCTTAAAAGTGACATCTTTGCTCTTATTTTTAAAATATTATACAAAGTACTCTGTTACACCCAGTTTTCCCAACTGTTAACATCTTAAAATACTATGATACATTTTTCACAACTCTTGAACCAATACTGTTGTGTTGTTGTTATATACTGTCAGGTTGGACCTGACTCATAGCGACCCCTCCTTGGGTTTCTGAGGCGGTATCCCTACTTAGTATGCTATTAACTAAACTCCATAGTTTTTTGGATATTATTGGTTTTTACCTAATGTCCTTTCTGTGTTCCAGAATCCTATCCAAGATACCTATTACACTTACTCGTCATGTCAATTATTACATTTGGTTGTCACAGCTCCTCCGGGCTGTGACAGTCAGACTTTCTTAGTGTTTGATAATCTTGACAGTTTTGAGGAGGACTGGTCTGATATTTTCCAGAATGTCTCTCAATCTGTGTTTGGCTCATGTTTTATTCACAGTTAGACTGCGGTTATGGGTTTGGGGGAAGAAGACCACAAAGGTGAAATACTATTTTCAAACAACATATTAATAGCATAGACATTAACTTATCACTGATGATGTTAATCATGATCACCTGGAGAAAGCAGTTTTGCCAGGTTTCTCAACTGCAAAGTTACTTTCCTCCTTTCTCTTTCCACATTGTGTTCTTTGGAGGCATTTCACTAAGCGTAGCCATACTTAAACAGTGGGAAGTTACATTCCACCTCCTTGAAGAAGGAGCTCCTACATAAACTATTTGGAATTCTTCTGTTGTCCATATACTTTTGCATGCATTTTCTCATCTGAAAGACAAGTCTTCACGAGTCCCAACAAGAGCCCTTTTGCCTTTTCCCAGCTCCCCTGAGAGAATTTGAGGTACAGGACAAGCCCTCAAATTCTACAACGAGTTTTCATTAACAGTTAATACTGTTGCTGTGTGCCATTGAGTCAATTCAGACTCACTGCAATTCTATAGGATAGAGTAGAACTGCTCCATAGGCTTTCCAAGGACAAAATCTTTACAAAAGCAGATCAGATCTTTCCTCCCTTGAAGCTGCTGGTGGATTCGAACCACTGACCTTTCGGTTAGCAGCCAAGAACTGAACCAGTGTGCCAGTAGGGCTCCTTAGAAAATACTACAGGATAGAGCTATTCAAAAAGCAGGCCATGGATTGGTATGGTTCACAATTTGTTTGTAGGTATGTAGCAATATTAGTATGGAGTCTCTGGGTGGTACAAATGGTTAAGTGCTTGACTACTAGTGGAAAGGTTGGTGGTTCAAACCTACTCAGAGACACCTTAGAAGAAAGGCCTGGGGTTGCCATGAGTTGGAATTGGAATTGCTGGTGGCAACTGGTTTACTGTTTATTTGTTGTTGCTGCTTTTTTTTTTTTTTAAATAAAACATAAGTATAGAAATTGAGAACAACATTCAGAAGTTTTCATAGCAATTTGATAAAGTAATTTTGTTTGTTGAATCTAATAGTAAAGAATTGGGGCCTATATTTCATACATCTTTTTTCATTCTTTTATTTTTCCAATAATTCATTTTTATTGCCTTTTGCAAAAGTCCCAGATGAACTGGGGGAAAAGGGTCCTCAGCACAGAGTGGAGAAGCCTTGTTCTCAGATGCATGTATGGCCATATTGTGTGGGTGCCTCATACAAATTCTGATGTTCCAGGCTGCGCGCTTCACCCCACCCACTCCCACAGGTGTCCTCTTGCTCCTTGGATCTGAGTAGGACTGACTACTGGGCCGCTGTCCTGGTCTCACCCCACTGAGCTCATGGTTGTAACTACTCTCCATAGAGCATGCTGTTCCCACCTTCCCCTGGCCAGTTTGGCCCCACCTTGGAAGCAGGACAACCTCATTTTGGCTTCTCCTAGCATGTCTGCAGTCAGATTAGAGGGCCACCATCATAGCCCTGCCAGGAGGGGTCTACTCTCACTCACCAAATCCTGGATATTCAGCCCTTTCCACAAAGTAGAGCCCATTCACTTCTTTTTGCTGGTGGCTAGGCTTGTGCAGGTAGCAGTAGGTGGGAGACAGGAGTCTCACATCCATGAAGAACCTCCAACATAGATTTCTGCTGTTATCTCCAAATTAGATTTTTAGTTCCAAATTTCACACAATGGGTTGAAAGCATTTCAATTTTTAAAAAGAAATAAATCTTGTGTGTTGATTATTATTACCTATGTACAGAAGAACACAGAATCCACATATTGCAAGAAACCAAATTTAAAATTAATGGTAAAAAATACAAAAACATATAAATAATCTCAATAATATATTTGGTATACTAAAAAGAGAACTACACACATGATTTATTATTATTAAGTTGAGCTTTAGTTGAAAACAAAATCCCACCATTTTCTTGTGGATAATCCAACATTGCATTGCTAAAATATAAACTGTAATTTGTATAATATATTCTGGCATTATTTTCATTCTCTGATACATGAAGAATCTCATCTTGGAGACTGAGAAGTCCTGCTAGAGATAATTTTCTCCTTCTTCTCCTCAAGATTTCCTTAGAAATCTTGCTTCTGCTTCTTCTCCAGTCTCTGCTGGGGCTTCCCTTCTCAGCCAACCCCCTCTCTAAGGAAGATTCCAGTTCTATAGCTCGCTACAAAGTCTGGTGCACTGGTGTTTCCCCATTCATGGCTCAGAGCCTGGCACATAGTAGGTGCTCAACTTATATTTCTTTCTTTTTTAAGTTGTTTTATTTTAGAAAAAAATACACAGCAAAACATACACCAATTCAGCCATTTCTACATGTACAATTCAGTGACATTGATTATATTCTTCAAATTGGGCAACCATTCTTACCTTCCTTTTCACGCCCCTGCCCCAGATTCCTCTCTAACCTTTCTAGTTGATATTGTCAATTTGATCCCCTATAGACAGTTCTTGAAGGACCTCTGGTGGTATAATGATTAAGGTATTTGGCTGTTAACTAAAAAGTCAATGTTTCAAACCCACCAGCTGCTCTGTGAGGAAAAGATGAGGCAGTCTGCTTCTGTAAAGATTTGCAAATTTGGAAACTCTGTTGTTCTACTCTGTCCTAAAAAGTCACTATGAGTCAGAATCGACTCAGTGGTAGTGGGTATGTTATTGTTGTTGTTATGTGCCGTCAAGTCAGACCCGACTCATGGTGACCCCTCCTTGGGTTTCTGAGGCAGTATCACTATAGAAGTAGATTGCCCAACGGTCCTTCCGAAGAGTGGCTATTGGGTTTAAACAGCCAGCCTTCTGGTTAGCAGTCAAATGCCTTAGGCATTACGCTACCAGGGTTCCCGGTAGTAGGTATAGATAGTTCTGAAAAGAGCACAATGCTCAAGGTGAACATTTTTTACTAATTAAGCTAAATTGTTGTTTGGTTTAAAGATTTCAGGAGATGCGTTTAGTTGAAGATTTAAAGATTATCTCAGGGCAATAATTTTGGGAATTCATCTAGCCTTAATCACTCCAGAAAGTCTGGATTCCATGAGAATTCAAACTTCTGTCCTGTATTTTACCCCCTTTTATTCAGAATTTTTCTATAGAATCTTTGATCAAAATTCAACATATATTTCTTAATCAAATAAACAAATACACAATCCTGAAGAGGGCAAATCACTTCCAGAGGCCTCAGGCCTCATTCTTTGTAATGATCCCTCTCTGCTTCACATTCCATTTAATTTCTAGAATCTTTTGCAAAAAGTCCAGACCCTCCCAGGCCAGCAACACAAAATGAATGGCAGTTTGGGTCTTTAGGCGCTATTTATTTTTGTTTTATTATTTATTTTTTTATTATTTTATTTATTTATTTATTTATTTATTTATTTATTTTTTGCCGTGTTCCCTTCCCTCTCCTCCCCTCCCACCACTGGTAACCAACAATTAGGATCTATTTCTTAACACAGGGATGGCAAATAGTTTTTGTCTGAAAGGCACCACTAAGCTAATGTATATTCTGAAGCCCCCTTCTGGATTCAGTGAGAGGAGTGCTATGATTGATTAGCAATGCCTGTCATGGCAGCAGGAGGGATGAACAGTGGCATCCGTGCTAGCCCTGACTTAGAAACTGCTACCTAGGATGCATGCAGTTAAACATGGGCATCTGGCAGCAGTCTTAGTGCTTTCTCTGGACAGGATATATTTGCAGTCCCACTTTCCAGAGAGTCCCAACTTCTCTGGATTCAAGGTGAGGAAGGAGGAACACTGGGTGGTAGAGAGGGTAAGAGTCTACTGCTCAGATGACTAAGGAGCCCTTAATTCTGTGCTTGTCCTTGAGACCAGAACAACTTGTAAGCTGAAAGGATTCTGTACGTGTTCACTCAGAATGCATGCTGGTGGCTCTGAAAGTAGACTAAGGGTTGCAATTCAATTACACAATCATTTATTCAGCAGTTTCATGGGCCCAGCATTGTACTAGGTACTGTGGGAGAAATCAGGCATTGTGAGCCCTCTCTTCAAGGGGCTTTCAGTCTTCCAGGGAACAGGACTGGCCATGTGATGAGTGTGCAGGAAGCGCAGGGCAAGAGAGCAGGGGAGCCCTTAGGGGCTCTAGGACCCAGGTGGTGAAGCTGGGTGGCAAGGAAGGTCCTGGACCAGTAACAGGAAATGGTTATCAGTCTATACAGCAGGGCCTCCTGCTGACAGCCCAAAGGAGTTAGAACAGGGACAGGGGCTGAGTCAGGGATTGCAGACAGCAAAGCTAGGGCCTGCCTAAGGGGCATAGGAGTCAGGCCAAAACTGCATTCTAAGGATGCATTCTAAGGTCCCAAGGATAGAGATCCCAAGCCAGCCTGTAGTGGTCACAAGGAGCAAGCCCAGTGGAACCAAAGGAGAGAGCAGAGGCAGTGACCTGGCTGACTGAGGCCAAGCTGGGTAAGTGCTGACCAAGGGTCCCATATTCCCTCTACCTTGGACCATGGCTGGCCCATACTGGGAATGCTGACCTGACAGGTGGGAGTGAGGGCACAGGGGCCCAGTGGCCACAGGGACGGCACATCCCAGGCACTGCAGTCAAAGGTTATGGGAAAATGAGAATTGAGGAGGGAGCAGAATAGGCAGAAGGGAGAAGGGAGGCCACGCTGATGGAACAGAACTCAGGGAACAAAGTGTTAGAGGCAGGAAAGAACCCTCTCTACTGGATTCGATGGCTCGGGTGTGGAAGAGAGGAAGTGAAGACAGGTCACACAACAGAGTTCCTTGAACACCAGCAGCTTAGTAGAGTGGACAAATAAGCACAGATGATTCTGAATGACCTGGGTTCAAATCCTGACTCTTATCTCTTCCCAGCTATGTCACTTTGTGCAAGTTACTTAACCTTTTTGCACCTTCGATTCAATAATAAGTATAATAATAAATATCTACTACATAAAGTTGTCGTAAAGATTGAGTTAAAGTATATAAAGTACTGAGACCAGTGCCTGATACACAGTACTGTATAAACTTCTGCTGGTATTGCAATGATGTGAATGAAGTAAAGCAGTTTGAACACTAACCAGTATTGGCCAAATTATATTCCATGGAATATACTAAGAGGTGCTTTCATTGAAAATGTTGTTAAGGCCATATTATATTCACATTAAGCTCTGACAAGTCCACAATAAAGAAACCTGTCTAACTTTATTTAGCCCAGCACTTTCCAAACCTATTTGATTGTGGAACCCTCTGGGCCTGACACAAGTGTTCCATGGGACAGCAGTTTGGGAAGTGCTATGGGGGGAAGGCAGTGGGGGAGTCTCTGAAAATAGAGGGAGGGTTCTCCAGGAGAAATAGTCAGGGGCAAATCACAGAGAGATCCTAGAATTCAGGAAGAGGAGGCCAGAGGCCTTGGAGGAGGTGGCTAAAAGGTAAGGGATAAGGGGAGGAGGAGGTTTGGGTAGGGGGATCCCACACAGAAGGAAAGGAAACATATAAGAGATCTCTAAGGGGAAGGGAGAATGGAGAAGATCAGGGTGCTATTTAGATATGGAGGTGAGAGAGGAAGGGGCAGGGGTGACCCTGAGAATTCACATTTTGGGAGGTAGAAAAAGGGGTAGCAAAAAGGGATCCAGGAGTGGGGAGTTCCTTCATTTACTTGTATACCCGCTCACTCTCTGCCCACTACTTTTCCAGTTGCGCTCCTGAGAAAGATCTGAGCCCTGTGGCTTCTTGGAGGAGGAGCTTGGAGGGGAAGGTGGAGGCAGCTGCTTCCAGGGGGCACCAAGACACTCTGCCCCCGCTAGGCACAGGTTGTGTGGTTGTAAAATCGACAGCAGTTGCCCAGGGCCTCTGCACTGTACTCAGGGATGATGCTGGAAAGAAAGCAAAGCCTGTAGTCTGAGTTCCAGGTTTGGCTCTTTGACTGGGAACAAGCTGTGAACCCTGGGAAGATTGCTCCCTGTCTCTGGCCCACCCCTTCATCCCCAAGTTTAGTCCACAAGCTCCTACTTCCTCCTTCCCTGGATGCAGCAGCTATAGCCATAACATTTTCCCCCCTTGCCATGGTGCCAAAGCCCAGTAGGTCCCCCACCCCAGCCTCCACAGCCCAGGCCCTCACCTCTGAAAGACCTCACGGCAGCACTGGTACACTTCAAAGCTACTGCTGTTGAGGGTCATGTTCAGGAATGACACACAGTCAACCTTAGGCCCCCTGGGCATGTACAGAATCCCTTTGGAGAGAAAGCAGCTGAAGGGCAGGGTCTGTCCTCCCAGGCTCTGTCCCCAGGGACTCTCAGAGAGGCCAGAGCCCAACACCTAGGTGTGGATCTGGGACTAGGCCTGCACTCACCTGCCACACAGGCATTCACCATGGACACACAGGCCCCAGTGAAGAGCGCTCGGAGCACTATCTGGGAGAAGTCACTCTTCCGCTGGGGGACCATGGAGGCTGCAAGCAACGGGAGTGCTCAGGGCCAAGGATGCCACGTGCCTCTCTGCCTACTCTCTGGGGTTATGGCTGTGCCTGCTGACCACTTTTCCTCTTGTGAGTGTTTAGGAAAACAGATGTTGTCCTTCTGACTAGCTTTCTGAGTTCAAGAGCCCTTCTTGGCCTGGCTTAGGCCTCTAAACAGCACATGCTTCAGACCTCCTCACATACATCGTTGGTGGCAGATGTAGGGGAAAGAACATGAGTTAGAAGTCAGGTGGACCTGGGATTAAGTACAGGTTCAGCAACTTGACCAGCCGAGTGACTTGGACCATCACTTCACCACTCCAAGATAGTTTCCTTCTCTGTAAAAAGGAATGATTATACCACCAGGCAGGGTGACAGCACAAAGCAGATATGTAATTTGTGAAGGGCTAAGAAGTTGTGCTGAGCCTGGCTGTCTATCCACTATGGATGTGGGAGTTGGCAAGTCAAAGCCTTATGGGCATGAGCCAGGACCATACCTCCCACCCTCCCCAGGCCCTTAAGCCAGGCTCGACGTGAAAGGCCAAGATGATAACTTCTTGGGCTTCCCTCAACAGCAGAGAACTCAAGGAATTCTAGAATGGGAGGAGCCTCCAGAGCCATATTGCTCAGCCTCTTCCTTAGACAAATGGGACAACTGAGGCCTACAGGTCCCTAGCAAGTTCTTTCAGAGCCAGGTCTGAAGTTCAAGTCCTTGACTCTCCAGGACGCTGGGGAGACCCCCATAGGACTCACTCAGGCCTCCCAACATGATCCCAATGGAGCTGAAGTTGGCAAATCCACAGAGGGCAAACGTCGTGAGGACTTCTGCTCTGATCTGAAAATACAGATGAGTGAGAAATGGCTTCCCTCAGACAGCACAGGAGCACCTCCACACCACCTAGGTCCCCTAGCCTCAATTTCTTCCCTTCCTATATGTCCTTGACCTTTGAAGCCTTCTGTGCTGACCCCTCCCAGGCCATGCATACTCACCTCTGAGTTGGCTCAAGCTGCATCACTTCAAAACTCCGCCCCTTCTCTCATAGGTCCTCTAACCCTCTAACCCCTTATCTTAATTACCAACCTCCTGAGTATGATTTAGGTTTGCCAATTCCTCACTTTGTCTCTACTAAGCTTTGCATGTCCAGCAGGGGCTTGTGAATGGTTCCTTTCCCCCAATTCTTTGTAGTCTGTAGTCTGTAGTCTGGAAGCTTCTGTCTACTGTGAATACTCTCATGCCTTTGGAGGTGCTCTCTTGCCAGAGTGGAGGGCATGTGAGGGAGGGAGGCTGACCAAACTGGTTCCAAGCTTGTCCCCACCCATTATCAGTTTGGACAAGTCAATAGCCTCTACAAGTTTCAGTTTCTCCATCTGGAAACCTGGAATAATAATACTTGCTCGGCTGAGCTATTATGAGGATCATAAAATCTACGGGAAGTACCAGGCACAGATTAGGTGCTTATGCAAAGAAGTTCCCCTTTCCTTTCTGCTCTAAATGTCGTTTAATTTCCCAGAAAGAATAGTTGATGATATTAAGAGCCAGAGTGGAACAATTTTGGGTGGGCGGGATTGACTTAGACTCACACCTCATGCCATATGTAAAGTTAATTCTAGATTATTGAAACAGATGAATATTATATTATAAACAACAATTAATAGAAAATATATAATAGTAACTCTGATGGCATAGTGCCTAAGGCATTTGACTGCTAACCAGAAGGCTGGCGGTTCAAACCCACTAGCCATTCCTCGGAAGGAAGATTAGGCAATCTACTTCTGTAGAGATAACGCCTTGGAAACCCAAGGAGGGGTCCACTCAATGGCAGTGAGTTTGATTTGTTTTTTTGTAATAATAACCCCCCCCCCCAAAAAAAAAAGCAAACTCACCGCCATTGAGTTGATTCTGACTCATAGTGACAGTGACATTATGCTGAGGGAGATAAGTCAATCACAGGATTGACAGTGACAATCCAGTTAAAAAATGGGCAAAAAACCCTCTTTGGGTTTCTGAGGCAGTATCTCTATGGAAGTAGATTACCCAGTTTGTTATTATTATTTTGGAGAGGAGCAAACAGGCTCAGAGAAGTTAAGCAATTGAGAAAGTTCACACACAGTAAGAAGGCAGAGGTGTATCAGAATTTAACTCAGTTCTGTCAAGATTCTGGAATGGAATAACTATATAAGTTCAGAAATAATAGGAAAACAATCACAAAGGAAAAGATTTGGTTAAAAATCTGTTTGTTACCTATGGTCAGCTGACTTTTGACAAAGGGTTGAAATCCATTAAATGGACAAGAGGTGGTCTCTTTAACAAATGGTGCTGGCAAAACTGGATATCCATTTCCAGAAAAATGAAACAAGATCCGTACCTCACACCATACACAAAAACTAACTCCAGATGGATCAAAGACTTAAAAGTGAAACCTAAAACTATAAAGTTCCTCAAGAAAAAAATAGGGGCAAATTTAGAGGCCCTAAGTTATAGCATAAATAGGCTGTCAAGCATAACTCAAAATGCACAAACAGCTGAAGATAAACTAGATGAACGGGACCTTCTAAAAATTAAATTTTATGTGCTTCGAAAGACTTCTCCAAAAGAACCAAAAGAGAACCTACATATTGGGAAAGAATATTGAGCAATGACTTATCTGACAAGGGACTTATCTCTAGAATTTATAGAAAACTCCAACACCTCAACAACAAAAAGACAAACAATCCAGTTAAAAAATGGGCAGAAGACATGAATAGACACTTCACCAAAGAGGATAATCAGGTGGCCAGCAAATACATGAAGAAATGCTCACGATCATTAGCATTAGAGAGATACAAATCAAAACAATAATGAGATACTATCTTGCCCCAAGTTCAACAAGACAGAAAATAACAAACGCTGACAAGGATGTGGAGAGACTGGGACTCTCATACACTGCTGGTAGGACCGTTAAATGATACAACTACTGTGGAAAGCAGTATGGCAATTCCTTAAAAGGCTAGAATTAGAAATACCATTTGACCCAGCAATCCCATTAAAAAAACCAAACTCACTGCTGTCAAGTTGGATCCAACTCATAGCAACCTCTCCTTGGGTTTCCAAGGCAGTATCACTATGGAAGTAGATTGCCCAATCTTCCTTTCGAGGAGTGGCTAGTGGGTTTGAACCACCAGCCTTCTGGTTAGCAGTCAAATACCTTAGACACTATGCCACCAGAACAATCCCATTACTAGTTATACATCCTAAAGAAGTGAAAGCCAGAACAAGAGCAGATATATGCACACCTGTGTTCATTGCAGCACTATTTATAATAGACAAAAGATGGAAACAACCTAGGGGCCCATCAACAGAAGAATGGATAATAACCGAACTATGGTACATACACACAATGGAATACTATGCAACAGTAAAGAATAATGTAAAATCTGCAAAACACTGCATAACATGGATGAACTTGGAGGACACTATGCTGAGGGAGATAATAAGTCAACCACAGAAGGACAAATATAGTATTAGCTCATTATTGTAAAAAGTTAAGGAAAGGTTTATATATGGAAGGAAACTTTTTTTGTTGGTTACCGGGGGTGGGAGGGGAGGGGAGAGAACACTACAAAAATAAATAAATAAATAAAAAGCATTGATCCATGTTAAAAAAAAAAATCTGTCTTAAAATACATGCACAAAATAAAAAAAAGGGGGGGGGGACTAGGAAAACTTCATGTAGAAAATACAACAAAAAAAGGGTAAATGTTTTTATAACATAAGAGTTTATACAAATTGATGGAAAAATATAAAGCCTGTCTCCTTGTTTGTTTGTCTACACTCATAAGTGGCCTAAGTTTTCTTAAAATGTAAAATTTCAAATTTTCAGTAATTTCCTATTGTTCTTTGGTCTCTGCCACTCTCCCTCTGGGACAGATTACCCAATAAGCAAGATAAGCATGGGTTTACTTACTAATCTGTGGTGAACAATTTCACATTTTTTCACCATATCAAATGTGGTAGTTAAATGTGGTAGTTATGTGTCAACTTGGCTGGACCTAGTTTTAAGTGACTGGGCAGCTGGATGTAGTTATTCCCCATGACGAGACCAGTAATCAACTCCATGGTGGACTCTACTCTGAGCAGCTGATACAGCTGCCTTAGAGAGGGGTTCTGCTTCCCGGATATAAAAAGAAGTTGGAGAAATGTCTCTGCAGCTTTTTGGCACACTTGGACCCTGTGTGTAGCTGAGTCTTCATTTAGCAGCCTGCCATGTTTCCTGTCTCTTGGGACTGTCTCTGGACTTGAACTAGTGGCCTGCCATGTTGTTTGGTAATATTGGGACTGTGCCATTTTATTTGTCGACTTTGGGCTGTTAGTCTCATGAGTGAAGAGACACCTCTACCTCCAGTGGGCTGGGAGCAAGAGGCAGAACTGAAGCCCAAAGTCGAGGGGCTTCCACCCAGCCCCTAGAGTTGGCACTGTGAATTTGGACTAATAGCCTTCTAAACTGTAAGAAAATAAATCCCTGTGCGTTAAGACCACCCATTTGTGGTATCTTCTGTTAGAGAGGCACGAGGTAACCAAAACATCAAAGATTCTGCTTCTAGGTCTGGCTGGCATCTCTCTCTCTCTCTCCCTACCTATAGCATCTTCCTATAGAAGGAAAGCCTCTTTTCAAAATTACAGTCCCTGACAGGGACAGAGTACCTAATACGCAAGGTAAGCGCAAGCTGTAGTGAAACGTTTCACAGTTATTTTACCACATCGCTGTTCACTACAGATTAGTAAGTAAACACAAGTAAGCCAGTACTTACCTTGCTTATTGGGTATTCTAACACTGCTCTCTTTTATGATTACCACTTACTCTAGCTGCAGTTACCTCTTCTCTCAGTTCTCTGTATATGCCAAGCTTCTTCTCACCTCAGGTGTGCTCTGGTGACACAGTGTCTAAGGCATTTTCCAGCTAATCAGAAGGCTGGTGGTTCAAACCCACCAGCCGCTCCTTGGAAGGAAGGTTGGGCAATCTACTTCCATACTGATACTGCCTCGAAAACCGAAGGAGGGGTCACTTTGAGTCAGATCCAACTCCATGGCAGTGAGTTTCAGGGTTTTTTTTTTTTTTTTTTTTGGTTTTCTCACCTCAGGGCCTTTCCACGTACTGCTTCTCCTGCCTGGACTATTCCTTCCCAGCTTCTCCTGGCTGGTTCCTTCTCGTCAGTCCAAATCTTGGCCTTAATGCTGCACCTCTGGGAGGACATTTTTAACCAGCCAAGTCAAGGAAGGCTCCTCCCTGTTTTCTCTTATCGATTTCCTTCATAAAACTTACCACGGTTTGTGGTTATTTTATTTATTCCCTTTCTTTCTTTCTTCCCCGCCCCCCATACCTCTCCCTAGATATATGTTCCATGAGGCCAGGGGTGATGTCTGTCTAATTTCCCTTCTTAACCCTAGGGTGCCTGGTATCTAAAACATCTCAACAAATATTTGCTGAAGGAATGAAATTCATAGAAAAAAAGGTTTGAAGGAGAAGGAGCTGTACCCTCTGCCACCTGTGAGGAAGAGGGGAGACCAGGGCTGAGGATAAGGAGTGAGGGGAGACTTGAGCTTTTTACTTCATATGAGCCAAACCAAACCCACTGCCATTGAGTTGATTCCAACTCCTAGTGCGCCCCATTGGGTTTTGAGGAGGTAAATGTTTATGGACATATATTACCCCATTTTCCTTCCTTGGAGCAGCTGGTGGGTTTGAACCACCAACTTTCTGGTCAGCAGTCAAAATGTTTTAGGCACTGCGCCATCAGAGCTCCTTTTTACTTAATATAAACATTAAAAAAAAAAAACTAAAGAGTACATTCTTTTGTGATTTAAAAAAAATAATTTAAAAGGTAAAAAAAAAAAAAGAGTATTAATAGTTCCTAGTAATCCAATAAATGGAATTAAAACAATGAGTTATTATTTACCTATTAAAGTAGCAAAGCATTTCTCTTCTTTTCTTTTCTTTCTTTCTTTTTTTTTTTTTTAAGAGAACACTCAATGCTGTTTAGTGTGTGGAGAAACAAATACTCCCAGACACAGCTGGTGGCAATTTCAGTTGCTGCAACCCTTTGGGAAAAGTTACTGGCAGCAACCACATCAGGATTCATACCATGTGATCCAGTCATCCCACATCTGGGAAGGCTGCTAAGGAAATGATCCAAGAGGAGGGGAAAGTTCTAGGCACATAGATATTCATTTCAACATTGTGCGTAAACGTCAAGTAATGGTTTTAACCTGATTAGCTCAGCAGCAGAGGATTGGTTAAATATGTGAGGACACATATATTGAACATGATACTTACATCATTATATTAAGTAGGGAAAAATGCTGACTACAATACAGTGGATTCTATAATGACAACTGTTGTTGTTGTGTGCCATCGAGTTGGACCCGATTCACAGCGACCCCTCCTTGGGTTTCTGAGGCAGTATCACTACGGAAGTAGATTGCCCCATCTTCCTTCCGAGGAGTGGCTTAAATAATAACTATTTTTGTTCTATGCATTTTCTTTAATTCTTTTGATTTGAGTTTACCTAGTTGTCTAGGTAAACTCAAATCAAAAAAATTAAAGAAAATGCATAGAACAAAAATAGTTATTATTTTAAGATGGTGAGATTCCAGGTAACTTCTCATTCTTCTCTAAATTCTCAGTAATGTTACATAGAACTGTTATTTTAGGAAAGTTAATTTTGTAGCGCTTTCATTGTTTTCAGGAGCTCTGGTGGTTCATTGTGTAAGATATTTGACTGCTAACCAGAAAGCTGGCAGTTCAAACCCACTGGCCTCTATGAGGAAGGAAGATGGGGCAATCTATTTCCATAAAGATTTACTGCCTTAGAAACCCAAGGGGGGGGGGGTTGCGATGAGTCAGAATTGACTTGATGGCAGTGGATTTGGGTTTGTTTGTTTGTTTCCAGTTTTTGTAGTTTTTAAAAATAAATTTAACATAAAATGGGGAATCTACATAACGGTGAACATGGTGGTGAGGTCTCCCTCTGTCTCTTAGCTCACTGGACACTCGTGTATTCCTTTGGGGTGAATGTGGCAGGAATTATGTTCCTGCTTTCCAATAGAAGAGATGAGGTGCAGTGGCTAGCCCATGGCTACCCAGTGAAAAGTGGCACATCTAGAAGTAGATCTTAGATATCTCTTTTCTTACACTTCAGCCCCTTAAGGGGCCTCAAGGAAGATCACAGCAAAACCTGAAGTCATCTTGTCTCCCAGGGCAATAAGAAGTGGGGGGTTAAGTGTCAGCTCAGTGTGTCTCAGCCAGGCCCAGGAAGCTGGGATAGCAGCTACCTAACACGGCCTCACAGGTAGCTTTGTCATCCCTCTATCATAGGGAGGGAACAGAGACACTCACAGAGATCCACTGCTTCCTGTCGCCGATCCACTCCTCAGCCCCTGCGAGGCGGTGCTGCTTGTACTTGGATAGTTCCTGGTAGGCTACAAACTCATTCAGAAACAGCTTTATCCCCAGCAGCTCTGCCACGACTGCACAGTCTTCCCAAGCCACACCCATCATAAAGGCCACAGGCCGCAGGATGTAGGAACAGATGAGCTTAGGGTGGAAGAACATAAGAAGGAGTTTTTGAGGGCTGGGCTTGGGTGCTGTAGGGGCTCTGCCTCTGCCCAGGTGGGGTGCTCCAGGCCACCGCCCATGTCCACCACCCATACCCACGGCCCAGGACCATGCTGTTCACAGGCTGAGGTGGGCCTCTCGAGAACCATACCTGGAAGCTGAGCCCCTTGATGTCCACCATGTCCCCCAGCCAGGAGAGGGCAGCATTGACAAAGGCCAACACCGCCAGGAATGAAATAAGGTTGGATGCGATGTTGGCAACAATTTTCACGGAGATGGCAGCCCCGTTGCTGGCTGCTTCTAAGAGGTTCTGTGCGTCTCTGTTGTTGGGACCAAGAGCTATCCTTATTGGCCTGTTCTCACAAACAGCAGGGTTCCTGTCCTACAGCCCTAATAAAGCACCTTGGGCAGAGCTTTCAGAGCTGGAATGGTCCTTGTTTTCCCTCTGAGAGCCAAAAAGGAGCCAGTCCAAGCACTGGGATTAGACCTAGGTGTCTACTACTACTTCATCCAATATGGAAGCCATTAGCCACCTGGAGCTTTTGAATACTTGAAATGAGGCTGATCTGGATTGAGATGCACTGTAAGTTTAAAACATGCACTGCAATTTGGAGGTTTCATATGAAAAACAGAATGTAAAATATCTCATTAATAATTTTTTATATTATTACAAAGGAGTCCTGGTGGTGCAAACAGTTAAGTGCTTGACTACTGACTTAAAGGTTGGTGGTTCAAAACCACCCAGAAGCTACACAGAAGAAAGACCTGGCAATCTGCTCCCATGAAGATCACAGCCAAGAACACCCTATGGGACAGTTCTACTGTCACTCAGGGTAGATATGAGTCAGAATCAATTTGACAGCAACCAACAACAACATATTACATGTTCAAATGATAGATATGGATACATTGGGTTAAATAAAATATACTATTAAAATTTATTTTACCTTTTTTTTTTTAAGATGACTATTAGAAAATTTAAAATTGCACACATGGCTCACATTACATTTCTATAGGACAGCGGGCTGTAAACATACACGAAGTTGTGAAACTGGGCTACTCATGTGTCCCCAACCACATTTTCTAAAAGTGGAGCCTTTTCAACATTTTTAAAAATTAAATATCATACAATAGTCGTTAAGGCTGGCAAAGAGAGGAGGTGGGTGGATCATGGATGGAATTCAATATGTGACTGACACACACTAGTGGGCAGAACTACAGACTTGTAAAGAAGGTGGCATAGAAACATTGTATGACCCTCCTCAGCACATATACCAGGCCACGTCCCAAAGGATTGGACCCCACTCCCCTGCCTTGATCAGTCTGTTGTTTTCTGCCAGTCAGAAATTATGATATAGGAATTGGAGTCCATGTTTTTGAAAGTGAAGACAGAACCAGGCCCATGAAAGAGAAGAGGGGACCCTGGGCTTGGTGGAAGACAGTGACAAGCGAATAAAGTGGAACCCACTGCTACCCTCCACCTCTGCTCCTGCTCCCTCCTCATTCCTCTACAGAACCTCCTGCTGCACTCACCCATAGGTCAGTTTCACCCCTTCCTCAGTCCTAAACTTGGACTCCTCCACCTCCGGGTAGACCAGCTTGGAGAGGGCCAAAGCACAAGGAGCAGCCATTACAGAAGCGGCAATCAAGGAGGTGGCGTCGATCTGCAAGAGAGGGGATGAGGCTTACAGGGAGACAGTCTGAGAAAATGTTGGGGAAAGGACAGCAGGGGGACGTGTGTATTTTGCTGGTGAGTCATCATAATCATTACTGCTGTAATAATAATTATTATTATTGACAATAATACCTCATAATAATTGATAATAATACCTCTGCTGCATACAGCCATAGGCTGTGTGTACAGAACCTTCTAATTCCTCCCTAGTTCTTCTGTAAGTTTTAAAAGGAAGACTGGGCAATCTACTTCCATAGAGATACTGCCTCGGAAACCCAAGAAGGCATTGCTATGAGTCAGAATTGACTCAACAGCAGTGGCGCACACTTTTCTAAGTTAGGCTGGGCGGGTATTGTTATCCTCATCTTATAGACAAGCACACTAAGACCAAAAAGGATGAAATATGATCACCCAAGATAAAGGAAGAGAAGGAATTAGAACCCATGGTGTCTTTGGCTCCAAGTTCAAGGTTCTTCCTACCCTCTAACCACTAATCCAAGGGCTGGTTCACCATTGTTGTTGTTGTTATTTGCCATCAAGTCAGGCCCGACTCATAGCGACCCCTCTTTGGGTTTCTGAGGCAGTATCACTACAGAAGTAGATTGCCCCATCTTCCTTCTGAGGAGCAGCTGGTGGGTTTGAACCGCCAGCTTTCTGGTTAGCAGTCAAGTGCTTTAGGCACTATGCTACCAGTTCACCATTAGCTAAGAGATTTCTGATGGTTTTAATCAAAGCTCACAAAACCTGAGAGTTGGGATGGAATTGATGGTGATTCAATCCAACCTCTTGCTAAGTGGAGGAAAGTACTCCTAGTGTCACTTACTGTGACAGGAGCTCACCATTTCCAAGCAGCTCATCACATCCACTCCTGTTGTTAGCTGCCATTGAGGCAGCCCCTGGCTCATGGTGACACCATGCATGATAGAATGGACTGCAGTGTGGTCCTACTCCATCAACATGGTTGGTTGTGGATCAGACCATTCTAATCCATTGGGTTTTTATTGGCTGGGTTTTTGGAAGTAGATCACCAGGCCTTCTTTCCTAGTCTGTCTTAGTCTGGAAGCTCTGCTGAAACCTGTTCTGTATCATAGCAAAACTCAAGCCTCCACTGACAGATGAGTGGTGGCTAAACATGAGGTACATTGGCTGGGAACTGAACCCAGAGCTCCTGCATAGAAGGTGAGGATTCTACTACTGAACCAACGTTTCACATTTCTGTGGCAACAGAGACTTTTCTCAGGAAATCTGCCTCAGACGGCAGCCACCTTTGGCCTGGGCCTGCCTCTAGGAGCCACCCTGTGAGACCCTTCCCCAATAAGATGGCAAACAATCTCAGCCCCTGAGAGTTTCCCTTTCTGAATTTTCATCCTCACTATGGCCCAATCCCTTTGCTTGCCTGTTCTCTTCCACAGATAGATGCAATACCTTTTTTTCCCCATAACTGCATTATTTACCAAATGGGAAAATTAGAACCAACTCTAACATCTATGGTGAGGGAACGACTTAAGCTTTGTCCTGCTGCCATCAAAAACAATGGTTACCAAGATTTCCCAATAACATCGGAAACACCCCCTAAACTGCATATAGACCATAAACATAACTATGAAAAACAAAACGAAACAAACACACACACACACACACCTCTGTTTGAAAAGACCAGAAAGAAACATACCAAAATGTAAACAAACGGGCTGTCCCTGGCTAGTGGGGCCACGGGGAATTTTCTTTTCTTTCTGCTTTTTGGTATCTTTCAAAATGTCCACAACAACATTTAGTGCTTTTATAAACAGAAAAGTAAAATGGATTTTCTCTTTAAAGTCTGTAATAAACCAATGGCAGTTCCTAAATTTTAAATATTTTAAAGGGGGGCGGGGAGGGAGTAAGCTTAAGCTACATATTCTGGCTAATAAAACCAGAGGAGAAGGCCATGGAGGCAGCACCGTGATATCATCTTGGAGAAGCTCCAGGAACTGTTGATGAGGAATGAGGCCTGTGAAGGCTCTAAAACCCATGTCATGCCCTTCTATTCTTCTTTTGTTACACCTTGTTTCTTTCTTTTTAGAGTCCCTAGTCCTCGGAAGGAAGGTTGGGCAATCCTACTTCCGTAGTGATAACTGCCTCGGAAACCCAAGGAGGGGTCGCTAGGAGTCGGGGCCGACTCGATGGCAAATAACAACAACAACAGTGGTACAAATGGTTAATAGCATTGAGGAAGATGAAGACATAAAGAGGTACATGAGAGGTACAGACAACAAAGGTGAACCCTATTGCATGTACAGTACTGCATTTTCAGGGATGGAAGTATTGATCTACAGGTGGATAGATGCGTGGACAGGCTGAACGATCAGGTATGTCTAGGAAGGGGGGAGTGTGCCCATGACCATCTATAGGGTTAGCAAATAATGATTCAACATGCATATCTGTATGTGCTGTAAGAATATTTGGATGTACAGTAAAGCTGATAAGGGCAAGGTTGTGGTGGCTTTTTGGCTACAGCCAGCTACCCAGAAGGAGTGAGTGGTTGGACCTGTGGGCTGGGCTCAGGACTATGGTCACAGGGGATGTCAAGCTCAATTGGCATAACATACTACACAAAACATTGTTCCACATCCTACTTTGGCAAATAGTGACTGGGATCTTAAAAGCTTGCAAGCAGCCATCTAGATGCAACGATGGGTCTTTCCTTGTCTAGAGCAAAGAAGAATGAAGAAAACCAAAGACTCATGGAGATAATTAGTTCAGGTGCCTGGTACATCATGTGATCCTCAGCCTATATGACTGAGACCAGAAGAACTAGTTGGTGCCTGGCTACCACTGTCAACCACTCAGAGAGGGAATCTATGTAGTAGATCCTGGGAGTGGGAGAACAATGTGGAACAAAACTCAAAATCATTTAGAAATAAAAAAAAAAAAAGACCAGGTTTACTGGCCTGATAAAGCCTGGTGAGACCTCTGAGACTATGTCCCCTAGTTACTCTTCAGGTCTGGAATTGAACTCACTCCTGTGGCTTCCAGTCAAACAACAGACAGGCATATGGGGTGAACATTTACATCAGGTAGATACACTACTTGGAGCGATCAATCGATCAATCGTGGGAGAAGAAAAGGGCAACATTTGTACAGGGAGACAGCTGGGGGTGGGGGCAGGAGTGTGTGGGAGGGAAGGAGTGCATGGGAGGGAAGGACACAGGGAAGAGGTATCTACCAGGAAGAATGGGGAGAGAGCTGTTACACTGTGGGGAATTGTAGGCAACGTCATGAGATAAAATGTGTATGAACTGCTGTATGGAAAATGAATTTGTTCCGTAAACTCTCACCCAAATCACAATAAAAAAATTTTTAAAAAAAAAAGGTTAACAGTTTGGCTGCTAACTAAAAACTTGGAGGTTCAAGTCCACCTACAGGTGCTTCAGAAAAAAAAGACCTGGAGACATACTTCTAAAATATCAGCCACTGAAAACCCCACGGGTGCAGTTCTACTCTGACACCCATGGGGTCACCATAGGTCAGAACTAACTTGACTGCCACTGTTTTTCTTTCCTCTCAATGAAGCAGAAAACCCCTTAAAATATGAAGCAAGAACCAGCACCACCACCTCCCCCTCTACCATGGCACTGAGTATTCAGGCCCCAGATCTGTTCCTTGTTGGATCGAGTCAGCCTTGGGCTGTCTCTTCTGGACTTTCTGAGGTGAGATCCAGTACTTCACCTGCCTCCACTTTGGCTGCCCAGCTCCAGTGGGAATGATGCCACATTTTAAATCTTGGGATTTTCTTTCCACTGGCCAGGAGACCCTTCCCTTCCTCCAGCTTGGAGATGACATCTGGTTTGTAAACTTGAGTCTAGTGGGGAACACACCTCACCAGTTCACATTCCTGGATAGTATTGCCTGAGTGGGCAAGTTGTGGCCACAGCCTCAATGCTCCAGCCAAGTCATCACCTGCTCATTTCAGAAAAGGCTGAGTACTGCAAAGGCAGGGCTCCCTGGGGTGCTGGGTCAGCCATGTAGGCCTCCTCAATCCCAGCCACCCTTCAGGGCAGTGACATCCCTAGGCCTGCCTCCCAGGCATGAGGTCAAGGACATCTTCTTTCTCAGCATCTCAGGGCCCACTGCTGCGCAAGGCCCTCCCCTCTTTGCCCTAAAGGTTGTACTATGCAGAGAGAGACAAAGGGTAAAAGCCCACAATATGAATTCTCAAAAGGAAATTTATCCAGGAAGGAAATAAATCCAAAGCATAAAATAGGACAGCTTCAGGACAGATTTCTGCCCTTATTTTTTCAATGCCATGCTAAGTGTTTTCATCTATTATTGCATTTAAAGCAAAACCTGCAAAAGCTGGGAACTGACAGGCAGAAATCTGTCAGAGAAGGAAAACTAAAATATTTGCAACTAAAACAAGTGAAAGAAAAGTGGTAAGACTGCATTCTATCAAAGGCAGAAAATTTGCGAGACCCAGAAAAATAAGGCAGTCTCATGGAGTTCTAGCTCTCTCAGGTTTCACTATAATTCTTACACTGTTATGAGGTGGGTAGTAATTCTACCCATTTACAGATGTGGAAACTAAGCAGCAGATTCTCACCTGGCCCTGCTCAGGACCTCACAGACCTTGCCCTTGGGGCCCCTACTCTTGCACAAGTCATCAAGGAACATTGGTGTTCAACTCCCTTGACCTCACCCTGCCCAACAGTGCCCCCAAGTGCCCGTATGACCTGTTCAAGGCACACATCTGGGTATCCTCTCACAGTGGCCTCTGAGCCAGAGGCAGAGTAGACAGACAACTTTCTGAGGGTGAATAGGGAGAATTGGTGCCTACTCTAGAGCCTTTGGAAAAGACAGTGGAAATGTGGCTGTATGTTGAGGTCATGAAGAAAGGGTTCAGTAAAGTGACCTATGGGAACTCAGCCCAGGAAAGAAGGTCTAGACCAGTGTCATCCAATAGAAATAAACAGTGAACCACATAGGTCATTTAAAATTTTCTAGCAGCCATATAGAAAAAGTAAAGAGAATCAGGTAAAGTTAACTTTAATAATATATTTTATTTACCCAATTATGTCCACAGTATTCTTTTTTGACCTTGTTATGCTATCAATATAAAAGTTGTTAATGAAGTATTTTACTTTTCTTTTCCCTACTAAGTCTCATGGCGTATCTCATTTCAGATGAGTCACATTTCAAATGCTCAGTATCCACGTACGGCTGGTGGCTCCTACATTGAACAGTGCAGGTTGTTGTTGTTGTTGTTATGTGCCGTCGAGTCGGCCCCGACTCATAGCGACCCCTCCTTGGGTTTCCGAGGCAGTATCACTACGGAAGTAGGATTGCCCAACCTTCCTTCCGAGGAGTGGCTGGTGGGTTTGAACCGCCAGCCTTCTGGTTAGCAGGCAAGTGTCTTAGCCACTATGCTACCAGAGCTCCTAGTGCAGGTCTAGAAACATGCAAATATTAGCAATAGGAAGGGCAGGGCAAAGGGAGCCAAAAGTTGAGCAACGAAGGTCTTGAGAATGTGGGAGCTTGAAAAAGAGAGCAAGGGGGTCAAGGGCCGAAGGCAGATCCAAAGACATTGTGAGGAACAGACTGAGGAGAGTGTTAAAGGCAAGAGGGAAGAGTGCAGGAAGAAAGGGCTGCTGGGAGAGGGCTGTGGGGCCAGTGCAGTGGCAGCCAAGAGCTAGGTGGGGGCATAAGAGAGCTTCTCTGGAGGCCAGACTTAGGGCAGATCTGGAGGCTGGTGGGATGGAGGGAGTAAGGTCTATTTGGTGCTTTTAGCCTGGTTGTGACCTGTGGCTTTCAGACCAGGGGGCTGTTAGCTGCCTAAACCACCCCAGCCCTTCAGCTAATGGTGAAACAACACTTAGATTAGTGGTCAAAGGCAGACAACCTAGAAGGGAAGAAATAACTTTGACCTTGAAGCCAAAGGCCACATGAATTCTAATTTTTTCTCTTCCTTTATCTTAGGCAAGTCATATTTCATCTGTTTGTGCCTGCGTTTCTTTTCAGTAAAAATGAGAATAACAAGACATGCCCTACCTAACTTACAGAAGAGCTAGGGGGGAAATGTGAGGTTCTGTTACACACATCCTAGGACTCTACACATACATGGTATTAATAATGACAGCAGTAATGATGATGATAACATACCAGTGGGTAGAGTAACATGTCCTCCTGTTCTCTGGCTGCATCCCTGAACCTGGCTGCCTCTGCTTTGCAGATTCTGTGGTGCTAAAGGGATGTAGACACACAGACCCCTTCATTTGGGAGGCCAGACTGCCTGGGGCTGAGACTATATTCTGGCCTGAAAAAGGGGAAGGAAGAGAGGCTGAATTTCAAGACAGATTGTGGAAAAGGGGGTGACTTCTTCCTGTATTTTAGTCCTGACAGCAGTGCTAATGTGGTTAAAAAAAAAAAAAAAGAATAGTAGGGGGTATTCTGTTAATTGGCTATATGACCCATAGCAAGTTTAAGATATTTAAAAGTCTTAAATCCTGAATAGCAGCTCTGATAGCATAGTGCCTAAAGCACTTGACTGCTAACCAGAAGGCTGGCGGTTCAAACTCACCAGCCACTCCTTGGAAGGAAGGTTGGGCAATCTACTTC
>NW_006921719.1:6221180-6223608 GCF_000298275.1 Orycteropus afer afer
TGGCAGTTCAAACCCACCAGCCACTCCTCAGAAGGAAGGTTGGGCAATCTATTTCCGTAATGATACTGCCTCAGAAACTCAAGGAGGGGTCACTATGAGTCGGGGCCAACTCGACGGCATACAACAACAGCAACAACATTGTATGCTGGATAAGGCATTTGGCTGATAACCAAAAGATCAGTGGTTCAAATCCACCAGCCACTCAGCAGAAGAAAGATGAGGCAGTCTGCTTCCGTAAAGATGTACAGCTTTGGAAACCCAACGGGGGTTGCTATGAGTTGAAATTGACTTGATGTCAGTGAGTTTCCCCTAATATGTTTGTTGTTGTTACTGTGTGATGTTGAGTTTGTTCTGACTCATAGTGACCCTGTAGGACAGAGTAGAACTATCCCATAGAGTTTCATAGGCTGTAACCTGTAAGGAAGCAGATTGCCAGGTCTTTTCTCCAGGGATCCACTGGTAAAGTTGAGTCAAACTGCCAACATTTTGGTTAGCAGCCAAGCATTTAACCATTGTGCCACCAGGATTCCTTTCTCTGACATGTAGCGCCAAATAAAAACAACCATGAAAAAAGTTTCAGAAACAAAGTTCTGGTTTTCCATTTTTTAAATATCAAAGATTTTCCAGAAATAATTGGTAGTGGGGTGGGCAGGGTCATACCAACTCCAACAAGCCCTTCCTTGGCCTTGGTGGGACAAAGTATGATGATCTCAAAAATTCTAGACTAGAGGGTGCCAGGCCAGAAGACAAAGCTCCAGCGCACAAGGAGACTGTCGGAAAGTCTCACGGCACCCAGCTCTGCCAAGGCAGCCTTGTGGAGATGTGGAGCTGAACTGATCAGTGTGACCAGGTGTCCTGACAGAGGAAGGGACTGAGGTGCAGCCTGGGTTGCCCTTTCATCTACTGCCTTGTCAGCCCCACGGACAGAGATGAGAGACAGGGAGAATTCAGGACCAGAGAAGGGGGATTGTTGTTAGTTGCCATCGAGTCAACTCTAACTCGTGATCACCCCACGTACAACAGAACCAATAGTGCCTAGTCCTGTGCCATCTTCAGGATCACTGGTCTGCTCAAGTCCATTGTTGCAGTCACTGCGTATTTTGAGTGCCTTCCAACCTAGGGGACATATCTTTTAGCACTAAGAGCAGACGATATTCTGTTGTGATCCATAAGGCTTTCACTGGCTAATTTTCAGAAGTAGATGAGCAGGCCTTTTTTCCTAGTCTGTCTTAGCCTAGAAGCTCTGCTGAAGCCAGTTCACCATAGGTGACCCTGCGAGTATTTGAAATACCAGTGAAATAGCTTCCAGCATTATGTAAGATTTTTGTCACACAAAACGTTTTTTATTTTGATTAGTGAGCTCAGTGAATCTTTTCCTTTATGCTTCTGAATGTCATGTCATGCTCAGAATATTATAAGAAGAAAGCAAGTTGAAAAATATGGGTAGAAGTGCCTCATCTTTAAGAAAAAAAGAAAGCAATATATCTATCTGTGTATTCAGATATATATGCTTAAATGACTGTATATCTACAGAAAGATCTGGAGTGACATGAGTCAGTCTAAAGTAGTCAGTCATAAGTAGTTCTAAAACTTGCATGAGCATCAGAATTGCCTAGAGGGCTTGGGCTTGTTAAAACTCACATTACTGGGTTCCTCCCACCCACAACTTCTGATTCAGCAGAAATTTGCCTTTCTGACAAGTTCCCAGGTGATACTGATGCTGCTGGTCTGGGCACCACACTTTGAAAACCACAATTAAAAACTACTAAAAAGGAGCTCTGGTGATGTAGTGGGTAAGGTAACTTGGCTGCTAACCAGAAGGTCAGTTGTTGGTAACCCACCAGCTGCTCCTCAGGAGGATGATGAGGCAATCTACTTCTGTAGATTTACAGCTTTGGAAACCCAATGGAGGTCTCCATGAGTCAGAATTGACTTGATGGCAGTGGGCTTTTAAACTGTTAAAAGCAATGACCCATTGGGAATCAGGATGAAGATGAAAGTTTATTTTATTTTTTTAAATTCGCTTTTGCAAGAATTTCTTTGGTAGTTAAAGAAGAATAAAAATCTTTGAAGATTTGCATGTGGTAGCACATAAGTGTTTCAGAAATGCAAAGCATTATTATCAGGCATTTTGTAGAAACCAGGTCCCTGGGTGGTACAAGCAGTTTGCAATCAGCAGCTAACCTAATGAACCCACTCAGCAGCACTGTAGAAGAAAGGCCTGGTGATCTGCTTTGGTAATGACTACGGCCAAGAAAACGCTATGGAGCAGTTCTACTCGAACACGTGGGATCACCATGAGTGGGAATCATCCAACAGCAACAGGTTTGGTTTTTAGCTTTTATAGGAGACACATTTAAAGATTCAACTTTGGGCAAGATGGCGGACTAGGCAGAAGGATTGCACAGACACTCTTCAACAAAGAAAA
>NW_006921719.1:6231608-6241072 GCF_000298275.1 Orycteropus afer afer
AAAAAAAAAAAAAAAGATTCAACTTTGCCATATTGTGATTAGTTTATAAGCTTGATTCACATCGCTGGAATTTGACCTAGAAACAGATTGTCCTCAGAAAGTTGCACAAGTAATAATTTAGGAACAGAGGGGAGACGTGAACAGAGAGTGTGTGGGGAAGAGCGGGGGATGTGGAGTGAAAAGGGAGGAAGATAAATCTCTAGGAATAGCCTAAGTGAAGGACTCGTTGTTATGTGCCATCAAGTTGGCCCGACTCATAGCGACTCCTCCTTTGGTTTCTAAGGCTGGTATCACTACAGAAGTAGATTGCCCAACCTTCCTTCCGAGGAGTGGCTGGTGAGTTTGAACTACCAGCATTCTGGTTAACAGTCAAGTGCCTTAGGCACTATGCTACTTAGTGAAAACATTTTAGAGTCAGAATGATCTGGGCCCAAATCCTGGCTCTGTGTATGTCACTTACTCTCTCTGAGCTTCAATTTCTTCATCTGTAAAATGGGTCTATTAAAATACCTGGAACATTGCCTGGTAAATAGTAGGTGCTCAGTAAATGGAACACTGGTAATCTTTGCTCCCAGTGGCCATGACAGAAGCCTGATGAGGTGGCCCAACCCACCTGATCTTCCTTCCTCAGTTGTTGGCTCCTCTCATATCACAGCAGCCCACTAAGGAGGTCCCAAGTCAGCTCTGTCCAAGAGCTGTATGGGGCTCCATCAAAGGTGTGTCTCGGGTTCTTGGCCTGGCCAAGCAAGGGGAGGACTCTACATACCCCAAAGGAGATGTAGGCACCCAGCAGGCTGCCGGCAATTGTGGCGTAGCCTCCAGTCATGACAACGTGGATTTCAGACAGCGTCATATCTGCCAAGTAGGGCCGGATTAGGAGAGGAGCTTCAGTCTGCAAATAGGAAGGACATCAGACTCCAGAGCTGACCAGGCCAGGGACAACCCCCTATCCCTTGGGAGTAGGACCCTCATAGTGAGTGCCAAGGTGTCCCAGGGTACAGATAATGGTCTGTACTTGGCTGTGCCTTTCTGACCTTTAGCATCAGCCCAAAGGAAGGACCTCTGGAAGGACCACCATCCTTCCCTATAAGCTTGATAAGGCTCCCTGGGGTTGAGTGGCCCCCACGTGCCAGGCATCCCACTAAGCACCTCACGTACATGACCACACATGACTCCCAGCCTTCTGCAATAACTGCAATCACCCCCATTTTCCAGGAAAGCAAAGAGAGGCTCAGAGAAATTCAAAGAATTGCCCCTGGTTACACAAAGTGACAGGAAGCAGGTCTGACTCAAGCCGTGAGGTTTTGACGAAGCTATGGGGATTTCCAAGAAAAGGGAGCTGGGGCATTGAATGGTATGTTTACTTCAGGGCCTCTAGGACAGCCTGGAGCCTTTGACTCATTCATTCAATAGGTATTGAGCACCTACTATGTGCCAGGCACAGTTCTACAGAATAAGGATACAGGGGTGAACAAGATAAAGTCCCTGCCTTCACGGAACATACATCCTGGGAGTAGTGAGGAGGGCATGAGGGAAGAGATGGGGAGGAAGAAAGGAGAACAGATCATCAAGAAAACAGAGTAACTTTACTCATTGCCATCAAGTCACTTCCAACTCATAGCAATGCCCTTTCAGTTTCTGAGGCAGTAAATCTTTACAGAAGTAGATTGCTCCATCTTCCTTCCACAGAGCAGCTGATGGGTTTGAACCACCAACCTTCTGGTTAGCAGTCAACTGCCTGAGGCACCACGCCACCAGAGCTGGTTTGACTCACTGCCTACGAGTCAGATCTGACTCCTAGCGACCTCTCCTTGGGTTTCTGAGGCAGTATCACTATGGAAATAGATTGCCCAACCTTCCTTCTGAGGAGTGGCTGGTGGGTTTGAACCAGCAGCCTTCTGGTTAGTGGTCAAATGTCTCAGGCACTATGCCACCAGAGCTCCCAGTGTCATAGTAACCTAAAATTTATGGTTTTCTCAGGAAAAAAAAAAAAATCACATTGTAGTATGTCATATAAAGTAAGTGCTTTTGTATTTCTGGTATCCTCTTCCTCTTTTTGAACATTTTAAGGGATTTTTGAACAGTTTATCTGTGAACATGTCTGCCTTGATTGACTAAAAAAGAAAAAAAATGGAAATGTTCAACAATTAATACACTTGAACCATAGCAAAACAAAAACAAAAACAAAAAAAACTATGAAAATATTTTCCAAAGTGTCCAAAACTGTCCAGCTTTCCATGGCCACCCATTCTACTTTGGGATGCCTCCAACAGAGCTCCTAATTATTTGACAAGTATTCCTCTTGCTGACTCGAGTCTCAAGCAGATGGACCTGGATGGATCCTAAAATAGTCTTCAGAGTCTCACCTTCAGGAAGGTCAGGGTCTTCTGAAAGGGATACAGGCCTAATAGTTCCCTATAGTGCCTTCAGAGCCAGATTTACTTTCAAAAATGTGTTTTTAGAAAGGGGAGGGAGTGGGAGGGGAAAAAAAAAAAAAAAAAAAAACAGACAAGATGATGTTGTGAAAAGAACACTGGCCAGGAAGGAGAAGAATTGGATTCTAAGTCTTGGCTTACAAATATGGGATCTTGGCTAAATTATTCCCATTCAGTGAGCCTGTTTCCTCATGTTTAAAAGGAGAAAGCTGGACTCCCTCTGTAGATTAGTGAGTCTCTAAACTGATGAAAAGGAGCTCTGGTGGCACAGTGCCTAAGCCATTTGACTGCTAACCAGAAGGTTGGTGGTTCAAACCCACCAGCCGCTCCACAGAAAGAAGAAGGGATAATCTACTTACGTAAGGTTTTACTGCCTCGAAAACCCAAAGGGGGTCACTGTGAGTCAGAATTGACTTGAAGGCAATAAATTTTGTTTGGTTTTGGTAAATTGATGAAGACAGACTAAGCCTAGTATGATGAGATGCCAGACAGATGCCATCTTCCTAGGCAACCCAAGCAAAGTGTGCCCTAAAGCATTCATGGGACAACAGCTTTTGGTGGCTTTGGGAGAAGTTTCAGATGGCCTGTGCGCAACTGAATCCAAACTCTGGAAACCCAGGGCACTCCACCTTCACCAGGGATGCTGCTGCTGAGCAAGTGGACAGGAGATTGCAGCACTCACCTGGCTCACAAAGATGTTCCCCGCCACACTAAGGGTCTCAGTGGCCGAAGTGCCCATAGTGATCTGCATCAGCCAGGCAATCTAGAAGGAAGCAGGGCAATTTGTGAGCTGTTATCACCAAACCCTACAGTCAGACAAAATCAGGCCTGGAAAATAACTCCTAGTCAACTCCCAACCCAACGTAGGATCCCTTACCTATGTTTCCCCAAAAGGTCCTTCATCTTCTCCTTCTGCACCTCAATTGACTGGGCTTACCAACTTCCCATGGCTACCCATTCTACTTTGGGATGGCTCCAGCAGAGCTCCTAAAATGTGTGTCCTCAGTTCTCCATTCTAAAAGGATCCCCTGGTCAAATATATTTGGGGATTTCCATATACATACTCCTGTGTGTATACCAATACACATGAGCTTAGTAAAGGCTCTGAGAAGTCCTGCACGAAAGAAACTTATTTCAATTTGTTTAGCCTAGTGTTTCACGTACCTTCCAAAAAAACATTGACCATGGAATCACTTTACCTGGTAACATTTATTAACATGCTGTGGAACTAGAGTTTTGTGCAAGAGGCTTTAAAAATACTTATTATAAAGTTCTTCCTTTTAATCAAGAGGAAATCTGCTTCCCTAGAATTTCTGTACACTGCTGGAAACTCACAAGGAGCTCTGGCGGTGTAGCACCTAAGGCATTTGACTGCTAACCAGAAGGTTGAAAGTTCAAACCCACCAGCCACTCTGTGGAAGGAAGACTGCACAATCTCCTTCTGTAAAGATTAGCTGCCTTAGAAACCCAGAAGAGGTCCCTATGAGTCGGAATCAACTCGATGGCAGTTAGTTTGGTTTTTTTTTTAGCTGGGAACTCTCAGGCTGCCCTTTCTCTAATTTCTCTTCTGTACGAATTTGAAAACAGCTATTCTCCAGTGGTGTAGTGGTTAAAGCATTCAGCTGCTAACCAAAATGTCGGTGGTTGGAATCCAGCCACTCTGGGGGAGAAAAATGAAGCAGTCTGCTTCTGTAAAGATTTACTGTCTTAGAAATCCTATGGGACAGTTCTACTCTGTCCTATAGGGTCACTATGAACTGAAACTGACTAGATGGCAGTGGGTTTGCTTTGGGTTTTGGATTCTATTGCTGAAATAGGAATCCCTGGGTGGTCAAACAGTTAACACATTGACTGCTAACTGAAATCTTAGAGGTTTGAGTCCACCCAAAGGTGCCTCAGAAGAAAGGCCTGGATATCTACTTCTGAAAAATCAGCCACTGAATACCCTATGAAGCACAGTATTACTCTGACACACATGGGGTCACCATAAGTTGGAGTTGACCTGATGGCAAGCGGTTTTATCCTACCCCTGACTGCCTCCACCCTGCTTTCTCCTGTCCAGGCCCTAGTTCCTCCAAGCATTCTATGAAAGGTATGGTTTCAAACCCTTTCACTCTCCTGGTTATACTTCAGTTTGTCATAATCCCTTAGCTGAACACATTCTCCTGATTTGAGGACAAACCCCTCCTTCATGTCATGTACTGGACACTTTTAATATAACTGTATGTTGTTTGTGCATTTTTGGCAGCCACCTACCAGTGGTGGTTCATTCCAAACTCAGTCAGCTAAAAGTTAAAAATCTTTTGCATGTCCAATGTTGTTCAATGAGGTCTCCTACATGCTGGTTTTATACAGCAGATTTTATAAAGGTAAGCCCAGGAGCTGACGTTTGTACCAGCTAAATCTGGTCAGGGTAGCCCACTGCTACAGTCTCTCAAAATCTTTTTGGTATACCTTTTTTCCCTCTAAGACCTCTTAGTGCAGCCTTCCCTCTCAAAAAAAAAAAAAAAGACTGCAGCCTTCCCTCTCACAAAGACCACATTGAATTTTGGTCCCATTTCTCTTTAATATCATGACAGGAGACTCTGTGAAAGGATAGTTGGTTAGCAGTAGACTCTGGGGAGGGGGTAAGCCCTGCAAGTAGGAGATTCTAGGAAGGTATGGACCTCAGGAGCAAGGGATTCTGGAAGGATTTAGAATCTGTGAGCAAGTGATTCTGGGAGGGTATGGACCCTGAAAGCAAGGCATTCTAGAAGAGAATGGACTCTAGGAGTAGGGAACTTTAGGAGAACCCAGGCCATGGGCAATGGGAACTCACCTTCATGATCACCCATGGCATGAGGCCCACATAATAGAGAACTGACATGACACAGCTGAAGAAAACAATGATGGGCAAAACCTGCAAGGAAAGAAAATATAAAGACTCTAGGTTAGGGAAAGGCAGGTGCTAGGGAGCCATGTACATCCCAGGAGACCCCAGATAGTCCACTCCATCCAAGGTCTTACCACTTAGAGATCTGACAGGATGAGGAAAGAAGCTATGAGTCCAGTACATGAAATAATAAGTGTCCTACACCATAGTCGCAGGGGACATCAAGCTCAATTGGCATAACATACTATACAAAACATTGTTCCACCTCCTACTTTGGCGAGTAGCTACTGGGATCTTAAAAGCTAGCAAGCTGCCATCTAGATGCAACGATGAGTCTCTCTTCATCCAGAGCAAAGAAGAATGAAGAAGACCAAAATTCATGGAAACAATTAGTCCTAGCGACTGGTACACCATCCAATCTGCAACCTATACAACTATGAGGCCAGAAGAACTAGATGGTGCCCGGCTACCACTGTCATCCACTCAGAAAAGGATCTATGTAGGAGATCCTGGATAGAGAGAGAGAACAATGTGGAACAAAACTCAAAATCATTTGGAGAAAAAAAAAAGGGGAGGGACCAGGTTTGCTCGTCCAATAGAGCCTGGTGGAACCACTGAGACTATGGCCCCTAGCTGCCCTTCAGGTCTGGAATTGAACCCACACCTGTGGTTTCCAGCCAAACAAAGTACAGGCATGTGAGTTAAACATTTACTTCAAGTAGATACTCTCCTTGGAGAGAACAATCATGGGAGAAAGAAGGGCTGCTTATGCACAGGGAGACAGCTCAGGGGGCAGGAGAGTATGGAGGGATGGACACTGGGAAGAGGTAACTATGGGGAGGAAGTGGGAGGGGAGCTGTTGCATTGTAGTAAACTGTGGTCAATGACATAAGACAAAGTGAATTTGCTCTGTAAATCTTCACTCAAATCACAATTTAAAAAAATTAAATTAAAAAAAAGAAAACCAAAACCATTATAAATAAATAAATAAATAAGTGTCCTACATATAGTGACTTTTTGGAGGCACTTCTATCCTCTCTGTTCCCTCCAAATAATTACCACCCACCATGTCATCTCTATCTCCGTTTACCATAGATGAGACCCTGTGCTGTGGTTCAAAGAGCAGATTCTGAATTCACATTATTAGCATCTACTCCTTTGTTTGTAAGATGGGGATAAAAATCTCTCTGGGTTGTTGTAAGAGCTAAAGTAGCTGGCTCAGGGAAGCACCTTGCAGTGTCCACTCTCTTCAGTGAGCTCAATCCCTGGCCTATGACACTGGTCCTAACTTCCCTCAGTGCTTTGGGCCTGAATGAAGGAAATTTCATCTTTCTGGTATTCCATCTACACTCAATACCAACAAGCTTAGAATCAGACTCGCCGTGGACCTCCAACCAGCATCTTCTCCTGTCATTCTGCTTTCTGTTGCAGGTTAACACTTCACTCACTCCCAGCCTCATCACTTCTTCCTTCACAACTTCTCTCACATCCATTCCCTCCTCTCCAGGCCCATGACCCCACCTGGTGCTTATTTACTATAGTTTTACTTATAATAACAAAGTCTTGTAGCAACTTAAATGTCTTTCCATGGAGGACTAGTGCAGTAACCTCTGTGATGGCCATATAATGGTGCACTAAAAAGTCATGAAACAGGAATGAGGATATTCTCTATGGGCAGATATAAGATGAGCCACTGGGTGATGCAAATGGATAATGTGCTTGGCTGCTAACTAAAAGGTTGGAGGTTTGATTTCACCCAGAGGCACCTCGGGAGAAAGATCTACCAATCTGTTTCCAAAAACATTGGCAATTGAAAATACTATGGAGTCATAACTTCAAATTCTTATGGGCTCCAGACTTTCTGGAGCCATGGAGGGGGTGAATCTCTGAAAGTATTGCCCTGAGATAATCTGTAAACCTAAAACCAAAAATATCCCCTGAAGACTTCTTAAAACCAAACAATAGTTTAGCTTAACTAGTAAAAAAAAAAAATGTCTGCCTTGAGCATTAGTTCCTTTTTAAGAACTATATGTATGAGATCAAAGTAACAACAGCAATCTTGAAAGATTATATAGGAATTTAGGGGGCAGTAGATTATGTTAATGGGGGAGGAACAACTCAAAAAAGGAAGGTGAGAATGGTTGCACAACTTGAAGCATAGTTCCAGCACACATAAGCAACTACTTTGACTCCTCCTTCCAGAGGAGCTCTGGTGGTGTAGTGCCTAAAGCTAACCAGAGGGCTGGTGGTTCAAACCCACCAGCCAGTCCTTGGAAGGAAGATTGGGCAATCTACTTCCATAGTGATACCGCCTCGGAAACCCAACGAGGGACCACTATGAGTCTCCACAGCAGTGAGTTTGGTTTTTAGTTTGGACTGCCTTCCAGCATTTTTTTCTATGCTTTTAATTCCAATTTCCTCACATAACATTTTAGCTTAAGAACGCCCCATGTTATTACCAATTCTGCATGACTTATTATTTTAAAACTGTTGGGAACAGATAACACTTGAATAGAGCAAACATTCCAACAATACAAATGGGTGTATGGTAAGGAGTAAGTTTTCTTCTCACCCCTAACCTCAAGTTACCTACTTCCCTCCCTAAGGCATCAGTCATTTACATATGTTTCTAGTACTATTCCATGTCCATACAAAAACATTACATGTGTCAGAGTAGAAGTATGCTCCATAGTGAATTTTGTTTGTTGCTGTTATTGAGAATATATACAGCAAAACATACACCAATTCAACCATGTACAATTCAGTGACATTGTTCCTATAATTTTCTATAATGGGAGGAAATTTCTCAAGGGGAACATAGGCAGAGGAAATGTTTAGGGGAGGGTCATCAGTTTGGTTTTGAATTTGCTGGGTTTGAGATGTCCATGGAACATCGAAGTACAATGTTGAAGGAGCAATTAGATAAAAGGGTCCAGAGGTCAGGAGAGAGACCTGAGCCAGCCCTGGTTTGGAACTTTTTCCACACAGATGTGCAGGTTGAGGTCATGGGTCAAAACTACAAAACACAACTACCAAAACCAAAAGTCACTGCCATCAAGTTGGTTCTGACTCATAGCAACCCGTCCTTGGGTTTCTGAGGCAGTATCTCTATGGAAGTATATTGCCTAGTCTTCCTTCTAAGAAGTGGCTGGTGGGTTTGAACTGCCAGCCTTCCGATTAGAAGTCAAGTGCCTCAGGTACTATACCACCAGAGCTCCTATGACAGGAAACCAAAAGAGACCTACATCAATGGAAGACTATATCATGTTCATGGATAGGAAAAGTTAACATCATAAAAATGTCAATACTACTCAAAGTGGTCTACTGATTTAATTCAATCTTGATCCACATTCCATCATCATTCTTTAAAGAGATGGAAAAAGTAATCACCAATTTTTTATGACAGGAAAGAGACCCTGGATAAGTAAAGCACTACTAAAGAAGAAGAACAAAGGTCTCACCCTCCTTGATCTCAAAACCTATTACACATCCACAGCAGTTAAAATAGCCTGGCACTTGTACAATGACAAACCTAGAGACCAATGGAATAGAATTGAGAAACCAGAAGTAAATCCATCCACTATGGACAGCTGAGCTTTGTTGAAGGGCCAAAACTCATTGAATGGGGAAGAAGTGGTCTCTTTAATAAATGGTGCTGGCAAAACTAGATATCCATCTGTAGAAAACTGAAACAGAACTCATATCTCACACTATAAACAAAAGTAAACTCAAGTTGGATCAAAGACCTGAAAACTATAAAGACCATCAAAGAAAGATAGGGATAAACTTAAGGGCCATAATGCATGGCATAAATACACAATTGACCATAAACAAAAGAAGAAAGAAATGCCTGTCTGCATGTGCCTCTATAAAAAGGTATTTTGTGTGTGTGTGCCTTAGCTTTTTTTTTTTTTCCCCCAGAATTGTTGTTTATTTGTTTATGTGGTATTTTCCCTCCATATCTGGTAAACTATTGCCACTCTGATATCACTTTTCACTCTATCTCACAGAATCATAGAGTGAGTGAATGAGGAGCCATTAATAAAAATCCTATAGGAATAGAGGCGGGGCAAGATGGCGGACTAGGCAGAAGGATTGCACAGACCCTCTTCAACAAAGAAAAGGGAAACCAATTAACACAGACACAGAAGATAATC
>NW_006921719.1:6249822-6252411 GCF_000298275.1 Orycteropus afer afer
AACAACAACAACATTATCTTGTACAATTTCTTTCTTATGAAATCATATGGTTTGAAATTCTGTCAACTAAATTTGCAGTTTATCATTAAATGGTAATCCTACTAGAGCGTGGGTTCTAGATAATTTAGAGTTAGCATTGATTTTAAGCAATTTAATATTTTGATGATAAATAGCTTTATAAGCCATCTGACAGTTTTGAAAGATAATAGTATCTTATCATTAAAAACATATGGATTGATTTTGCAATTGGACTCAGATTTTCTAGTTGTCTGCAAAATATTGCTGGCAGGCCAAACCTAGCCTGCCTGATTAGTAATAAAGCTCATTTGTTAAGGAATTGTCCCCCCCCAAAAAAAAATTTGAGGGTCCCTGGTGACTTAGGTGAGAGCAGTGTCCGAGGAGGGGGGATAAGGCCCAATGTGAGTGGGCCAAAGAGGGTGTGGCCAGAAAGTAGAGACAGCAAGCGCAGACAATGCTTTCAAAAAGTTTAGCTTTGTGGTAAGGGAGAAGGAAAATAGCTAGAGACGAATGTGAGATTGAGGAAGGGTTGTGTTTTCTTAAGGAGAATCTTGATAATAGGATTTAGGCTCTAGTTCATGATGACCTGGGATTACGGAAGAGTTCCTGACGAGAAAAGATATTCTACACAGGAAGGCCTACAGCGAGACGAGAAACAAGCTTGTCTTAGTTATCTAGTGCTGCTAAAACAGAAATACCACAGGTGGGTCATTTTAACAAACAGAAATTAATATTCTCATAGTTTAGGAGTCTAGAAGTTCAAATTCAGGATGCCACCTCTAGGGGAAGGCTTTCTTTCTCTTTTGGCTGCTGGAAGAAGGTCCTTGTCCTTTCTGAGCTTCTGCTTCTAGTTGATTTTTATGTGACTTGGCATGTATCTTTCCCCATCTCTTCTTAGTGGCTTGTTTAATTTCTTTTATATCTCGAAAGAGACTTAAGATATGCCCTACACTAATCCTATCCCATTAAATAACAAAGACAATTTATTCCCAAATGAGATTATAATCAAAAGCATAGAGGTTAGGATTTACAACACATATTCACATCCTTTCCAAATGCAAAACTCATTTAACCCACCACATCATCCTAAAAGTCTTAGACCAACTCCAACTCCAAAATCTCACCTTCTGAATCATTTAAATAAAATATGAGTAAGACTTTAAGCACATTCCATCCTGGGGTAAAATTCTTCATCTGTGAATTTGTGAAATCCAGACAAAAAGTTGTCTGTTTTCAATGTGTAATGGTGGAACAGGCACAAGGTAGACATTTCCATTACAAATGGGAGAAATTGGGGGGAAAAGGGGGATGTGTGGAGATAATGGGCAGCAAACAAGTCCAAAATCCAGTAGAATATATTATATTAGTTATCAAGGCTTGAAAATAATCCTCTGTTCTTTGGGACCAACTGGGCAATGGCCCTGCCCTCCAGACTCTGGGTGTTGGCTATGTCCTCTGGATTCTGGGTAGAGGTCACTCGACTCTGGGTTTCAGCTCTGACTTCAAGGCCCACTGGGATGGAAACTCTGCTCCCTTGGCTTTAGGCGTAGTCCCAGTCTCCTAGTCCATCTGAGTGGTGACCTCCCAACTCTTTAGCCCCACCAAGGCCCATTTTTCTGTCTCTTGGGCATGGCAGCCCCACCCCCTTAGCTTTGGGTGGTGGGCCCATGCCTGTGGCACACCTTAACAGCAGTCCCACACTCCAGAACCTAATTAGCAAAGATCCGAAGATCTGACTCTTTGAAACCTAGGAGGCTGTAGGCCCACCCATAGAGATCTAGGAGACTGTGACCCCACCCTTTGAAAACAAGAAGGTCCTGCTTCCCATGCTCCTTCCAACAGTTCTGCTGAACTCTGAATTGCTCCAGGGATGGTCTTTTTCTTTTTTTGGACAACAACAGATATAGCTCCTTTGGCCTGTTTCTTCACTGTAGAATTCCAAGAGGTAGGCAGAAGTTCTTTTGTCCTGTCTCTGACTTATAGAGTCTAAGCTGATGGAGTTTCTGTTGTGGTAATTGGTTAGATGTATCAATTATGGCTTAATCTGTTTAAGAAAAGATTGTGTAACCATGCCCTTGGTGAACATTCTAGAACACTTATTCTTAGTTTGTACCACAGAATTTTCCAAATCTTTTAAGTTCTGTTTTCATTTTGCCCATTTCATTTTTAAGCCCATCTCTTTCCTCTCACATTTTACTGTAAACCTCAAGGAGAAACCATATGGCCCCTTAAAGACCTTGCTTAGAAATCTCTTCAGTCAGATATCCAAGTTCATCACTTACAAGTTCTATCTTCTACCAAACACTTTAACATAATTCAGACAGGTTCTTCGCTACTGCATAAAAAGCAATGTCCTTCCTCCGTTTTCCAAGCACATGTTCACCATTTTCTTCTAAAGCCTTACCAGAAGAACATTTAGCATCCACATTTCTAGCAACATTCTGTTGCTGGTGACATATGTATTCTCTAAGATGATAGAGACTCTCTCTATAGTTCTCCTCACTCCCTTCTCAGCCCTCACCAAAATCCTCTTTGACATCCATAATTCTACCAATAGTTTCTTCAAGGCAA
>NW_006921719.1:6252596-6285096 GCF_000298275.1 Orycteropus afer afer
CACCTTAAAATTCTTCCAGCCTCTACCCATTACTCAATTCTAAAACCACTGTCATGTTGTAAGTATTTGCTAGAGCAGCATACCACTTCATGGTACCAAATTATTTCTTAGTTATTTAGTGCTGCTCTAACAGAGGAGCTCTGGTGGTATAGTGGTTAAAGTATTTGGCTTCTAACAAAAAGGTTGGTGGTTTGAACCCACTAGCCCCTGTAACAGAAGTTCCCCAAATGGATGACTTTAACAAACAAATTTACTTTCTCACAGTTTAGGAGGCTAGAAGTCTGAATGCAAGGTGCTGACTTTAGGCTTCTGCTCCAGGGAAATCTTTATGTTGCTTGGTATGTATCTTCTCCCATCTCTTCTCATGGGCTTGTTTAATCTCTTTTATATTTCAAAAGAGATTGATTTAGGACACACCCTATTCTAATCTTGTCTCATTAATGTAACAAAGGCAACCAATTCCCAAATAGGATTATAACCAAAAGCTTAAAACCCACTGCCAATGAGTCAATTCTGACTCATAGCAACCCCCATCAGGTTTCCAAGGCTGTAAATCTTTACGGAAGTAGATTGCTTCATCTTCCTCCCACGAAGTGACTGGTGGATTCGAACACCTACCTTTTGGTTAGCAGCCCAATGCCTTAACCACAGTGCCGCCAGAGCTCCTTAACCACAGGCATACCAAACCAAACCAAACTCACTGCCATTGAGTCGATTCGACTCAGCAACCCCTCTTTGGGTTTCCGAGGCAGTATCTCTATGGAAGTAGCTTGCCCAACCTTCCTTCCGAGGAGTGGCTGGTGAGTTTAAACCGCCAGTCTTCTGGTTAGCAGTCAAATGCCTTAGGCATTACCCCACCAGAACTCCTAACTACAGGCATAGAGGTTAGGATTTACAACACATATTTTGGAGAGACACAGTGCAATCCATAACAAAACTCCTCAGGGTGTTTTCTTTTTCCCTTCCAGAAAGATGCCAGAGCACACAAGGGTTTTGTCTGGAATTGCTCCATGCTATGTTTCTGTCAGCAGTGTCACTGCAGTTGGGGATGTCACCTGACAGGAAACACAGGCACTAGCTTGAGAAACCCTTTTCCTGCTCCGTGACTCCTTGCTGCCTATGCTGGAAACACCCACACCTTGTGTGATGACATCATTCTTCTCTCCCTTGGATAGAATGCAGAGAGGATCACGTACTGTCTAGACAGCTTGTCCAGTTTATCATCCCAGGGACAGCAGGCAGCCTGGCAAGACTGCAGAGGTGGGCAAAGCCAGGAAAGATAGTGACCGAGGCAGCAGGTCTCAACTGCAGTATTGGGACTTTATCCTGGAAGCAACCAAAAGGCCTTTTCTACCTGTGAGATAGGGATTTTTGTGGAAGAGTAGTGTTGCAGATTAAGTGGTGACTATGTAGGGGGAGGATTGCCTGGATGGGGAGGGGTAAATGGTTAACATGTTCAGCTGTTAGCTGAAAGCTTAGAGGTTCAAGACTACCCAGAGATGCCTCAGAAGAAAGATGTGGCAATCTAATCAACCATTGAAAGCATAGCTCTACTCTGACATCCAGGGGGGTCACCATGAGTCAGTTGACTCAATGGCAACTGGTTTTTCTGGTCTAGGAAGAAAAAGTGAATGGAAGGGAAGAAAGGTGACTCCCGATTTCCCAAGCTGGGATAATAACAAATAAAGGTCCCCACAGCCAATATGGTCTCACAGGCCAGGAAACACCTTTGGGGTCTGCAGTTTGTTAGATGGCAGAAGAGCCGGGCAGCTCAAGTGCTGATGGGGGAAGTGGGAGGGAAACTGGCATTAAGGAGGTCCTGCCATTTGCCAGGCATCCAATGTACAGTAACACATCAATCCTCATAGCAACTGAGAGAAGGAGAGGTCTCTACTTCAAAGATGGGCATACTAACATTGGGACATGTTGGTAACCTGCCCAAGGTCCCCCCAAAAAACAGAAAACAAAAAATAAAACAAACAAAACAAAAAACAGGTGCTATTGCGTCAGCTCTGACTCATGGCAACCCTTTGTATCAGAGTAGAATCGTGCTCCATTGAGGTTTCAATGGCTGATATTTTGAAAGTAGATTGCTAGGCCTTTCCTTCAAAGCTGCTCTGAGTAGGCTTAAACTCCAGTCGTTTGGTTAGCAGCCAAGCATACTAATCATTTGCAACACCCAAGGACTCCTGCCCAAGGCCATATACCAGAAAGGGGCAGAATGCATCCTGGCCACCAAACAGATTGCCAAGGCCCTGTCATGGCCCTGAAGTTTGTCTTGGGTACTTGTCCTAGAGGCTCATTTCTGTTTCAGGGTGATATGGCATCCCCTCCAAGATAGAGCCCGAGCCTACAATGTAGCAGCCCCACGTCCTGACCACTGTTTACAGAAACTTACAGCAGGTAGTCCTGCTGGTAGCAATCCTCACTGACAACACACACACACACACACACACACACAAACTCACTGCCATCAAGTCAATTCCAACTCATAGTAACCCCCATTGGGTTTCCAAAGCTGTGAATCTTTACAGAGTAGATTTCCCAATCTTCCTTCCATGGAGCAGCTGGTGGGTTTGTACCACTGACCTTTTGGTTAGTAGCCACATGCCTTATCCACTATGCTACCAGAGCTCCTTCCCTTACAACAGAAAGAAGGAGAAAATCCAAGCTCCTCTAGGGCAATACTTCTTGAAGTGTGGTCCCTGGGCCAGCAGTACTACCTGAGAACTTATTAGAAATAGAGATTTTTGAGCCCCACCCTAGAGTTTCAGATTGAGTATGTTGGGGATAGAGCCTGAGAATTTGGCCTTTTCAGACGCTGCTGCTGCTGGTAGTCTGGACCCCATACTCAAGAACCACTTCTCTAGAATCTTGACCATATCCTCTGAGCAAACTTATTCTTCTTACCTGGATATAGGCTTTGAATGCAGGACTAAATACACTAAGGATGTGCTCCTTCTCCCTTCTATTCCTGGAGGAAGCTGAGACAGGGATATCTGCACCTTAGGGTGCTGAAGACCTTTCTTATTCCTCCTTGTGCCCTTCCCCTCACTGCCTTCCCAAATCTAGGAAGCTGAGACTGTCCAGACAAACTCCTGTTCTCTGCATCTCTCAGGCTCATGCACTGCCTGCCCACCACCAGCCCCAGGCCACAATAGATCACAAACACTCAAAGCCGGAAGGTCTCACAAGCAACTTCTATACAATGTCCACTCCATCACTCACATTACAGAAAAGCAGAAGGGACTTACTCCAAGTTCAGATAAACTGAATTTCTTGCCATTCACTGGACAAGCTTCCTGGTTTCTGTTCCTTCACCCAGAATGACCTCAGCACTCTTCTCTCTTGTCTCCATCTCTGCCTACCAAAGACTCTTGTGAAGTCCTTTGCAGATGTCATGTTCTCATCAATCTCTCCTGCTTCGCTTGTCCCACCTCCCTCCTTTCAGCCATCCCACCCAGGTCTCCACTTACCTCCCAATTCTTTCCCTAAAAAGCATAGTCAGTAAGGTTACCCTCCTGCCCTGTGCCTGCCCCCTCTCTGTCAAGTTGGTTCTAACCCCCTGTGTGGCAGGGTAGAATTGCTCCATAGGGTTTTCTCGGCTGTAATTTTAAGAGAAGCAGATAGCCAGGTCTTTCTCTGGAGCCACTGAGTTTGAACTCCCAAGCTTTATGGTTAGTAATCAAGCCACCCAGGGTCCATCAGGGACCATTAAGGCATTAAGGTTACCACTGACTCTAATTACCAAACCCAATAGCACCTTTAGTTCTTATCTTATTTGATCTTTTTTTTTTTTTTAGGTTAATTTGAGACTGTTGACCACTAAGGATTTCAGAGGGCTGCTTGAGGCAAAGATCCTGAAACCCTCAGGGGATGAGACCCTTTTTTCACCCTAAGGGTTCCTTAGAGAGAAAACCTGAGCAGCACTGCTGATTATTTAATGGGTACATGTTTTAGAAGCTAGAGCAATAGTGAGAGAATGATGTTAGGTGTTACGCTCCCATGTCAGCCAGACCCAGGAGGGGGCGTTGAGTGGTGTTTGATCACGTGGGTGGAAAGTTACTAGGTTGGAGTCAAGGTAAGATGACTAATCAAGATGTCTCAGCCAAGAGACAGCCAGTATGTCACCTGTGCTGGACTCCAAGCCCAGGGTATGTTGAGGCCTGAAGAAACCCTTGGCAGAGACTTGACTTCCTGGAGAAGTGATCAGCTGGACTGTGGCCTAGCAGGAAGTAGCTTGGGTTCTGAAAATCTGAGTGAGCTCAGAGAGGACTACCCTGGACTAAAGGTCTTAGACTAGTCAACACAATTCAAGGAAAGAACTGAAAGAAAACATCTGAACTGTTGATTCAAACTTCAACAATCACCTCCATTTAGAGGGCAAATCCCAAGCTTGGAAAGCATGTGTGGTGTGTGTAAGTATGTGTATTGATGTGGTATGTGTGTGAGATGTGTGTCTGTGCATGTGTGTGTATGTGAGTGTGTGTGTGGTATGGGCGTTGGTATGATGTATAAGTGTCATATGTGTGTGAAATGTGTCTGTGTCTGTGTCTGTGTGTTTCTGTCCATGTGTGTGCAAGTGTGTGTATGGTATGTGTGTATGTATGAGATGCAGGGAGAGAAGATATGAATGAAATTCTGTGATTAGGGAATCATGAGAAAGGAAATTCCATGGCCATGGTGCATTTTGTCTTATGTGTTCCCTCACTGGTGATACATTTTAAAGGCTGACATTGGCCAGTGCACTGACCAGGAACTTGTCCAAAGGACAGGGTCTCCCAGGGGCCAAAAAACTGCTAGTGTTTGACAGGGAAATAACCAGCTGAGACTGGTTAAAAACAAACCATCCCACTTGTCACTTCTATCCTCACAGAATATCTAATCTCAAAGTCTTCCACCATTATTACGATGTTTTAAAAATATTGTTGTTAGGGATATTAGTGGTTTCTGGGTAGAGAAAACAGCACAAGACTCGGAGTCCAGCCCCTCAGGTCAGCTCTGGTTCTACGCTGACTCACACTGGCTAATTACAGCCCAATCACTGCTCCTCTCGGGCTCTTGGCTTGACCATCTATAATAGACAGGGGGAATCCCTGGGTGGCACAATGGTGCAAACATGTTTGGCTACTAACTGAAGGTTGGAGGTTCGAGTCTACTCAGAAATGTGTCAGAAGAAAGGCCTGGTAATCTACTTCAAAAAAATCAGCCATTGAAAATCTATATAGAGCACAGTTCTACTCTGACACACATGAGGTCGCCACGAGTAAGAATGAACTCTATGGTAACTGCTTAACTGGTGAGAAGCTGCTGGCCACATCTCTGTCTGGGTGGACACAAGAAGTCACCTTACAGCAGTCTCCATTGCTCTTCCCTTAAACCTTGGGTGCTCCTTGCTGCTTGGTTATGTGCAACTGTGAAGGGAGCAGTTCCCTGTTGCCTTAAAGGAATGGTGTTAGTGGACCTTTGGGGAACTGACAGAGGCTATCTTTTCCACCAGAACTGGTCTCAGAGAAATATGGTAGGCAAATTTGTGCAGGGGACAAATAGACTCCTGAGAGGACAGGAACCTAGTCTCGATCCCCTTTCCTTGTAGGGCTGACATTAGTATCCCTTGCATAGACTGTGCATTTTCCAGAAAGTGTACTGATACAGACGAGCACCCTCCTCTGAGAGGAATTTGCCAGGTCAGGCTTGGGAGTGGGCAGAAGGTGTCTGGATCTGGAGCACTGCTCTGGCTGCATACCAGCCCAGAAGTCCAAGACTAAATGCTTAGCCTATGGCTAAGGCTGAATACCTCCTAGACTCAACACCCCCAGCAGAGTGGACTGCTCTGGGAATGACCATCAGCGTGAATGATAAAAGGCAGAAACCCCAGGAGCCTGCATAGCTACTCCTCAGTGCTGGGGTCCAGGACATACTGGGCTACACTGACACCACAGCAAAAACTGGGGCCAGCTAATAGGTGACCTGGGCCCCAGGTCTCTGTCTCTCTCTCTGCCTGGCCTTGGAAAGTGGAGCTTAAGCCTGGAACAGCCTTAAGGTCCTCAGACCATCGGGATGTGAGGTCTGCAAAGGAGGCCTACACTCAAGTTCTTACTAAACAGAGCATTTAGGTACTTGAGCAGTTAGTTGAAGAAAGAGGAAATATACCCACAGCTCCACCCTGAACAATGGAGTAGGTCACACAGGAGCCTACTAGTCATAGGCTGCCCTGTTTTAAATTAGGGTAGGCTTGTTATCATTAGAAAATAAGAGCTTTGAGGTAGAACTTTGTCTTAATTTAACTTTCCCTATAATATTTTATGCACAATGAATTTTTGTTCAGAGGAAGGAAAGAGGGAGGGAGGAACTGGAGGCTTCAGAAGAGAGAGTGGTCACTTGGACTAATAAGGGTAGACTTCCTAGGGGAGGTGGCCTGTCAGGGGACCTTGAAGGAAGACCCCCATGAGAGGATCACTTGAACCTAAGGATTCCTGGAAAGTGTCCTTTTAGGACTAAAAGTTAGGCATTAAGGTCACAGGAGTCACTGTCCCGACCCCCTTTTGCTTCCCGTCCTCAGTCCCCAGCAATACTATAATGAGGGGGTATTTGTAAGAAAAAGAACACAGAAATATTTTACTTGGCAAATTTTACAAAACCATATCACATACTATTGGGGCCCTGAGACATAAGTTTTTTTAGCTTCCCCAGAATGGCCTCTGCCCCACAGAAATCCTTCCCCTCCCCCCAGACCCTGCCCTCTGTGCTTAGCCTGGGCCCAGCCCAGATTGCTCACTCCCCATTTTCTGGAAACATCTGGGCAGCAGCTGCTAAAGGGCTCTCGGGCCAAGAGTTGAGTTGAGCTGACCTGAAAGGCAAAGACGTTCTTGATCAGGGCCTCCCCAAACACGAAGCTGGAGCCGGCCTCCGTATAGCTCAGGAAGGTCTGGAAGGTGAAAACAAAGCAAAGCAAGCATGCACACACCCCCATACACACATGAGTGAAGCAAGGAAAGGAGCAGGGAGGACACAGGCTGGGGTGAGCTGGAGGCCTTGTCTGCTCTTTGTTCCTTTCCCCAAGGACCAGGGCCTAGCCCAGCTGCCAAGGTTGCAGGCTCTTCTGGCCCCAAAGACACACAGTCCCCAGGCCCAGAGCTTTTACGGGGGCTGAGTATCACCTGGATCATACATGCCTTAAAGCATATGTGCCTTAAAGCCCCAATCCTGGGTGCTCGCTCCCTTTGAGTACATTCTCCAGAAGAGACACATTTTCTATACATTTTAAAGAAATATTCTGAGATGAGAGATATTAGGACAACAAAGGAAGCCAGACTATTGTGAGACATGAGAAGACTGTCAAAGATGGTGCCTGTTTTGCCTGCTCAGTCCCCTCATAACCAGTGGTACAACCTACCATCATCCTGTCCCCATGCCAAGCTATAGCTTTGATGTTAAAATCTGGTCACACTTCTACAGGAGACCTGTATTTAGATCCTGAACTTGTGAAGTGACTGCAGGGACAAGTCACTTCTCTTGTCCAGGCCTCAGTGTTCCCATCTATAAAATGGGACACATGACCAGATTAGCAACACTCAGTTTTTCCCTCCACATGTCCTTGGCATGGCCAGCAGATGTGCACAGATCCTGGACACATAAGATTCCCCTGTTCCACTCCACACACTCCTGCTTAAGAGGACAGGGAAATGCAATATGGTAAGAGGGAGATAAAGGACCCCTGGTAGCACAGTGGTTAGGACCTCTGCTGCTAACCGAAAGGTTGGCAGTTCGAACCTCCCAACCACAGGAGAAAGCTGTGGCTGTCTGTTCCTGTAAAGGTCACAGCCTTGGAAACACTTTGGGAGCAGTTCTACTCTGTCCTGTAGAGTTGCTATGAGTTGAAATCAACTTGATGGCAATGGTTCAATGGGTTTGGGGGGGGTGTGTGTGTGTGTGTCTATTATAAGTTCCATATCATTAATGATGACTGAGGGCCACATGCCAGTGCCCAGGTACCCTAAGACCCTCCCTGTTCTAGGATCCTCTTTCATATCAGAGCCCAGTTCTTGAAAGGACTAGTCACAGAGCCAGTGGTACCAGGCCTGAGATATAGCAGCTACACTGCCCAGCCCCCCTGCTACCTGCCTGACCTAGGCCCCAGTACAACCATCCTCTTTGTCCCAACCCTTTTCTATGACCACCCAACTCCTTGGCAACTGAGTGGCTTCTCCTAGAGGACAGCTCAAGATGTCCTGATCACCAGGACTTCTATGTACCTGAATCTGGTCACCCAGCCACTGGAATGCAATAAATCCTGGTTCCGTTCTGATGACAAAGAGTCCAAGTACAAACTGTAACCCAAGGCCCCAGCACACAGCCCTCCAGGACACCTGCCACCAATAGAAAAGTTGTAGTGAGCTCGGGAATCCATGAGGGAACAGGGTGGAGGTTAGGGTGAGGGAGCTTTGGCCCTGTTTGTAGGATGGGGGATGCTGCCAGTGTTCAGACCCTCCCTGGGATCCAGAATAAGCTACTCTTGCTTGGCACAATGAACCTGGGTAGTGGGCAGAGGTGAGGCAAGGTCTATACAAGGGCTGGTGTCAACCTGGGCCAGTCATGAGCATGCTATGGCACTTTGTCTCTGGGTCATCACTGGGCAGAGGGAGGTGGAGTTGGGGGTCAGGCCTCAGGACTTGGGCACTAGCCTGTCCAGGGCCCAGCTCCTCTCTCACTCAACAGCACTGGGTCCATCTACCTAGGCCCTCCTTCTCTTTCCTCCAAAGGCTTGACCCCCACTCCCTTGAGGACCTACGCCAGTAAAAGAGAGGTGGATACAGAAGGGCTGCTGTTCCCTCACAGCACTTAATAATTTCTATGCAGTGATGTCAAAGCCATGTGTGCATTGGAACTTCCTGGGAGGCTTGACTGTAGCCTGGGGGCAAGTATTAGCAATCTTATGAAACAGGGACAGATCTTGATATTAAGGAGTGGTTGCTCAGATAAAGAAGGAGAGAGAGAGAGAGAAGGGGCTGGGGCCTTCCCTAATGGACAGGTGGATGCTTTAACTACATTTGGATCACGTGGAGGGCTTTTTGAAGCAGATTGTTGGGCCCCACCCCCAAAGTTTCTGATTCAGGAGATCTGGGCTGGAGCCCAAGAATTTGTATTTCTAACAAAGGATGCTGCTGGTCTGGGGGTCACACTTTGAGAATCACTAAAAATTCCACTAATCATTGCACCACTAATGGTGCAGTGGTTAAGCATTCAAACAGAAAGGTTGGTCTTTCGAACCCACCAGCCATTCCATGGGAGAAAAGATCTGGTGATCTGTTCCCAAAATATTACAGCCTGGAAAACCCTATGGTGGCGTAGTGCCTAAGGCATTTGACTGGTAACCAGAAGGCTGGTAGTTCAAACCCACCAGCCACTCCTCAGAAGAAAGGTTGGGCAATCTACTTCCGTAGTGATACTGCCTTGGAAACCCAAGGAGGGGTCACCATGAGTTGAAATAGACTCAGTGGCAGTGAGTTTGGTTTTTGGTTTTCAGAAAACCCTATAGGGCAGTTCCATTCTGTTCTATAGGGTTGATATGAGTTGGAACCAACTTGATGACACACAAGGAAGTCTTTGGCTACTCTGACAGATGCTGGAGGGGCTTCTCAGCCTACAGACCTGAGGACATATCACCAAGGAAATAATGAGGAAACTCAGAGGATGGCCTCTGACTCTGGAGAGATGCCAGCCAGGCTTCTCCAGGCAACACCTCCTACCTCACTGGGGAGATTGAGGGCTTCTGTTTTTGGAGAGGTGATAGGCCTACCTGGAGTCTCCAGACCTAGGGTCTCCCACATTGACTTGGGTCCTGCCCAGGCCTCTGGCAGCCCCACAAGAGGCCTGCCTTGGTACACGTTGGCCTTCCCCAGGATCCCAACAAGAGCACCTGGCTCCACCCTAGCTTCTGGCCCCAGTCCAGGGGCAGACCAGAGAGGTCATCCACTGCCTTCCAGCCTGAGCCTCATGATCAAACACTTACCGCACGGTGATGCTTCGAGCAGGCAAAGAGAAGGAGGACGAACACGCAGATCCCTGCAAAGGACACCAGCTGCTCAGGCCGCCGGGAGGTGTCCAGAATCAGCCACAGGATCAGGAACAGCAAAGCAGCAAAGACGAGAGCCCTGTAGAGGAAGGCTGGGAGCCATCACTCTGAGTACTTCCCTATCCCCACAACAGCCCCAGGGCCTCAGGGCCTCAGGGCTGGCGAGAGGGGAGAGAGAACAGCATAGAGGGAAGAGCATCAGCTAGATGCTAGAAGTGCCTATCCAGTTGTGTGGTCTTGGGTCTCTCTAAGACTCAATTTCCTCAATAGTAAAATGGGACCAAAGAGCCAGTTTCTCAAGGTTGCTGAGATGATTAAATAGGCAGATGTGTATATGGAGTTTATTTAGCACAGTGCCAAGCACATGGAAAGACTCCATCAAGGGAAAGGAACTCTCACAGCAGCAATGATCCTCTGAAGGCTGATGTGGGCCCTGGGACCCAGGACTCAGCACTCTGGGCTGTGCGTTCTGCTCCCCAATAGCCCAGAAGCAATAATGGTGGTCTGGAATGTTAAGCTGAACATCTGAGACGAAGGACTGAATCTGACCTTTACAGCAACTCTTTCCTCCTGGGACTGGGATTTGCTTGTCCAGGAGGCAGCCTGAAGTGTGTGAGCACCCAAGTGTGGACATCAAGTGCCTAAGGTCTAGCCCCAAGCTGGTCATCAACTCACTGGATACTAATCTTGATGGCAAAGGTTCATTGAGCACATGGTACATGTCAGGTACTATGCCCAGGGCTTTCCCTGCTTCCTCTCATTGAATTCACAGGACTCCCTGAGCTATATATACCGTGTTGCTGTCCTCATTTTAGAGATGAAGAAATTGAGACATGGAGAGGTTAAATAACTTGTTCAAGGCCACCCACCTACTGAGTGGTAGAGTTGAGACACTCAGACACTCTGGCTCCAAAGTCTAGTCTCTTAACTACAATTCTTTCCAGGCCATGGTTATATGGCCGGGAAGAGGCTGACTCTGGATCTGTAATCAGGAAAGCTAACTCCAGCATTTATTCCTTAAATATCTCCCTATGTTTCCTAAACTTCTATCACCCCAGTTCCATAGGCACAATTTTTGCCTTATTTTTGTCCCCTGGACGTCTCTTGATTTACTATTTTTCTTGAAGTTGACTCACGTTTTAAAAACTTAAATGCATGTCTTGTGTTTCTTATTTTATTTTTAACACCTTTATTAGAGGTATAATTGACATAATAAACTGCACATGTCTGATGAGTTTTGACTTCTGTACACATCTGGAAACATCCCCACAATTGAGGCAGTGAACATGTCGTCATCACCCCCAAAAGTTTCCTAAAGCCCCTTTCTTCTCTTTCTTCCATTTTCTTCCCTAAGGCAATGACTGATCTGGAGTTTTGGTTGACTGGTTCTTTTTGTCACTAGATCACTTTGCATTTTCTAAAATTTTATATAAATGGCATCATACAGTATATATTCTTTTTTTTCTCTTTTTTTCACTCAGCATAATTACTTTGATACTCATCCTCATTGCTGCATGCGTCAATTCTGTGTTCCTTTTTATTGCTGAGTAGTATTCCATTGTGTGGATTTACTATGATTTACTTAACCATTCACCCATTAAGGGACATTTAGGTTGTTTCCAGTTTGGGACTATTACAGCTAAAGTAGTTTTGAACATTCAAACATCCATATACTAGTCTTTGTGCAGGTATATGCTTTCATTTCTCTTGGGTAAATACTTAGGGGAATGACTTGATCCTAGGGTGGGTCTAATTTTTTTTTTTTTAAGAAACAACCAAATTATTTCCCAAATTCTATTATTTTACATCCCCAACAGCAGCATATAAAGGTTTCACTTCTTCAATATCCTTGCCAAAAGACTATCTGGTCAATATTTTGAATTCTACTTCCCTAGTGATACTGCCCCGGAAGCCCAAGGAGAGGTCGCTGTAAGTCAGATCCGACTCGACGGCAGTGAGTTGGTTTTTTTTTTTTCCCCCCGGTAGTAATTATATAAGGAGCTTTGGTGGCATAGTGGATAAGGCATTTGGCTGCTAACTAGAAAGTCAGCAGTTCAAACCCACCAGCCGCTCTGAGGAAAGAAGATGGGACAATCTACTTCTAAAGATTTACAGCCTTGGAAACCCAATGGGGGGTCTCTGAGTCTGAACCAACTCAATGACAGTGGGTTTTCTTGGTTTAATAGGTATACAATCATGTCTCTTAGAGGTTTTAACTCATATTTCCTTAATGACTAATGATGTTGAGCATCTTTCCATGGGTTTATTTGCCATTCACATATTTTCTTTGATAAAATGTCTGTTCAGTTTTGAGACCATTCTTAAACTGAGTTGTTTGTTTTCTTATTATTGAATTTTGACATTTCTTTGTATATTTTAGATACAAATCCTTTGCCAGATATGCAGTTTGCAAAACTTTTCTGCTAGTTGTTTCTTATCATTTTATAGTCTCTTAACAGTGTCTTTTGAAAAGCAAAAGTTCTTAATTCTGATGAAGTACAATTTGTTAAATCTTTTTATGGATTGTAATTTTTGAGTTTGTGTCTAAGAAATCTTTACTTAATCCAAAGTTACAAATATTTTCTCCTAAAGCCCAAAGGTGACACAGTTTGTGCTTTACTGCTAACCTAAAGGTTGGTAATTCAAAGCCACCAAGGGGCACAGAAGGAAAGGCCTGGCATTCTGCGTCCATTAAGATTAAAGTCAAGAAAACCCAATGTTGTTGTTATTGTTATATGCCGTCGAGTCGGCCCCAACTCATAGCGACCCCTCCTTGGGTTTCCTAGGCGGTATCACTACGGAAGTAGATTGCCCAATGTTCCTTCCGAGGAGTGGCTAGTGGGTTTGAACCACCAGCCTTCTGGTTAGCAGTCAAGTGCCTTAGGCACTATGCTACCGGAACTCCCAATAGAGCAGTTATACTCTATAACACATGGGATCCCCAGTTCCATGATAACTAACAACATTTCCTTCTAGAAGCTTTATAGCTTTTGGTTTTACATGTTGGTCTATGTTATAAATCGAATTGTGTTGAAGTCCTAACCCTTGTACCTGTGAAAGAGACCTTGTTTGGAAATAGGGTCTTTGTGATGTTATCAGGTAGGTTAAAATGAGGTCATACCAAAGTAAGGTGGGCCCTAATCCCATCTGAGTGGTCTCACAGAAGAGAACAGATAAAGAGACACTCAAAGGTAAAATGCCAAGTGAAGATGCAGCGACAAGCCAGGAAACAGGAAAGGTTGCAAAGAGCCACCAGAAGTTAGGAGAGAGAATGGAATAGTTCTTCTCTCAGAGTCCTCAGAAGGAATCAACATGGTTGATACCCTGACTCAGACATCTAACCTCCAAACTGTGAGACAATAAATTTCTGTTTTTTAAAGCCATCCAGTTTGTAGTATTTTGTTACAGCAGACCTAGGAATTAAGACAGTCTAGGATCCACTTCTTGGACACAGCCAGCTACCCAGAGGGAGCGAGTAGTTGAATCTGTGGGGTTGGGACCATAGTCATAGGGGACATCAAGCTCAATTGACATAACATACTGCACAAAACATTTTCCCACCTCCTACTTTGGCAAGTAGCAACTAGGATCTTAAAAGCTTGCCAGCAGCCATCTAGATACAACGGTGGGTCTCTCCTAGTACAGAGCAAAGAAAAATGAAGAAAACCAAAGATTCATGGAAACAATTAGTTCAAGCTACTGGTACACCATGCAATCCTCAGCCTATATGACTATGAGACAAGAAGAACTAGATGGTGGGCGGCTACCACTGTCAACTACTTGGAGGGGGATTGTGTAGGAGATCCTGGATAGAGAGGGAGAACAATGTGGAACAAAACTCAAAATCGTTAAAAAATAAAGGGGTGGGGGGACCAGGTTTGCTGGTCTGATAGAACCTGATGAACCACTGAGAATATAGCCCCTAGCTGCCCTTCAGGTCTGGAATTAAACCCACACCTGTGGCTTCCAGCCAAACAAAAGATAGGCATGTGAGGTGAACATTTACACAGGTAGATACACTCCTTGGAGAGAATAATCATGGGAGAATAGAAGGGCTGTTTATGCACAGGAAGACAGCTCAGGGGGCAGGAGTGCATGGGAGGGAAGGACACAGGCAAGAGGTAACTATGGGGAGGAGGTGAGAGGGGAGCTGCTGCATTGTGGGAAATTATAGTCAATGTCATGAGACAAAGCGTGTGTGAACTGCTGTATGGAAAGTGAATTTGCTCTGTAAACTTTCACCCAAATCACAAAAAAAAAAAAAAAAAGACAGTCTAGGATCAATATTTAATATGATGTGAGGCATAGATCAAAGTTTTTTTTCTAGTTTTGTTTTGCATATGGCTATCCTATTGTTCCAGCACAATTTGTTGAGAAAATTACCATTTATCCAGTAAATATCCTTAGTTTCCTTGTTAGAAATCAATTGACCATATATGTGTGGGTCTATATCTGGATTGTATTCTGATCCATTGACTTGTTTTTATACCAAAACCACACTATCTTGATTACTATAGCTTTGTAATAAGTTTTGAAGTCAGGTATTATAAGTTCATCACCATCTGTGTTGTAACATGTGTCTGTACTTCATTTTTTATGACTGAGTAATATTCCATTATCTGGAGACACCACCTTTTATTTATCCATTCATTAGTTGATAGACATTTGGATTATTTCCTCTTTTTGTCTGTTATGAATAATGTTGCTATGAACATTTGTGAACAAGTTTTTGTGTGGACATATGTTTTCATTTCTCTTATGTATATATCTAAGGAGCTCTGGTGGTATAGTGGGTAAGACATGTGCTTGCTAACTAAAAGGTCGGTGGTTCAAACTCACCAACTGCTCTATGGGAGAAAAATTAGGCAATCTACTTCCATAAAGATCTACAGCCTTGAAAATCCAACAAGAGTCACTACAAGTCAGAAACAACTCAATGGCAGTGGATTATGTATATACCTATGAGTGGAATTACTGGGTTGTATGATAACTTCATGTTTAACATTTTGCAGAATGACTAAACTGTTTTCTAAAGTGCCTGCATAATTTTATATTCCCACCAGCACTGTTATAAGGGTTTCAATTTGTCCACATCCTTGTGCCTAAGGCACTTGACTTGTTATTATCTGTGTTTTTTGATTCTAGCCATTCTAGTAGATTGAAGTGGTATCTCTCTTATGGCTTTGATTTGCCTTTCCATGACTGCCAATGATGCTGAGCATCTTTTCATGTGCTATTAGCTATTTGTATATAGGAGAAACGACTATTCGGATCCTATGCCCGTTTTTCAATTGGGTTATTTGTTTTTTTAATTATTGAGTTTTAATTGTGTGCAGAGAGGGGCCCTGGCAGCACAATGGTTAAGTGTTCAGCTGTTATCTGAAAGGTGGGCAGTTTGAACCTACCAATGGCTTCACAGGAGGAAAAAAAAAAAAAAACTGATGATCTGCTTCCATAAAGATTATAGCCTAGGAAACCCAGCGGGGCAATTCTATTCTGTCCTGTAGGGTCCCTATGAGTCAGATCAACTTGATGGCATACAATAACAACCACAATGTGGATACAAGTCCCTTATCAGATACAGAATTTGCAAATATTCTCTCTCATCCTGTGGCTTGTCTGTTTTCTTTCTTGATGGTGTTCTTTGGATTAAAAAGTTTTAAATTTTTATGAAGTCCAATTTACCTGCTTCTTGTTGTTCATCTATAGAATTTCAAATTCTCATGGACTCTAGACTTTCTGGAGCCATGGAGATTAGATGAACCCCTGAAACTATTGCCCTGAGATAATCTCTAATATGAAGTCATCTTAAAACCGAGCCACAGTTTAGTTTAACTAGTAAAAACATAGGCCTACTTTGAACATTATGCTCTTTTAAGAACTATCTATATGGGATCTGGTGACATAGTGCCTAAGGCACTTACTGCTAACCAGAAGGCTGGAGGTTCAAACCTACCAGCCACTCCTCAGAAGGAAGGTTGGGCAATCTACTTCCATAGTGATACTACCTCGGAAACCCAAAGAGGGGTTGCTATGAGTCGGGTCTGACTTAACAGCACATAACAACAACAACATATGGAATCAAATCGACAACAACTAAAAACATTAGCTAGGAACCTGGGGGACAATGAGTTTATGTTAATGGAGGAGGAACAACTCAGAAAAGGAGTGAGAATGGTTGCACAACCTGAAGAATGTGATCAATGTCCCTGAATTGTATATGCAGAAACTGTTCCACTGGTGTGTATTTTGCCATGTATGTTCTCAACAACAAAATAAATAATATTTAGAGAAAAGAAAAGGAACTGAGGGGGAAAAAATGTATTCTAATCCATTAAAAAAAAAAAAAAAAAGAAAGAAAACCTGCTGCCCTTGAGTCAATTCTGAGTCATAGTGACCTCCATTGGGTTTCTGAAGCAGTAAATCTTTACAGAAGATTGTCCAGTCTTGCTTCCATGGAGTGGCTGGTGGGTTTGAACCGCCAGCCTTCTGGTTAGCAGTCAAGTGCCTTAGGCACTATGCTACCAGAGCTCCTGTATTCATAGGCCAGCCCAAACCATTTGGTTGTGGTATGGGGATCTCACCTAGGGAAACACCCTTGTGCCTTGTATGACAGTCCTGGCTAAGTCATTGAATATCTTTGGTCACCAGTTTTTTCAGCAACAAAATAGAAGATTTAAATAGATTGGTAGCCTTCAAACTTTTTTTTAGGCCACAGAAACCTTTTTATTTTCCAGTTACATATCTTGTAAACCTCAGGGTGAAAAACAAAAATTAGAGCTGCCTGATGAGTGGAGAGTGAGGGGTCTGCTGTTCCCTCTCCAGGCTCCCTCTCCTGCCCTTCCAGATTCCCAGAGCTGCAAGGAATCCAGTTTGTAAGCCAAGGGTTCCCAAACTGTGACCCTGTGCCACAGCTGACTATCTATATCAGAATCCCCTGAGGGCTAATGAAAAATATTAACACCTGCACCCCACCACAGCCTGCTGAATCAGACTCCAACGGTGGCCCCCCCACCTCCACTCCCAGTAGCCGTATGTCCCACAGGTATCCCAGGTGATCTGATGGGAGGCACTGATGTGGGCCGCCCTGCAGGAATCTCTGAATTTAGGAGGTGTTGAGTCCTGTTCCCAGCTGTCATAGTCACCTGCTGTAACTGGGGCAGAAAACCACATAGGAACTGGGCAAATGCAAAGACAGATGGTTGCTAACTTTGAAGCCACCCAGCTGCTCCTGCTCTGAGCTCCCAGCAGGGTGGAATGTGTTCTCCATGACCCAGGAATAAGGACTGAGGACCTCCACCTAGCCTGGCTATGACAGCAGAGCAGACTCTTCCTGGCATGCCTCAAGCCATGGAGCTCACTCACCTGTTAAGCCAGAATTTCAGGCGGGAATTTCCAAGAGGCTTGAAACATCTCATCAGCTTTGGCCCAAGAAGTCTCTTCAACTGGCTGTAGGCCAGGAAAGTGAGGACCACACAAGTGAAGACAAACAGTGCCAAGGCCCTCTGGAAATCCAGGAGGCAGGCGATCAGCAGGAAGGCAGTGAATGCTGGGGTATGGGGTAAGACAGAGACAGGGCTCAGCGATGACACCAGCCTCTCCGGGCCCCTGCAGCTCCATCAGCTGACGCCATCTTACCTTCCCCCTCCCCCACCCCCAAGCGTGGAGAGCAGGAAACCCATTCAACTTCTCTGAGCCTCAGTTTCCTCATCTGGAAATAAGAGCAGTCGTCTTGACCATGTCAGAGGGTTGTTAAGAAATTAACTGACAAGATTTGTGTGAAAGAGCTTTGCAAACGGTAAAGCGCTGACCAAATATGAGGGAGGAGATATGTAAGGAGGCCCTGACACATGTCCAAGAGCAAGGCAGCAAGAATCTCTGAGCATCAATGGAGCATCTGCTGGGTTCCAGAGGTACACTGGGTTCTATGCGGAACACAGAAATGGACAAGCCAGTTTACTCCATGAAGGAGTTCCCATATGGGTGCCAGGATCCAGTTCTGAAATATATATCCATAACTATTCTCTTCCTGGAATATCCTTTTCCACCTTTCCTCTTCTTCCTTTTGAGCAGCAAGCCAATCTGTGCTGATGCCTCAAGAAAGCAATGTGTTAGCAGAAAGCAGAAGGGCAAAGTGTCTCTTCGTGACTTTTGAAGTTCAGGGCTGGGGTGGGAGGTGGGTCCATGAAGGACAGAAAGAAAATGTACATGGACAAAAAATGTGGGAGAAAACCCCAGAGCTAAAGTAAGCCCCACCAATGTCCCCAGTCTGATCCCAAATTTGGCTGTTATTCCTTCCAAAGATTTCCAAAATTCATCTCCACCCATCTTTCATCATTTCATCTTCTCACATATGCACTATTGGCCTCAGCCGCTGCCTCCCAGTCCTTCCTGTCTGCCTCTTCCAGAGTTCCACAGCATGACTCTGACCTTGCCACTTCCCTGCTTAAACTCTTCAATGGCTCCCTCTGGTCTTAAGGGTAAAATCCAAGTCCCTCAGCATGACTCCCCATTCCTGCCACCCAGCCCTTTCATAGCCCTCCAACCTCATCCTCTGGCGCTCCTTATCCAGAACTTTACCCTCCAGCAACACTAGATTGTTTGTTGATCCTGCCCACACCCTGCTGTTTTTCACCTTTGCTCCTGTGATTCTGCTGCTTGTGATGTTATTCATATTCCTTATGGTATTTCCCCTCCACCTGGTTCACTCCTACTCAGCCTGTGAGACAGGAATGTCACCTCCTCCTGGAAGCCCCCCTGGTCATTTCCAACCCTCTTTAGTGCTGCTCCCAGATGGCTTATTGGATTATATGGAACTAATTTTCCTCTCTCCCTTACTTATTAGGGAGCCCCTTGGGAACAAGATCCAGCTGGCTAAACACTGATGCCCCGGTATCTGGTTTGGGAGCTGATCCTGAATTGGTAGTCAGTATTTCTTGAGTGATTGCCCTAAGACTGAGATGGCTGCGGTGAGGCTGGTTGAAACTTGGGTGACAGGAGCTACAGTGATAGAGTGGGAGTGGCTGGGAACCAGATAGCTGCAGTGAGAGTGGCAGTCTCCTGGGCCAGGCTGGGCTCCAGACTCACCAGTGCAGAGCAGGCCTGTGAGGATCCATCCAAACAGCTGTGCATGCTCCCTGCAGAGGTGTCTCACTCGTGTGGCCAGCTGCAGGCTCCTCCTGAGAAGATGCCCAGCAGGGTCCATGCATAACCGTCCCAGAATCCTACCCAGTGAGCATCCTCAACACTTCCAGGTGGAAGCCACACAGGTATGTCCCCAGTAAAATGGTCACATGGGGTGAGGTGGGTGCTGGCTTTGACCTCCCACAGGACTGAAGGCTGAGGGTCAGAGGCAACCTCAGCCCAGAGCAAACTAGAAGTGGCTCAGGCCATCCATGCCTTCCTGCCCCTGTGTCTGCCCCAGTTGTGCCTTCTGCCTGGAGCCGCATTCCCCAAAGATCATCCCTGCCTCCAGGGTTTGGAAGAAAATCAACCAAGATGAGACATGCACAAACAGCAAGGGCTGCTTTTCCTCCCCTGTCTTACATCCACCAGTCCTAGAGTTACTTCCTCCCTGTGGGCATGTATCCTTTGACCCAGCAGTTTCTGCTTCTGTCATAGGGGTTCTGATACTCCTCTCTCAGAGAAAGGGCACATAAAACAGCCTGTCCCATGCCTGACAGCCATCATCCCCACCTCCTTCAGGGCCCAATTTAGATACCAGTTCTTGCCTGGGTCACTGGGTCACTCATCTGTCCCAGGAAGAAAGGGTCCAAAACCAAAACCAAACCCACTGCCATCGAGTAGATTCTGACTCATAGTGACCCCTACTGGGTTACCAAGGCAGTAAATCTTTACAGATGTAGATTGCCCCATCTTCTTTCTACAGAGCACCTGGTGGGTTTGAACCGCCAACCTTCTGATTAGCAGTCTAGTATCTGAATATCTCTGGGGTCCACAAGCTGAGCAGTTGCTCACTGGATGTCACTAGAATCCCTGGAAGCTGCTGTTCTGAGGAGCCTCACACCCATCTCTCTGTTGTTCCCACCTTCCCACCGAGAGGATGAGTTTCTGAGAGGGAAAGGGGCATCCTTCTCAGTCCTCCTTGCTGAGGCAGACAGACAGAATCCTCTCCTCCATCTCCCCTGCCAGGCATGCTCCCCTCAGCTCAAGGGTGGTCTGGCTAGTGAGGATCCCCACCTAGGGGTCAGAAGGCTAAGTTCTAGGCTCGCAAACATTTGCTGCCTATATGACCTGGGCCAGTCCCTTTTCATCTCTGGGCTTCAGTGAGGGAACTGGTCCAGTCAAGAGATTCTCAAACTAAACGACGGGGTTCTCCTTGGTTCCCCAGAGACCAAGTGGTAGAAGGCAGATGAGGAAGGTTGAGAGAGAAACTGGCCTGGTTCAGAGACCCCTACCCCACTTCAGCTAGAACACCCCATAGTATATACTGAGATTCCCAGTAGGATTCCATTCTGGCTGCTTAAAAGCAGATTGGGAGCCTCTGGCCTGGCTTGTCTCAGAGGTAGCAACTCCAGAGCTCATTTGCTCTCAAGTGTTGGCTCGAGTGTGTTTTCACTTTCCTTCAAAAGTTTAATGGTGCCCCTGTCTGTCAGGAGGCCAGGTTCCAGTTGCCATTCCATGCAGTGATCCCCTCCCCAGACCATCCCACCCCTTTCCCAGAAATCACTTACCATCTGGAGAAGGGTTTGGATCCTGCCTTGCTCCAACTGCCCCCACCCTCTTCAGGACTCCAGTCACTGCCAGGGCCCCGGCCTTCCTCCTATAGGCAGCAAAGGAAGGTCAGAGAGGGCTAGCCACCCACACAAGGGCTAGAGCTAGTCGCATGGGAAGGTGAGAGGCCCTACCACCCCCAGTGCACCCACAGCACATCCTGAGTGGGCTGGGGAGGGGCCAGAACTGTACATGAGAAGTAAATAGAGGACAATGTAATTAACTTCAGCAAAGCATACCCTGAGCGCCTACTGTGTGCTGGTCTGTGTGCCAGACACAATTCCCGCCCTCAAGGAGCTCTTGGTCTGAATGAGGGAGGGGTGCTCTTGGCTCTGCTGGGATTCGATGGGGGCCTGAGTGGGAGCCCCTATGGAAGGTTCCAGGTAGGGCCACTATGTAGTGTATGTGGAATTGTTTTCCAGGGAGTATCAGTCCCTGGGTAGTACAAATGGTTAATACTCTAAGCTGCTAACCAAAAGATCGAGACCATCCAAAGGTGCCTCAGAAGAAAAGCCTGGTGATCTACTTCCAAAAAATCAGTCATTGAAAACCTTATGGAACATAGTTCTATTTTGACACACATGGGGTCCCCAAGAGTTGGAGCTAACGCCACTGTTGGTTTTTTAACTGGTCATTCTTGCAGATTACAGAGTGAAAAGCACACTTCAGGGTTGTGCAGTGCAATGAAGGGGGAGGAGGCTTTACATGTTAGCAGGGAGAAAAGAGGGTGTCAAGTTAGGCTCCAGAGTGCTGGGTGGTAGGCCTCAGCCTGGCCATTTCAGAGTGAGCACTGGACTATGAGTTCCTTGAAGGCTGGGACTTCCTAAGTGACCCTTCCCTCACCATCATCTGATTCCTCCTACTCATCCATTAGATCATTGCTCAAATATCACTTCTTCATTGAGATCTTCTCTGACTTTCCAGACTAGGACAGGCTAGACTTGCACATAGTAGGTGCTCAAGTAAATGTTTAATGAAGAAAATAAAAGGGGCTTTGTACTGAGGAGGCCAATACATGGGGGATTTCCTAAATGTTCAAGCAATGAAGTGAGGAGAAGGCACAAGTAGAGAGGGGTATGAAGGGAGATGATGAACAAAGGCCCTTGCCACCATGGGCTGGGCTCAATACCAGGAGGCCAAGATGGTGGATGGGGAAAGGAACAGACCAGGCTTTCCAAGAACTCAGCCCCCTGGTTCTCCAGACCGTTGGCCATGGGTGTGAGAGAGATAGAGTCTCTTTGTCTTGATGTATCTTCCTCCATGCACCAGACCTTCCAGCTGAAAGACAAATTCAAAGCTAAAAGGGAGAGGCCAGGCAGGACCCAGGCTAAGGCCCTGGGAAGACTGAGAAAGGAGAAAGGGCTGGGTGGGGGACCAGGTGCCTGACACAGACAGAGCCTTGCCTGGCAGCCACTTATGCTACCTCAAAGCTTCACCTTTACCATGCGTGGCGGCCACAGCACACAGAGGACGACACCATGTGAGGCCTTGCTTCACTCACTTCAGAGCCTGTGAGAAACAATTCTTCTAAATTGTGGGAGGCCAAGCAGAAACAGGGAAAGAAAATAAGGAATTATGTACAGCATGTGTATGCATCCAATATAGGCATTTTTCTGAAGAGAAGTTCTATCTTTTATCGCTTTCCACAAAAAGTTTAAAACCACTGCTATTAAGTGATACCTTCACTGTGTTATACTTTCCACCACTGATGGTTGAAGAGACAATATCCTGAAGACAGCATTCGAGTCCCTGAATCTAGCTATACCTGAAACTAGTCCTACCCCTGGAGTTTTCAATTACAAAAGCCAATATATTCCCTTTTATGCTGAAACTCATTTTATAGGTTTAAGTTCATTTGTAATTAACAGTCCTAACTAAGATTCCGGGAGTTCTGGTGGCACAGTCCCTAAGGCATTTGGCTGCTAACCAGAAGGCTGGCAGTTCAAACCCACCAGCCACTTTTCAGAAGGAAGGTTGGGCGATCTACCGTAGTGATACTGCCTCAGAAACCCAAGGAGGGGTCACTATGGGTCATATCAGACTCGATGACAATAAGTTTTCATTTTTAACTAAGATGCCATCTCTCCCACCTGCTACTCTCAATCCTTTTTGTCCTTGGGAGAGTATCCTACTCTATCCAAACTCCAGCCTAGTTGAGCTGACATATCCAGAGGCATGCACACATATGCACAGACAGAGCCCCAGAAAGCTCAGCTACCTGTGTACACACAGTCACATAAGCACAGACACTGACACACACCCAGCTGCAAGGAGAGAGACAAGATCACATTCCTACTCACATGTTGTAGGGAACAAGTCACTCTCAGGAGAGATGGAGAAGTCTGTTCCTGTGGGACAGGCTGGGTCTTACTTGTTATGCTTTGCCTTGTCTTCTCATCTCAACAGGAAATTTCTGGGCAGAGTCCAGAGTTGGAGTAGGCTGGGCCTCCCCAGCTCTGTCCAGCACTCTCAGAGGCCAGGCCATGGTTGTTGGTAGAGACCCCAACCCTTTCTCAGGGAAAGGAAAAAGGGAAGTGTGGCCTCCACTATATAGGCCTGAATTTGTCCTCTAGCTGAATCTGCCTCCCCACCTGAGATTCCCTCCTCTTCACTCTCCTCTACTTTCAAATTGACTGCTTCTAGGCCTTGCTCTAGGCCCACCTTTTCCAGGAAGCCCATCAGTACTATTCTCACCCTTCCCCTCCTCCCCTCAGATTTTTGGATCACGCATTTTATCTGTCATTCTGCATCTTACCCAGGGTCCCTTTCTCCTGTATCAGAATTATAACAGCAACCTACTTTCCTAAGCTTGAGGACAAGGAAGGCAGAGCAGCTGCCAAAAATTGTCAGTGTTTCTGATCACAAAAACAAAACAAAATCACACAATTTTCCCCTTGATTTCTTTCTTTATTTCTTTTTTAAACTAACACCTTAGCAACAGTGTGCAAAGTCCAAGGGACAAACTCTTTAGTTTTTCAAGCTTCACACTAAACATAAAATTTATCTGAAGATAAAGGATTGACAACATCTTAATAATTAATCGAATACACTCAGGACAAAATCCTTTATGATTCCTAAGTACTTCCTGATAATCCAGGGTGGAGGAATTCCCTGGTATTCTGGTTTCTTAGAAGCAGGACTTCAAGTTGGTTCATTCTGATTCATCCCCTGATAAGAATTTGCATTTCCACCCCAGATGCACTGAATCAGAATCCACATTTTATCAAGATCCCCATAATATACATAAGAATCACCTGGGCATCTATACGAATCACCTGGGGATCTTGTTAAAATGCGGATTCTAATTCAGTACACCTGGGGTGGTAACGCAAATTCTCAGCAGGATGCTGAACCGGAGTGAACTCACTCAGAGCCCTGTTTAGAATTTTGGGAAAGACAATGGACAGAGGTCAAGGTATCCCCTCTTTTCTAAAAACATATTTTGCTTGTCATTCTGGTTACCAAAGCATTGCACATGCACTGTTAAACATTTGAACGTTGTGGAAATGTACAGAAATCAGGAAGTTAAAATCCTCCCCAACCTGAGCTCTCCGGAGGTGACCCCTGGTGAGTTTGTGGCATTGTTCTCCTGACTCTTCTCCTAAGTGGATGCTATTTTATATTATTCATTTCACAACAGGAAATTATACAATGACAGCAGCTTGGCAGCTGGCTTTCTTGGGCACAGCTCTACAACCTGTACCACTTGCTCTGTTTGGGACCTATGTGTCACCTGGATTGTCAACTAAATGTGGCATCAACTGGTTTATCCTGAGCAGGACACCTGTCTCTGTGGGCAGCCATGGGGGGCGAGGGGGTAGGATCCAGCTGCTCTCACCAGAGGGCCTCGGCAAGCCCCAATGAAGGATGAATAGGCTTTGTACTGGCTCCTGAAGGCAGGACCTACCTGCCCCTCCAGCCTCTGCCCCAGTCCAACCTTCTCCTGTTCCCCTCCTTTCCCCTTCCTCCTCTCCCTTTCTCTCATCCTCTTACCTCTTCATCTCCCTGACATCCCTCTGGAATTTCTCTTAGTGCCCTGAGGGAAGACGGCAGACACAACACATCCAGGAGTAGCCAAGCTTGTTTCAAAAACACTCCCTATATCTGCAGCTTCTACCCTTTATGTGTTCACATGCCCTGATCTCTAAAATGAAATCTTAGATTTAATAGGCTGTGCGTCATGGGGTGAACCCTGAGCTTGGAGCCCAAAGGTCCAAATTCAGTCTAAACTTTAACCTGGTTCCTCACCTGTAAAACAGGGGCTGGAGGAGTGGCGGGATAGTAGTACTGCTTCACACGTGTACAGGCTTTTTGGAGGAGCCAGTGAGGTAATGCATGTGAAGGGCTTAGCACAGAACCTGGCACAGGCAGGCGAGCAGGTATCACCGCTGTCACAGTCCCCCTTGGGGCTGTCTGGACACACTGCTATTCTCCTCCAGGACAGAAGCCCCCATGTTTTGTCCATGTGCCTCAACTCAAGGGGGGGGGAGCCAATGGTGATCCCGGACCCCAGAAGTCAAACTTTTCAGGTGGAATTTGTCTGAAAGCCACAGGCTGGGTGGTTGGAGCTGAAGAGACTGGGTGGAGCCCCCATGAAAAGACCAAGAGCTAAAGGACCCCAGGGTCTCCTGTCCTGGCTCTGTCCCATCAGGTGTGTGACGTCAGCATCTCACTTAACCTCTCTGTGGCCTGGTGTTCTGAGGAGGCAACCTCTGAGGCCTGTTCTACCCACCGGGGGCTGGCTGAGTGAGGCCCAGGACTGCGCCAGGGCCAGGGTGGTGTGGCTCCAGAGCAGAGTGAGGAGAAAACCACTTAAAAATACTTACTTAATTTTTCTATTAGTCAAGACAAAACAGCACTTGGAAGAGTTTATAATGAAGAGGCTGCTCTGCCACCTTGATTCATGCCCCGCTCTTCAGAGGCAAGAGCTTAACTGTTTCTGGATTTAGTTCGGTTTGGTGTTCATTTCCTGTTATAGGGGAATTGCTGGCCAAAGATTTGGAGAGAATCTCTTCTCCTTGCCAGAACCCCATATAATAAAGAGGTTATTTTTATTTATTTTTTTTAAAGAGGTTAATTTTTGTAAGGTGTTGAGTGAAGCATTCCAAACTGTAAGAGGCAATCTCTCTATTTTTCTCCTGATTTTTGTCCACACTCATTTCTTGGCTCTTGGCAGGTGAAGTCTCTTTCATTGAATTGAGTCAGGTGTCCAAGCAGCAACTGAAACAAAGTTTCATCAAGTCCAGCTGATGTTAATAAGGCTCCTCATGCTTCTCTCCTAAACCAGCTTTCTCTTTTAAGACTGAGATGATTGGCAGAATGGATACCCAATAACAACTTTTTCTCACTCGGGACATTGAGAAGAGGGCTTTATATAGAAATATTAGAAAGTAACAAGCATTTTAAAATGCTCAGGACATAGACAAAAGCTGAAGAACTATCTTAGACTTTTATTTCCTCTACTTTATAACACTTAAAAGTTTTCCCCTGGGAATGGACTAACCCAAGCCTTAGGACACTGTGCTATTCCAGTTACTGAGGGTTTACAGGTAAGGGAAGAATTCTCATACCTTCAAAACTGAACCCCCAACCCCTGTTTGCTTGGCATGATTATTCAAGGGTCTTCTGATATAGTCTATTCCTTGCTTCTTTCTATGTGTTGGGAAAGGATGGGCACAAATGGCTATGTTGTTGTTGTTATGTGCCGTCAAGTCGGACCTGACTCATAGTGACCCCTCCTTGGGTTTCCAAGGCAGTATCACTACGGAAGTAGATTGCCCAACCTTCCTTCTGAGATGTGGCTGGTGGGTTTGAACCACCAGCCTCCTGGTTAGCAGTCAAAAGCACCTTAGGCACTATGCTACCAGAGCTCCCCATCCAAACACACAACTGTGGAGTCAGATCTGACTCCGAGGTGGTATTACTATGGAAGAAGATTGCCCAACCTTCCTTCCAAGGAGTGGCTGGTGGGTTTGAACTGCCAGCCTTCTTGTTAGCAGTCAAGTGCTTTAGGCACTACACCACCATAGCAACTCAAATGGCTATTATCCAATATAAAATGAAAGAATGGGCCTGGAATTCGTAAACCTTAGCAAGGCTGGTAAAATAAGGACACCTGGCCCCACAGCCACCAAACCAAACCAAACCCACACTGTCAAGTCGATTCTCACTCACAGTGACCCTATAGCACAGAGTAGAACTGTTGCTAGGACTGTAACTCTTTAACGAACCAGACTGCCATATCTTTCTCCCCTCAAGAGAGGCTGGTGGGTTTGAACCACTGACCTTTCAGTTAGCAGCTGAATGCTTAACCATTGTGCCACCTGGGATCCTCCAAAGCTACCAGGCAGGGAGAATTTTACCCAAGCCATTCAGAGATCAATGATTCTAAATATTTAATTCACTGTTACTTGTGTAATATATTTACCTTGTTTTATATTCTATCCCTCTTACTTTTCCATCTCATATTACCTTTTTATATTGTGACAAACAGATGTTTCCTTTTTGGTTTGATGCAGATTCAGATGCTTTACAAACCAAACACACAAACAAACAAAAACCTTTGTTGTTGAGTCAGTTCTAACTCATAGCAACCTTACATGTTACAGAGAACTATGCACCATAGGGTTTCCTTGACTGTAATCTTTACAGAAACAGATCTCCAGGCCTTTCTTCTGCAGCACCACTGGGTGGGTTTGAACTACATACCTTTCAGTTAATGGTCGAGTGTAAACTCCTGGCACCATCCAAGGTTTTAATTCACATCATTCAGTTGGGGTTGAAGATGATGCTCATTTGACTCTGTTACAGATTATATTATGTCCAAGGGAATAGCTAAGGGAGATGAACTTGTCTGTCAGTTTGTCACCCTGAGGTGGCTTGCATGTTGCTATGAGGCTGGCGACTGAACCACCAGTGTTGCAGTGCCAGCAGGGTTACCCATGGTGGACAGATTTCAGTGGAGCTTCCAGACTAAGACAGACTTGAAAGAAGAAAGAGGCCATCTACTTCTCAAAGAATTGGCCAATGAAAACCTTATGAATAGCAGTGAGACACAGTCTGACACATTATTGGAAAACTTTATGAATAGCTCGGAAACATTGTCCGATATAGTGCTGGAAGATGAGCCCATCAGGTCAGAAGGCACTCAAAATATGACTGTGGAAAAACTTACTCCACAGAGTAGAGCCAACCTTAACGATATGGATGGATTTAAGCTTTCAGGACTTCCATTTGCTAATGTGGCATGACTCAAAATGAGAAGAAACAGCTGCAAATTTCCATTAATAATCAGAACATGGAATGTATGAAGCATGAATCTAGGAACATTGGAAGTTGTCAAAAATGAAATGGTACTCATAAAGATCAATACTCTAGGCAGTAGGAAGCTGAAATGGACCAATTTTGGCCACTTTGAATCAGACAACCATATGATCTACTATGCTGGGAATGGCAAATTGAAGGGGAAGGGTGTGGCATTCATCATCACAAAGACTGTTTCAAGATCTATCCTGAAGTACAATACTGTTAGTGGTAGGATAATATCCATATGCCTACAGGGAAGACCAGTTAATACTACTATTATTCAGATTTATGCACCAACCACCAAAACCAAAGATGAGGACATTGAAGATTTCTACCAACTTCTGCAGTCTGAAATTGACTGAACATGTGATCAAGATGTGTTGATTATCACTGATGATTGGAATGCAAAAATTGGAAACAGAAGAATCACCAGTAGTTGAAAAAATATGGCCTTGGTGATAGACATAACGCTGGAGATCGCATGATAGAATTTTGCAAGACCAACAACTAAATTCATTGCAAATACCTTTTTTGAACAACATAAATGGTGGCTATACACATGGACTTCACCAGGTGGAATACACAGCAATCAGATTGACTACATCTGTGGCAAGAGGCAATGGAGAAGTTCAATATCTTCAGTCAAAACAAGGCCAGGAGCTGATTGTGGAACAGACCATCAACTGCTTATATGCAAGTTCAAGTTCAAGTTGAAGACGATTAAAACAAGTCCATGAGAGCCAAAATATGACCTTGATTATACCGCTCCTGAATTTAGAGACCATCTAAAGAATAGATTTGATGCATTGAACACCAATGACCAAAAACCAGAGGAATTGTGGGATAACATCAAGAACAACATCCATGAAGAAAACAAGAGTAATTGAAAAGACAAGAAAGGAAGAAAAGATCAAAATGGATGTCAGAAGAGACTCTGAAACTTGCTCTTGAGCAGAGAGTAGCTAAAGCAAACGAATGAAATGACAAGATAAAAGAGCTGAACAGAAGATTTCAGAGAGCAGCTCAAGAAGACAATAATAATTTCATTATTTTAATGAAATGTGCAAAGACCTGGAGAAAACCAAAAGGGAAGAACATGCTCAGCTTTCTCAGGCTGAAAGAACTGAAGAAAAAATTCAAGCCTCAAGTTACAATACTGAAATATTCTATGGACAATATATTGAATGGTGCAGGAAACATCAAAAGAAGATGGAAGGAATACACAGAATCACTATACCAAAAAGATTTTGTCCATCCATTTCAGGAAGTAGCATATGATCAGGAACCAATGGTACTGAAGGAATAAGTCGAAGCTATACTGAAGGAATTGGCAAAGAACAAGGCTCCAAGAACTGACAAAACACCCATTGAGATGTTTCAACAAATGGATGCCATGCTGGAGGCACACAGTCAGCTGTGCAAAGAGATTTGGAAGACAGCTACATGGCCAACTGACAGGAAGAGATCCGTGTTTTTACCTATTCCAAAGAAAGGTGATCCCACGGAATGTGGAAATTATTGAACAATATCATTAACATCACATGCAACTAAAATCTTACTGAAGATAACTCAAAAACGTTTGCAGCAATATATTGACAGAGAACTTCCAGAAATGCAAGCTGGATTCAGAAGATGTGGAGTCAGGGATATCATTGCTGATGTCAGACGGATCTTGGCTCAAAACAAAGAATACCAGAAAGATGTCTACTTGTGTTTTATTGGTTATGCAAAAGCATTCAATTGTGTGGATCATAACAAATTATGGATAATGTTGAGAAGAATGGAAATTCCAGAACACTTAATTGTAGTCATAAGGAACCTGTACATAGATCAGGAGGCTGTTGTTCAAACAGAACAAGGGGATACTGCATGGTTTAAAACCAGAAAGAGAGTGCACCAGGGTTGTATCCTTTCTCCACACTTATTCAATCTATATGCTGAGCAAATAATCTGAGAAGCTGGATTATATGAGGAAGAACATAGATCAGGATTGGAGGAAGACTCATTAACAACCTGCAATATGCAGATGATACAACTTTGTTTGCTGAAATTGAGGATGACTTGAAACACTGATAAAGATTGAAGACTACAGTCTACAGTATGGATTACACTTCAATATAAAGAAAACAAAAATCCTCACAACTGGACCAATAAGCATCATGATAAATGGAGAAAAGATTGAAGTTATCAAAGACTTCATATTACTTGGTTCTACAATCTACAATGGAAGTAGTAGTCAAGACATAGACAATGTATTGCATTGGGCAAATCTGCTGCAAAAGACCTCTTTTAGGTACTGAAGAGCAAAGATGTCTCCTTGAAGGCTAAAGTGTGCCTAACCCAAGCCATATTTTCAATTGCCTAGTGATACTGCCTTGGAAACCCAAAGAGGGGTTGCTATGAATCAGATCTGACTCAACGGCAGTGTGTTGCGTTGTTATTGTTCTTATGCATGTGAGAGCTGGACAATGAATAAGGAAGACTGAAGAAGAGTTGATGCTTTTGAGTTGTGGTGTTGGCAAAGAATACTTGAGAGTACTATGGACTGCTAAAAGAACTAACAAATCTGTCCTGGACGGAGTGCAGCTGGAATGCTCCTTGGTAGCTAGAATGACCAAACTCTGTCTCACCTCCTTTGGTCATGTCATCAGAAGGAACCATTCACTGGAGAAGGATATCATGCTTGGTAAAGTGGAGGGTCCATGAAAAAGAGGAAGGCCTTCAATAAGACAAATGGATACAGTGGCTGCAATGATGGGCTCAGGTATAGCAAGAATCATGAGGCTGGCACAGGACCACACAGTGTTTCATTCTGTTGTGCATAAGGTCGCTGTGAGTCAGATACAACTCAATGGCACCTAACAACAACAACACATCCCAAAAAATATATGTATTGTGTAACACTAAGAAAAAGGAAGACACAGAGTGGTGCACAAGAGGTATAGACAACAAAGATAAACCCTTTTACATATAGAATACTGTGTTATCAGTGATAACAAACATTAGTCTGTGGGTAAATAGATGGGTAGACAGGCTGAATGATCAGGTGTGTCTAGGCAAAAGGAAATATACCAATGACTGTATATAAGTTTGGCAATCAATATTTCTACATATATATTTTTATGTGCTGTAAAAATGTCCTAACTAGAACTAACAGGGAGCAAAGTTTGATAACTTCTTAGCTGAAGCTTACCACCCTGTGGGAGCAAGTAGTTGGACCTGTGGGCTCGGGACCATGGTCACAGGAGACATAAAGCTCAATCGACATAACATATTACACAAAAACATTGTTCTACATCCTACTTTGGTGAGTACTGACTGTAGTTTTAAAAGCTTACAAGCAGCCATCTAGATGCAACAGTGGGTCTCTCTTCGTCCAGAGCAAAGAAGAATGAAGAAAACCAAAGATGCATGGAAACAATTAGTCCAAGGGACTAGTAGACTATATGAACCTCAGCCTATATGACCATGAGACCAGAACTAGATACTGCATGGTCACCACTGCCAACCACTCAGACAGGGATCAATGCGGGAGATCCTGGATAGAGTGGGAGAACAACGTGGAACAAAACTCAAAATCGAAAAAAAAAAAAAAAAAGACCAGGTTTACTGGTCTGATAAAGCCTGATGAGACCCTCAAGACTATGGCCCCTAGTTACCCTTCAGGCCTGGAATTGAACTCACTCCTGTGCCTTTCAGCCAAACAATAGACAGGCATATAGGATACACTCCTTAGAATGATCAATCATGGGAGAACAGAAGGGCAGTGTTTGCACAAGGAGCTAGCTCTGGGGGCAGGAAAGTATAGGAAAGAACACAAAGAAGGAGGTAGTTACAGAGAGGAAGTGGAAAGAGAGCTGTTACACTGTGGGAATGCAGCCAATGTTATGAAACAAAATGCATATGAACTACTGTATGGAAAATAAATTTGCTCTGTAAACTTTCACCCAAACCACAATAAAAATAAAAATACCTACATACATATATAGATATAGATGTAGATATATACACACACATATATATGTATATATGTGTGTGTGTATGTATATATATGTATATATGTATGTATGTATGTATGTATGTATGTATGTATTGTGAGTCCTAACCTGCATACCTGGATTATAATCTTATTTGTGAGTGGATTTTCTTAGTTATGTTAGTGAGGTAGTATTCATGTAGGGTGTCTTAAATCAGTCTCTTTCAAGATACAGTAAAACATGCAAGAGCTGGAACCTGTGTGGAACCTTCTTTTTCAGAGAAGGAAAACTCAAATATTTTCCGCTAATAGAGAATGATGGGAGCTCTGGTAGCATAGTGGCTAAGACACTTGCCTGCTAACCAGACGGCTGGCGGTTCAAACCCACCAGCCACTCCTCGGAAGGAAGG
>NW_006921719.1:6285201-6318987 GCF_000298275.1 Orycteropus afer afer
ATAACAACAACAACAAATAGAGAATGATAGAAAAGTGTAAGCTACACCTTGTCAAAGGCAGAAAATTTGCTAGACCTTGGAAAAACAAGGCAGTCCCGTCGAATTCTGGCTCTCGCAGATTTCACTGTATAAAAGAGCCCATCAAGCAAGGAGCAAAAAAGTAGAGATGGTTAACAGGCCACATGATTACCAAGGTAACAAGGAATAGCAACTGAAAAGAAATGAAGACCTTCCCTCAGAGAGAGAGCCTTCCCCTACCACCAGTGCCCTGATTTCAGACTTCTAGCCTCTTGAACAGTGAGAAAATAAATTTCTGTCTGTTAAAGCCACCCATTTGTGACATTTCTGTTATAGCAACACTAAATAACTAACCAAAAAAACAAAAATTCACTGCCATCAAGTCGAATCCTACTCATAGCGACGACCCCTCCTTGGGTTTCCAAGGTGGTATCACTACAGAAGTAGATGATCGCCCAATCTTCCTTAGAGCCAAAGGCTGTATCCTCCCTCTGAAGTGTACCAATTTCCTTCAGTCATTGGCAGGGGTTTTGAGGGACTGTTAATCTAAGTCTCCATTGCCTTGTTGGCCAAAAACCTCACAATGAGTCACAATTCATAGTTGGTTAATTATATAGTAAAAAATAATCCCTTAATTATCTCATCTTCTCCCACTGTCAGAGAAGTAGCCTGATGTGGCACCCACTGAACCTTAGAGCAAAGTCAAATATTCTTAGAGAATTTGCCATGAAAAAGATTTTAGGCCTCCTAAGGAGAAGCCATTGACATAGTGCCTAAGACATTTGACTGTTAACCAGAAGGCTGCTGTTCAAACCCACCAGCCACTCTTCAGAAAGAAGACTGGGCAATCTATTTCCCTAGAGATACCATCTTGGAAACCCAAGGAGGTGTTGCTATGGGTTGGAATTGACTCAATGGCAGTGAATTTGGTTTTTGTTTGTGTGTTTAAGGAGAAGACAGTAAAATGAATCTACCACAGACCAGCAAAGTCCATATAGAAGATGTTGGCAAGTGGGTGTCACAAAAAATATAATTGTTAAGAAAAACAATGGACACCTCTGAGGGTCCATCTAGACATGGAAACTTTCCAGGCATGTCTCACCTCCGTCTACCAGGTGGAATTCCACTGAAAATATCAAGTCATAGAATCAAAGGCACAGCCTTGTCTCTTGTTCTACTCTGACGAGTACCAACTGTTCTTCCTGCGTGGACCTGCAAATTAAACATCATGACTCATTCTGAAATAGTCCTTTCCACTTCGCTAGGCCTGTAGAAGCAAGTTTCATTATTCCAAATTCCATTATTTATGTCCAGCCCCTTCAGTCCTGTGACCATGGGGATTTATAGGAGAATCTGACCTACCACAGGAGCTATGCATTGGCTGGCTTGTGGGTCAGGAGCCTTGATCACAGCATCTCCTATTGGTTTTCTTGAGCTCCTCATTTGTTCCTACAGGGGCTAGAATTGGGAAGACTCATTTTGGGGGTGGTGGCAAAGATCTCTGCTAGCCACTCCACCTTGAGGAAAGGGAGAAACATCAGGGTATCCCAGCCTACTGGAGAAGAGCAGTGGGTGAGTGGGCCTGAGGTGGATCCTATGGTCCCAGAAAATGTGACAGCAATGAGATGGCTGGTGTGTCTGAGAGATTGGTTTGTGCCAGGCTCTGTGCTAAGAGCTTTACCTGCATAATCTCACTGAACCTTAACAGGAACACAAGGATTCAGGTGCAAGCCATCTACCATTCCTGGAGTTCTGGTGGTGCTGTGGTCAAAGCATTTGGCTGCTAACCAAAAGGTTGGTGGTTCGAACCCGCCAACTGCTCCATGGGAAAAGGACAAGACAATCTGTTTCTGTAAAGATTTACAGCCTTGGAAACCCTACCAGGCAGTTCTATTCTGTCCTATAGGGTTGCTATGAGTCAGAATCGACTCAGTGGCAGTGGGTTTATTCATGGAAATGTGTGATAGGGGAAAAAGCAGGGTAAAGGGAGCAGCTACTCAGGAGTTGAACAGCCTGAGGTAGAACCACAGGCCTTATGCTACATGTTAGTGTCTGGGAGATCTGAGCTGACCCTTGAGGCACTTTCTCATATTTCCACTTCTCCTGCTGCTTGGCTGGCAGGATGGAAGATCCACTTTACAGTTCAGTTCTGGGCCCACATTTGGAACCTATGACTGTGCATTAGTTCCCTAGGGTGGTCCTAATAAAGAATCACAAATTAGGTGGCTTAAAATGATAGAAATTTATTCTCTCACAGCTCTGGAGGCTAGAAGTCTAAAATCAAAGTGTAAGCAGTGCCGTGTTCTCTCTGATGGCTCTAGGTAAAGATTGTTTCTGGTCTCTTCCCAGTTTCGGGCAGTTCCTGGAATCCTTGGTGCTTCTTGACTTGTAAGGAGCTCTGGTGATATGGTGCCTAAGGCATTTGACTGCTATCCAGAAGGCTGGGAGTTCAAATCTACCAGGCACTCCATAGAAAGAAGATGGGGTAATCTACTTCTGTAAAGATTTACTACCTCAGAAGCCCAATGGACTCTCTATGAGTCAGAATCAACTCAATGGCAGCGAGTTCAGTTTTTGGTTTGGTCTTGACTTGTAGGTACATCATTCCAGCCTCTGTGTCCACATGGTTATCTTCCCTCTGTGCCCGTGTCCCTTCTGTTTTTATAAGGATACCACTCATATTGGATTAGGACCCACTCTACTCCAGCATGACCTCATGTTAATGTTACTCATAACATTTTCAAAGAATCTGTTTCCAAACAAAGTCACATTCACAGGTACTAGGGGTTAGGGCCTCAGCTGTCTTTATAGACAACACAATTCAACCCACAATAGGCTGTGAGTTGTGTTTTCTAGTCAAACTCCATGAAATCAGGAATACTGTGTCTCTAAACAACTTCCTGAGCAAGACTCCATTCAAGTTCTGCAGGGCTGATTTACTGGGAAATCTGACTAAGAAACCTGACTAAAAATCCAATGTTCTGAGGACATGCTGTTTGTTCTAATAGGCAAGACAAACCCCAGTGGAATCTCCCTTCCAGTGGTGAGTCAACACCTCTAGGCACTGAAGGATGCCTAAGTGGATCTTAGGCAGGCTCCTCGGCTGAGATGGCATCTTTTTTTTTACCATATATAAACCTTTCCTTGTTTTTTACAATAATAAACTAATATAATGTTTGTTCTTCTGTGACTGACTTACTTTCACTCATCATAATGTCCTCCAAGCTCATCCACATTCTGCAGTGTTTTGCAGATTCTACATTATTCTTTCGTGCTGCATAGTATTCCTTTGTGTGCATGTACCATAGTTTGGTTATCCATTCTTCTGTTGATGGGCACCTAGGTTGTTTCCATCTTTTTGCTGTTGTAAATAGTGTTGTGATGAACATGGGTGTGCATATATTGTTCTTATCCTGGCTCTCACTTCTTTAGGATAGATACCTAGTCATGGGATTGCTGGATCAAATGGTATTTCTAATTCCAACTTTTTAAGGAATTGCCATACTGCTTTCTGCAGTGGTTGTATCATTTGATAGTCACACCAACAGTGTATGAGAGTCCCAATATCTCCACATCCTTGCCAGCATTTGTTATTTTCTGTCTTGTTGAACTTTGTCATTAGTGCTGGGGCAAGACAGTATCTCATTATTGTTTTGATTTGCATCTCTCTGATGGCTAATGATTGTGAGTATTTCCTCATGTATTTGTTGGCCAGCTGAATATCCTCTTTGGCAAAGTGTCTATTCATGTCTTCTGCCCATTTTTTAATTGGATTGTTTGTCTTTTTGTTGTTGAGATGTTGGAGTTTTGTAAATTTTAGAGATAAGTCCCTTGTCAGATATGTCATTGCTATATATTTTTTCCCAATCTGTAGGTTTTCTTTTGACTCTTTTGGAGAAGTCTTTGGGAGCACATAAAAATTTTATTTTTAGAAGGTCCCATTCATCTAGTTTATCTTCTGTTGTTTGTGCATTTGGGGTTATGCTTGATTGTCTATTTATGCCATAAATTGTTGTTGTTGTTGTTGTTATGTGCCGTCGAGTCGGCCCCAACTCATAGCGACCCCTCCTTGGGTTTCCGAGGCAGTATCACTACGGAAGTAGGATTGCCCAACCTTCCTTCCGAGGAGTGGCTGGTGGGTTTGAACCGCCAGCCTTCTGGTTAGCAGTCAAGTGCTTTAGCCACTATGCTACCAGAGCTCCATAAATTAGGGTCCCTAAATTTGCCCTTATTTTTTCCTTGAGGAACCTTATCGTTTTTGGTTTCACATTTAAGTCTTTGATCCATCTGGTGTTAGTTTTTGTGTATGGTGTGAGGTATGGATCTTGTTTCATTTTTCTGCAAATGGCTTTCCAATTTTGCCAGCACCATTTGTTAAAGGGACCACGAGATGAAATTCTTGCTCAAGTGATTTACTGAGGCATGCTCTCAGAAGGGGAGTGAGGGATGCAGGATAGGGCAGGGGTAAAAAGAGGAGTGCCTGGGTGGTGCAAACAGTTAACATGCTTGGCTACTAACTAAAATGTTGGCTGTTTGAGTCTACCTGGATATGCCTTGGAAGAAAGGCCTGGGGACCTATTTCTGTAAAAGGAGCCATTGAAAACCCTATGGAGCACAGTTACACTCTGGCATACATGGGGTCGCCATGAATCTCAACTGATTCCACAACAGGTTTTTAAAAAGCAAGAGTGTGGTCTTGGCTGGAGCCTGGCTTTAGTGGGATCCTACACGGACACTCTGGAGCACAAATTCTACCAAAGAATTAGTTCCATCTTGAGGGAAGGCAAGATCAGCATTTTATACCCCCTTGGAAGTCAGGTGTGGCCCAAGGGCTGGTGGGGGAGTTAGTTTTCTCCCAGATGAGGTGGCTTCCATTTGGCTGAGGGTGATGCTTTAGAGAGGAGGCAGCTGTGAGCTGTTACACACTAACTCACAGCAGCTGAGAAATGGATAGCCACAGTAATGTGGTCTGGGCAGGGCATAGCAGCATCCACTACAAGTAAGAACTGGTCTGTTATAGATGCACACGTATGTTCATCACAGCACTACTCACAATAGCAAAAAGATGGAAACAACCTATGTGCCCATCAACAGAAGAATGGATAACAAAACTATGGTGCATACACACAATGGAATACTATGCAACACTAAAGAATAACATAGACTCTGCAAGACACTGCATAACGTAGATGAATTTGAAGGATGTTATGCTGAGTGAAGTAAGACAATCACAGAAAGAAAAATATTGTATTATTAGTTCATTATTGTAAAAAGTCAAGGAAAGGTTTATATATGGAAGGAAACTTTCTTTGTTGGTTACCAGGGGTGGGGGAAATACTGCAAAAATAAAACATAATAAAAATGAAAAAGAACTCGTATGTTCTGTTGGCACACCAGCTCCCAGGCTGCTGGAGGCAGTGTGCAGGCTACTGTGGATTAGCCAGCATGTGCCCATGTCAGAAGAGTCTCTTTCCCTATAGGTGCTCTGCCTATCTAAGGGGCCCTCAGAGAGGACCCTAGGTTTATCCACAGACTTGTTCCAATGAGAATCCTCACCAGGGGTTTGGTGGAAGCAAGGAGTTTGGACATGAAGCCAGAGTTTTTATTTGGTCAGAAATGTTAGCCAGTTGAATATGCAGAGATGTGCCCCACTCTGAGTCTCAAGGCAGAACTCCAGTCATTAAAACATCAGAGGATATTACTCCACCATAAAGAGAAATGAAGTTCTGATACCTGCTACGGCATGGATGAACTTTGCAAACATTATGTTGAGGAAAATAAGTCAGTCACAAAAGGACAAATATTGTATGATTCCACTTATATGACATGTCTAGACTAGGCTCTGGTAGCATAGTACCCAAGGCACTTGACTCCTAACCAGAAGGCTGGCAGTTCAAACCCACCAGCCACTCCTCGGAAGGAAGGTTGGGCAATCTACTTCCATAGTGATACCGCCTCAGAAACCCAAGGAAGGGTTGCTATGAGTCAGGTCCAACTCGACGGCACATAACAACAACAGACTAGACAAGTGATCAGAGACTACAGCTACCAGGGGCAAGTGGAAAAGGGGAAGAGGGATTCGGGGCTTAGGGAACACTGAGTTTTCTGTTAAGGATGATGGTGTATTTTGGAAACAGGGAAGGGTAATGTTGAAAAATGTGATGAGCATAATGTCACTTAACTGTCCATGTGATGAATGTTGAAATGTCAAATGTTTTGGTACATATGTATTTACAAAATTTTTTTTAAAAGTCAGGGCCAGAGCATTGATTTGACCATTAGCTCAGCCCAAAAATTGCTAGAATTATGTCCTGTTGTAACTCTGCTGTCTTGATATGTGCCACCAGTGCAAGGGTGAGGGTCCTTTACCCTCTGTGTGTGGTGTCTCCGCTGAGGCTGGGTGTAGGGTGGCTGCCACCCATTGCCATCCCTAAATAAGAGGATAGAGCCATCCTTGAACCAACGCCATTCTGAGGTCAGAGTACAGTGCCTCATGGGTGGGGAGGTTCCAAGACCTTTGGATGTCAGTAGGGGGCGCCTCCTGCCCAGAGCTAGCTCCAGGTGAGCCACCACAGCCTACCAAAGAGAGGGCATTCCAGTCTGGCTGAGTTCACCAATCTCATACGTGCCATTTCCATTTAACAATGGAGGCTAATTTGCCAGAGTTGAGTGGGAGGTGATCCAGTTCCTAAGAAGCAGTTCCTGAGGCAGGAGTTGTGGTCCCTCTGTCAGCCTTTCTGTTTTAAGTAAGATCCAAATCAGGTCTTTAAACCCAGTCATTCCAGTTTGAGCCCCAGCTGAGAATTTGCCTTTCCACCCTAGATATAATACAGAAACAGAATGTGCATTTTTAACAAGATCTCCATTTTAACAAGATCTTATGTATGCATAAGAATCAGTATTGTTCTGGTTACCTAGTGCCGCTCTGACAGGAATATACCACAAATGGGATGGCCTTAACAAACAGTTTAGGGCTAGAGGCATTTCTTCCTCAGACAGCTGCTGGCTGCTGAGGCTGAGAAACCCCAAGGTTGACAAGTAAAAAGGCACAGTCCCAATGTTACCAATCCACACGGCAGGCCATTAACTTAATTAAGTCCATTGTTAAGTCCCAAGGTCGGCAGAGCATAGCAGGCTACATGCAGGGTCCAGGCATGCCATAGGCTAGAGACCATTCCCAAGACTTCTCCTTAAATATAGGAAGCAGACCACCTACCCAAAGGCATCTTCTCAGCTGCTCACAGTAGATTCCACCATGGAGTTGATTGCCAGTCTCATCATGGGGTATAACTACCACCAGCTGCCCAGCCACTCAACCAGGCCCAGCCAAGTTGACACACAAACACAACTATCCCAAGTATACATAAGAGTTACCTGGGATCTATAAGAATCACCTAGGGAATCTTGTTAAAATGTAGATTCTGCTTCAGTATATATGGGGTGGTAATACAAATTCTCAGCCGGGGGTGTCGAACCAGAATGAACTGGCTTGAAGCCATGGTCCAAATAACCACTAGTAAACAAATCTCACTTCTGGGAGACCAGAGTCTAAAACCCTCAACCCCTCACCCTATACAACTACTTTTAACTGTTCTTTCTCTTAAAAAAAAACCTCTGGTTATGACCACTATTAATTTTTTTTTTTTTAAAAAAAGAAGAGATGATACATAGAAATATATAAAAATATTACTTTTTTTCGTTTTCAACTTTAGAAAATATCTGATTCCCCACAATATACAGTGAAGATTTATTTCACAAACTATCCTCTCCAACATTTAATTGTTACATTACTATTTTTATTTCTATCCATGATGTTTGCACTTGGGATCAATTATTATTCCTGCTCAGGCTGACGAGGCAGAGCAGAGAGCTGGAGGAATCTCGGTCCCGATGATGTCCCGGAGCTGCTGGGCCAGCCCCCGGTGGGCCACGTCCAGACTTGTTGTCCTGAAGAAGAAACAACTTCATCTGGTTTAGAGTCACTGTTATTTTGGGCTTTTCTGTTATTTCCAGCTGTAGTTAATCCTAACTGAAGCACCACTATTTTTAGGATTCAATGCAAATGTCCTTCCAGCACATCCTTACCTCCCATGACCTGGCCAGGCCTTTCTCTGAACTTCATGTTGGCCCACAGTCCATGCTCACCATGCACTAACCATACCAAGTCTCACTCTGTCCTCACATAACCTGACCAGCCTGGTACCCTTCCTCTTCCCCTGACCAACATCCTTCAGATTTCAGCTTAAATATCATGCCCTTAGAGAGGGTCCTCAGACTCCTCAGTATGAAATAATTCGTCCCCCATTGGCTTTCTCTCTCATTCTTCTGTTTCATAGCACTTTGCCATGCTAAGGAGCTCTGGTGGCACCATGGTTAATGCATCTGGCTGCTAACCAAAAGGTCAGCAGTTCAAACCCACCAGCTGCTCTGTGGGAGAAATTTGATACAGTCTGTTTCCATGAAGATTTACAACCTTGGAAATCTACTCTGCCCTATAGGGTCACTATGACAGGAATGGACTCAATGGTAGTAGGGTTTTTGATGGTTTGTTTGTTCTTGCCATTATACATCTATTGGTGTTTGTTTAAAGTTTGTCTCTCCACTAGGCTGTCAGCTCCATGAAAAAGGAGTCTATGTTTTGTTCACGTGTATTATCACAGATAGTAGACAGTTATCACATATGATGTTGCCAGTTGCCAACTGCCATTGAGTCAATTTCAACTCATGGTGACCCCAAGTGTGCAGAGTAGGACTGTACTCCATAGAGTTTTCCAGACTGTGACCTTTCAGAAGCAGATTGCCAGGCCTTTCTTCCAAGATGCCTCTGGGTGGGTTCAAACTGCAGTCTTTCAGTTAATACTCAAGCACTTAACCACGGACTCTCTTGCATATGACTGGCAGTCTATAAATATTTGTAAAAGGAAAAAAAGGCAGCTCAGCTCAGCGAGGTTAAATTTCAAGGTCAAGTTCACATGCCTTGTAAAGTTGGATTGGAACTGATGTTTGTCTGACTTGTTCTAAACCAAAAAACCAAACTCACTGCCATGGAGTCGGACCCGACTCATAGCGACTCCCTCCTTGGGTTTCCAAAGCGCTATCACTACAGAAATAGATTGCCTTAGGCACTACACTACCAGAGCTCCTTAACTATGTTATTGTTTGCCGTCCAGTCGGACCCAACTTATAGTGACCCTTCCTTGGGTTTCTGAGGCAATATCACTACGGAAGTAGATTGCCCAACCTTCCTTCTGAGGAGTGGCTGTGGGTTTGAACCGCCAGCCTTCTGGTTAGCAGTCAAATGCCTTAGGCACTACCTTCTGATAATCTGGCTTCCCTTGAAATTTTTCCTTCAGAGGAAGAATTCACTTGTCAGATAAACACAAGTTTCTAGTCTACTGGATAGTTAAATTTCTCACTGAAATTTAGCAAAATGGCTTTTTAGTGTAAAAATTACATTGTCTTTTAAGTTTTATCAGAATGAGGCAGCCTCTGAATTTGATCAATTCCAAGGTGCTGACAATATCAGGTTTCTGGATTTATAAAATTAAGAGCCAGACTTTGCCCTGGAGTGAATTCAAGGAGTTAGCGCCCCTTCTCAAGACCTGTTAGATCCAGCCTGAAGGCCTAGTACTCTTACTTTGTAGTCTCTATTAACCATTTTTCTAGTAACATCCCCACCCCCCACCTTTCTTAGGGAAACACACTTCCACAATCCCCTGTTCCCCGAATAAACTCAGGGGGACACATGGCACAAGCCAGCTCAGAGTCTCTTTCTTGAGTGGAGGCACAGTCAAAAAAACTTAGAGTTGAATCATCAGAAGAGTGCACTTAGGATGATAGTAAGTTCCTAAAGCCAAGGTCCTCAGAGCTCTCTGGTTACTTATTATCCTTCCTTAGGCCGGTCCTTCAGTTCTTCCTTTAGATCAGTAGTTTACTCTGGCATCCATCCGTTGAATGACTCTTTCATTCTTCAACAGAGCCAGTTTCTGTTGCTGGCAATAAGAGAATTCTAATTAACACAGACATTCTTACCAGGGAAGATGTTAAAGGATATGGATGCTCCCTCCTTTCCCCAGGTAATGAAAAGTTTTAGAATTTGTTATGAAGATCAGATAGGGTGAAGGGCATTGAAACTCCTACTCATATTCTGGGATGGGAAGGAGTGTCTAAAATTGAGTTGTTTCATACATTATTGGTACTTTAAAAGTGATCATTAGAATCTTCTTACCTAAAGGCATAGGGAGCCCTGGTGGCACAATGTTTAAGAGCATGGCTGCTAATCCAAAGGTTGGCGTATAACCCATCAAGTGGCTCTGTGGGAGAAAGACCTGGTGATCTGCTCCCAGAAAGATTACAGCCAAAAAAACATTATAGAGCAGTTCTAGTCTGTCACACGAGCTCACTATGAGTCAAAAATTTCCTGGACGGCACCTAACAACAACCTCAAGGCAAGTAGTGAAACTCAGGGCCTTTCAATTGCTATGTAGAAATCCCCTGATTGCTTGTAGCTATTGAGTTTTAACCCAGATTACTTCTTTAAAAGTGCTAAATTTACCACCAAATTCACAACCTCATGGAGTCTCAGGAAAGTTTGGAATCCTGTCAATTGGAATGGTGATATCTGAGAGTGTTCAGAGGACATGAAAACCCTAAACATGTTAATACTTTACCAAGAAAGTTGGATCTGTCTCTTGCAGGAGAAAGTCGTTTCCCTCCCCGCTGCACTACATTGTTGATCTGTCAGTAACCAGAACTCAACATAGCCCAGGGGGTGAGAAGCAGAAACAGATGAACAAAAAGGAAAAACTGCCTGAACTAGCCAGTATAGATTGTCAAAAGTTATAAGGAATGTCTATGGAAACTATTTACAAGGCTGTTTAAGCAAGATGAGCAGAACATAATTTTGGTTCAGAATGTACTTATTGATATGGCCACTCACCAGAGATTCTACATTTAAGGTAGAAGCCCAAGCAGCCAGATAGGTTTTATAGTTTTTGGGGGGGTTGAACAATACAAATCTAGAACAAATGTTGGCTCGTGCTAAATTACATCAAAAGATCAGGAAGCTAAGAAAGGCAGGAACTTAAAAGATTGCAGGTCAGAGAAGAGTGCTTTACTGGGTCCATGGCTTGCATCAGTCCATCTACCCTCTCACCGTGTCCTGGAAGCCCCAGAAGATGGTCTCCATTCTTACCACAAGAAATAAATTGGTGAGGCTCTGCTGGTCTCCTGGAATGTTAGTTGGAAGAGCTACGATGAAAATGAACTCCCTGATCTTGGGAGTAGAAATAGATAGGAACAAAGTAGTCATCATAATCGACCAAAATCAAAAAACCAAACTCACTGTCGAGTCAGATCTGACTCATAGTGACCCCTCCTTGGGTTTCCAATGCGGTATCACTACAGAACTAGATTGCCCAACGTTCCAAGGAGTGGCTAGTGGGTTTGAACTGCCAGCCTTCTGGTTAGCAGTCAAATGCCTTAGGCATTATGCCACCAGAGCTCATGAGCATGGAAATCAGAACTTTAGCTGTGGCTAACCAATCAATGGGTCTCCAGGAATGAAAAAGACAGGACAATCGCTAAGGCGTTACCTGATTTGAATAACTTTGGGTGGGAAGAGAGCTGTTACGTAGTGGGGAATTTCAGTCAATGTCATGAAACAAAATGTGAATGAACTGCTGGATGGAAAATGAATTTGCTCTGTAAACTTTCACCCAAATCACAATAAAAATTTAATTTAAAAAAAGACTCCTTGTTGGACAAACAAGTCTGTCTCAAGCTGCAAGATAGAATCAAGATCTCCCAATTAATTTCCAGATCTTGAATGGAAAAGGAGTCAAATATGCACATAAGGTGTTAAAAATAAGGTGGGGTTTTTGTTGTTGTTTTTCCCTTTATGTGTGCATTGTAAATCTTCCCTACAGTCCTCCCTACAGGGATCTGTGCCTGTTTACCTGGGAACAATAGAAGATGATATCAAAACTTATGGAGAGGAGTTCTACAGGGCAATGTCTGCAAGCTAAGTCTAATTCCTGGGGATAACAGAGCAGCACTGTGGTCTGCCGATCAACGAGGGTGACTAATAGGCTCAATTTTGCATCATGGTAGACCCAGTGGAACCCAAAGCCAACCAGAGGTTATTTTTCATGTATAGTTGAAGTGAACACATTTGGCAACAGTCATAACCTCCACAAAGGCTCTCCAATTTGTGGGATAACAGCTCCTCTAGTAGGAAATGACTAGAAACCATTAGAATTGCCCCTTCCTACTAAAATGGAAGCAGCAGTCGAGAAACCAAATGATGTAATGCATTGGGCAAATCTGCCGCAAAAGACCTCTTGAAAGTGTTAAAAAGCAAAGATGTCACTTTGAGGACTAAGTTACACCTAACCCAAGCCACAGTATTTTTAATTGCCTCATATGCATGTGAAAGCTGGACGACGAATAAGGAAGACTGAAGAATTGATGCCTTTGAATTATGGTGTTGGTAAAGAATACTGAACATTTCATGGACTGCCAGGAGAATGAACAAATCTGTCTTGGAAGAAGTACAGCCAGATTGCTCCTTAGAAGTGAGGATGGCAAGACTTCCTCTCATGTACTTTGGACATGTTATCAAGTGGGACCAATTCCTATAGAAGGACATCATGCTTGGTAAAGTCAAGCATCAGTGAAAAAGAGGAAGATCCTCAATGAGATAGATTGACACAACGGCTGCAACAATGGGCTCAAACATAGCAATGATTACGAGGATGGCACAGGACTGGGCAGTTTTGTTCTGTTGTACACAGGGTTGCTATGAGCCAAAACTGACTCAATGACACCTAACAACAACACTAAAATGGTAAATCAAAAACAACAACATATTACTGGGGGAATTGTAGAAAGTATTGTCATCATCAAATACTTGAGAGTGACTTCATGGTGCTTTCCTACCACAGCTCAGTTTGACCAGCACAAAACACTAGGTGGTCTTTGGATTACTATATGTTTTAAAAGGTAGTGACTCCAATTGCGGTGCTGGTCCATGTATGGTTGTCTTGCTGGAACAAATTTATCCAGCTTCTGGCACTTGGTATAAATTGTTTGATCTAGTGAATTCATTTTTTCTCCATTTTAATAAACAGGCAACATTAGAAGCAACTCACCTTTACCTGGCAGGGCAGCATTAACCCACTGCTGTGCTGGTTTAAAGATAGATATATGCTGTATTTTCACATATAATGGACCCACATAAACAACACACACACATAACACATGTTGTGTGCATAGGAAACTAATGTGTGAGGGAACTGTGCAGTTTGCAAAAAAACATATAATGTGTGTGCCATTTGCATAAATATATAGTAATATTTTAGCTGTCCAGCTCTGTGCCTGGCTCAGAGGGACCATGATTTCCTCACCACCACAATGCCCATCATATTGGTGGCATCACGCTGATGGTCCCTGGAGAACAGAGGATTCCCTAGATGGCTCGGTAAGACACAGGCGAGTCAGAGGTAGGAGATCAATCACAGGAAAACACATAGGTCCGTCCCTCAATAAAGTTCCCAATGTAAAGGATCTGATGCAGTCAGAGCATTTCCTCCAAAATGTAGGACAAATTACTGCATTTTGAATCCCTGCCCATTAACGCCCATTCAAGGCAATATAGACCACTCTCAAGTATCTCACTCCAATCCATTTACTAACTGACCCTGAAAGCTGCCAGCTTTGGGTTGGGCCTAGAGCAAGTGAAGGCTCTTGGGCTGGGAAAACCTTTGGTACAAATGGCTCTGTTACCAGCCACTCCTCGGGAGGAAGGTTGGGCAATCCTACTTCCGTAGTGATACTGCCTCGGAAACCCAAGGAGGGGTCGCTATGAGTCGGGGCCGACTCGATGGCAAATAACAACAACAACAACAACCAGATTCATGACCTGGCAGATCCAATGGTGCTTGAGATATGTCTCTGGCATATTGGGGAGCCTGTGGAACCTGTGGCAGAGAAGAGTGCTGTATGGAGTGTAACCACTACCCTTTGAAAAATACCCCCTCGTTTGTTACTGGGCTCTGGAGAAACCTAAATGCTTGATTACAGCGTATCAGATGGCCATGCTCTTCCTCATGAAATGATGTTATGTGATTGCCTTGTCATAAAGTTAGGCATGACCAGAAGCATCCCATCACAACTAGACATGGACTCTCTGTGACAGGCCTAGAGCAGGCTTGAAAGGAAGCAGCATGTGTGAATTGCTCACTCAGTCTTCTGCAAAGCTACTCCTGCCATATTGCTGAGCTCCCCTCAATATATATTTACGGCTTTAAAAGGGAGCAGAAATTTGTCTTCACTAGCATAGGCCCTTGTTCTGCATTTGGATTTGCTTTCCTTACTCACCATGCCTCTTCCACCATCAATATCCATGGAATTATCAAACGTCTTCAACTAAGAAACTCTCTACAGCAAAAGTAAGGTTGATGTCTATGGCATTCACTTGTTTTACTAGGATGCCCACAAACAGAAGCAGGTGGGCTGGTAGAGGGTGAAATGGTTTGTTGGAAATTCAGCTATGGCACCACTGAGAAACACCACCTTGTGATGTTGGGTTAGGCCTGCAGGATATAGAATAAGCACTGAACTGGCAACCAATACCACCTAGTTGCTGTTAAGGAGGAGCTCTAGTGGCATAGTGCCTAAGGCATTTGACTACCAACCAGAAGGTTGGCAGTTCAAACCCATCAGCCACTCCTCGGAAGGTTGGGCAATCTACTTTCGCAGTGATATCGCCTTGGAAACCCAAGGAGGGGTCGCTGTGAGTCAGATCTGAATCGATGGCAGTGAGTTTGGTTTTGGTTTTCAAGTGGCTGTTGAGTCGATTCCAACTCATGTTAACTCCACGTATATCAGAGTAGAACTGTGCTCTGAAGGGTTTTCAATGGCTGATTTTTCAGAAGTAGATCAGGCTTAACTTGTGAGGTGCCTCTGGGTGGACTTGACCTGCTAACCTTTTGGTCAAGCAGCTGAGTGCATTAACTGTTTGCACCACCCAGGGACAATTGTCCTACAGGGCTAGGAAGTAGCATGAAGGTGGATGAGGTATCACTGTATCTGATGACCCATTCTTAACACTTTTCTCATACCTGGCCTTTGGGAACAAGAGATGTAGAGGTTTTAGTCCTCACAGAAAAACCCATCATAAAAAAAAAAAAAAAAAAAGAAAAGAATGATTTAACTGAATTGGAAGCTGCAGTCGCTATCTGACCATTTCAGGTCCTTATACTTCTGACTGATGGATAACAGGTTATGGGAGTAGCTAGGATGATTAACCTTGTATGGGAAAATATGGTTGTTGCTACATAAAAGGGGGCAAGAGCACAGATGGAAGTGAGGGCATTCCCTGGAGTGCCACCTGGTACTGCCACACCCGGTGTAAATGTCTTTCACACAGTCAGGAATGCCAAAGAGCTAGACTTCAGAACTGAAGATGTGGGTCATTCCAACATGCAAAGAATCTCTAGTCAGAAATACCAGTCCTGTTAGAAGTGAACTATAGCCTTTACTCATATTTCATTTCATGGTGGGTTATATAATTTTGGTTGAATATGATTAAATTTTACTGGTTAATCCACAAGTTGCAGCTTTCAAAACAAGATTATGACTAAAACTAAAAGAAGAAAGAGAATCTGTCACTAATCATTAGAGATATTGGACTTAGAGAATGGTAGCCCTGGATGATTACCCCTGGACTGCTAGCTGGATATGATCTTGAACTGTCACCCTGTAAACAGAGAGGAATTTGGTTTTGGTTGTATTTGGGAGAGTCGTAATACATCACGTGGGAAGATTGAAGTGCATATGTATGTGGTAGGGGTATATTCTGTGACCCACCCAGCCCAACTTACCCTCCCATTCTCCACCATTCTTCTGGTAATAACACCCTTCCCCCTCATTCTTTGAGAAACTGCCTCTCTCCCAGTGCAAAATACCTTGAGCTTCAGGTCAGATTCTCTTATTGGGAATTTGAATCTTGAGTGGAGGGACACCCACGAGTTGTGGATCTACCAACGTCAGCAGCCCATGGGACAAGCCCTGGAGTGTCTCTGGCACCCTTCCCAAAGCCAATTGTTCAGCTATTTCTCTCATTCTGTGACTTACCCCAGGATCCTTCCATGAATCATTTTTCTTTTATTAAGTTGGTCCAAGTCAATTTCTGTTTATCAAAACCCAAGAATCCTAATGGATAGACAGTCGCATCTAAGCCCACCTCATACATCTTTGCCTCTCATCAGGTACCAGCCCAAGTCTGGTACAAAGTAGGTGTTCAGTGTATGCTTGCTGAATGAGTAAGTGAATGAACAATATCCAGCTCTCAGCTCACCAAAGCAATCTGGATATTCAGGCTGTGAGAGGTGGAGGAACATTGGGACAAGAGAGAAAAGTGGGGTGAGAGTCAGCTGAGCACCAGAGGAAGGAGAGAAGTCATAAATGTCCAAAGGAGGGGGAAATGTCAGGCAGGAAAAGGACCTAGGTGGTGGTGGGGGTGGGGGTGTTGGGAATAAGAAGGGAAGCTTCTCTGCAGTTTGAGAAGCAGGAAATGGTCAGTGTGTAGCTGAGAGGCAGAGCTGATTGTCTCCTGGGTGGTTTTGCCACAGTGGAAGCAGCCAGGGAGATTCCCCAGTTCTGTTCCCTTCTGGTTCCTTCCTTTGTGTTCCTCTTCCAAATGAAGAAGCAATTCCAAAGGCATACGTCCCCAGATACCCTGCTAAAGGGCACAAGGCTTCAGCACAGTTGTGCAGAAAGCAAAGAATGTCTAGCTGTGGTCACCAATGACTGAGACCGTGCTTCAGTCCAGAAGCCAGAACATGGATTCAGTTTTTCATTGGGCCCAGGAACTGTAAGTTGCCCTCAGAGAATCTGCCCGGAGACAGTGGACCTTGACACCCATATATATATACCTTCAACCACACCAGATGAGGGTGAGCAGGATACACAGTTGCTGCCTTTATTGCATTCCAAGGGAAGCAGGCTAACTCAAGACCCAATCCATCCCAGGCTTCAAGAAAGGATGCCCAGGAAGGATCCAGGGTGCTGGCCAAGCCCAGCAATTCCTTGGGAATCCACACATGAGGTCCCAGAGCTGAAGCCCCAGGATTAGGAGCTAATGGTTGGTGGCAGGGGTGTTAGTTCACCCCAGCACATGGATGGACCGCATCCTCCCTGAACGCCTCCATGGGGAAGAGTCCCCGCCCTCTACCCTGGTGGAGAGGGGATGTGAAATTCACTGTGACCCCACAGTATGGAACACAGGATCCCCGATAATCAACATCTTCCCTCTGGCCATAGCTGCTGACAAAATCTGCATGCCAGCCCTCAACTCGTGGACAAAGTGCTCAGGGGAAAGTATACTGGGGTGAAGTGAGAGGCCAGAGGGTAAGCTCCTCTCCTGGGTACTGGTAAATGTGAGTTCAGGGCAAGGGCAAGGGCAGCCCTAAGGCAGAGTCAGGGAAGGGCAGGCAGCAGACTGCAATTGGGCTCAAAGCCTGGGATGTGCAGGGTGCAAGGGGGTATGGGAAGCAGATGAATGAGTGCCTGAGTGATGGAGGAAGCAAGAGCATGAAGACGCATCATCAAAGACCACCGCACAAGGACATTACAGGCTCTGGAAGGGCCCCAAGCCCCATCTGGGCTCAGGGCATGTTAGTTGTAGGATAAGCTGGGATGGATGAGGCAAAGTAGCTGGAAGGAGAAGAGACCCTAAGAGTCACCAAGCCAGACATAGTAGAGAAAGTCTGGAGCCCTGAGGGCAGGGAGGTATCAGGGCCAAGTAAGGGTGAGAGGGTAAATGCTGGCCTGCACACCCTTAGAGGACAACATTCACTGCAGGGTTTGGCTGGGAGCAGGGGTGGGTGCAGAACTCATGCAGAGGACTCTGGGAGCCTCCAGCAGTGGTGAGTGTAAACTTCAAGGAGGGCCCAGGTTGACAGGCACTTGGACGTAGGCCCGCTCAAGACCTGGGAGCCCGGGTGATGGATGGCACCAGGAGAGGCCGGTGGGCTGTGTGCCACACACCAAAGCCATCTGATGAGGAGCTGATTGAGGAGAGGCTGCTCAGAGGCGTCCCCAAGTGCTTCCTCCTCAGTGCAACATCTCCAGTTAGTTCCATATTGGGAAAGTCTCCATCAGGTTCAAGCTGCTTCCTGGTTGGTCTGCTGCTGGGTGGAGGCCCCCAGCTTCCTGTGGGGGCTACCGCATGCCCTGGGCCTTAGAGCTCCTTTCATGGATGGCAGGCTGTCCCAATAACTGGGCAGTGACTGCCTCTGAGGCCTGAGGAGTGGCCTTGGAGATTGAAGCATTCTTGCGGGTGCCCTGAGGACTGGGCAGGCCTTTCTTCTGGGGCTGAGGACTCAACTGGGTACCTTTCCTGCCAGAAGATGGACTCTTGGAGCCTTTGGCCTTTGCTTGGGCATGGGCAGCCTCAGAGCCCTTGAGGGATTTTAGCCCCAGCATCTCACAGTAGGCATTGCACTGGTGTGAGGAGGCAAACTGGTCCAGCAGGGCAGGGAAACAGCTCTCCTTGAGGCCTTGGTACCTGCATCAAAAAGTAAGAGTTGAAGCCCTAAGATGGCACTCAGCACCCCAACCTACAGCCACAGCCCCTTAGGGAACAGACTTTGGGATGCTCATGGTCAGGGTGTGGTGCCCAGAGTACAACCTATTCTACCTGGGATGGTGGGGAATCTTCCTTGGTGCTATCTCAGATGGCAGCATCCAAAACCTCCATTACATTCTGGCACATGGAATTCACCATGTGGGACATTAATTGGTGTAAAGACAATTTATCTTTTTAATATTAATTAGAGCAGACTTCAGGTCATCACTCTAATCATAGGAGCCTTGCTCATTTGCATCCTAATGGGCTTTCTTGAGTGAGAAGGAAGGGAGGAGGTATACTGACAACCCAGAATTGCAGGTGATTCTATGTGTGGGCCCTGGTCCTTGGACCATGGTACTCAGGCCTATGTGCCACCAGACCTAGGGTCAGGACATAGCAGGTAGGGGTCAATGGCCCCCAGGATGTTTCCACATGGCCATCAGTGTGATGGGCCCATTTGGCTCCAGGTCCAGCACCTCAGGGATAAAGAACCAGAAGAACTTATGACATTTTTCACCTTGAAAGGACTCTCTGAGGGTATTCTGTCCCCAAGAACCACTCACCCTCGTAATTTGGTGGCAATGTGCACATCAGTCATCTTCCAGTCAACCCCTGAAAGAGAGAGAAAGTTTGATGTTGATTCAGCGAGCTTCTCTCCATCCACCCTGGATCCAAGGCCCCATGTCTGCAAGACAGACATGACTTTAGATGGAAATGTCCCAGATTTCAGGGCATTTCTTCAGGCATCCCCTCCCTGGGCCATCACCACCAACCAGCCTGTCTCACAGGCAGTGTGGGTATCTCTGTATTATTAGTAGTATAATATTCCCATTTTTACAGGTGAGGAGATGGGCTAAGAGTTCAATGACTTGAGCAAAGTCACATTGATTCATTTGTTCAATCATTGAGCACTGACTATATGCAATGACCAATCATTGTGAGTCAAGGTAAAGTTCAACTTTTCTGGCTCCTGCATACAAAACTCTCCCAACTATGTGATTCTGCCTCTATTGGAACACCTCAGACCTCAGACTGGGCTGGGCTTTGGCTTTGAGCTAAATCCTCCTTTTCCTTCTTAGTAGGTTAGTTTTTCCAGTCAAGAGAGAAGATGGGAACGTAAGGATAAATCAGGGGTGAATCAGTGGGAATGTAACACCAGATACAATTGGCTTCTACACTATTATAAAGACAGTCAGTACACGAAGAAGCCAAGGTAGTTTTCTGAGTTAGGATCCCCTTGGAAAAACAGAGCCAGGCAAAATGGTGATGGAGGAAAAATTTGTCTACCCTGGTCAGTCCACCCAAGTATCTCAGCATTCATGCATTAAACTTGTGGCCCTTCTTCCCCATTTCCAAGATGTCCAGGTAGCATTCTTGTAGGAACTTGCCTTTCACTACCAGGCCTGAGTGCCATGATCTGATAGAGTGAACCAAGTGTAGAATTTAGAATTATGTCATTTTGGAGTTGTGTGAACTTGTCAATTCACTTAAGATCTTAACTGTAAAATTTAACTGTAAAAGTGAGAATAATAATGCCCATTTAACAGGGGTTGAGAAGATCATGAATACATGTAGGACTTTAACCTAGTGCCTGAAACACAGTACATACACAAGAAATATGTTTCTTTGTTACATCTCTTTCAGAATTTATCACATTCTATCTTGTATTCTAATAATAATGATTCCTTACAAGTGCACAGAATTTTACAGTTTACACAAGGCTTTTACAACCATGGTTCTCACAAAAACCTCATAATAAGCCTATCATTATTCTTTCAGAGAGAAAGGAAACTGAAGATATTCGATTGGAGATATTAAATAACCTAACCTATGTGTGCTTTAGTTTTTTCCTCTGTAAAACAGAGACCCAGCTAGAAAATGATGAGGCCTAGTGGAGTAGTACCTAAGATATTTGACTGCTAACCAGAAGGCTGGCAGTTCAAACCCACCAGCCGGTCCTCAGAAGGAAGATTGGGAAATCTGCTTCCATAGAGATACCACCTCAGAAACACAAGGAGTGGTCACTGTAAGTCGGATCCAACTCAACAGCAGTCAGTTTTGTTTTTTGGTTTTGGTAGACTCAAGTCAAATTTCTTTGACTCCAAAATATTTCTACTATCCCATGTTATCATCTCATTATAGAAACTGGTGTACTTCTCACAGCTTCTTAAGGGCAAAGACTATGCTTTATTAATCTTTATACGTTTCCATTTAATAAATAAATGTTGGGTGCATGGATGAATAGGTAGGTGGATAGATAGGTAGATGGTGGAAGAAAGTATGAACTTAGGAGTTAATGCAGTGAATAATAATGGCTTAGTATGTTAGCCTCTCTCACTCCAAATATGTGGAGTTATCTATACAATATTTATTGTAATACTTAATGCTAAAGAAAAGCACATTTGAGCCAGTTTTATGTTTGGACCTTGGGCTTCTCACCTACTTATATCAAGGACAAAACTTAATAATGTGTGATACTGACAGCCTTCTTCCCCTCCCAGGATAGAGAGAATTTTATTTTTTCCTCTCCCCTTCTCAGTTCTGGTTAAAGAGAGTAAGCCTGGAGAGGACTGGTCAAAGATGGAAGAAGGATTCATTCATGCTGGTCTATCTTTGTTGGGGAGAATCTGGGTGATGGGAAAAACATAAATAAGACTAAAAGGAAGCCAGAAAGATGAAACTGATTTATATAATAGAATACTAAGGAAGACGGAGGAGGGGAAGAGACAGTAAAACTGTGTGTTCTCAGATAGAAGAGAGCGTACAAAGAGTGAGAAAATTCAGGGCAGCTACAGGGTAGAGAGGAGGTAAATTTTTAAAAAGGGTGGTTGTGAATTTTGAATTAGATCCCATGTAATGCTCTTTGAAGTAAATTTCTTTTTAATTTTAAGTTGGGGCTAGACTATATTCCTTTAAACACAACTTCAGTTACAGGCTGGACTACATGAGGCCCTGATCTGTATTAGTGTTGCATCCAATTTACTTTACAAGGTTATTGTAAAGAGTAAAGGAGGATAAATACAGAAGTGCTTTGTCAACTATCAAACAAACACTATGGCTCTGTCTCGCCACATGCTGTCACACATATACATGCACACCCTCATACCTGCCAAATCTGTGACAAGGAAGCTGCCATTTGTCCACTGATAAAGCCAGTGCTGGAAGGTCTGGCATTTTTGTATGACTTCAGAGCTGCTAGATGCTGCTGGGGCCCCAGCAAAGCCCCATTCCCGGGAACAGTAAGACTCCAGGGGCTTGCCCAGGTCCTCCTCCAGGGTAGCATATGGGATATTATTTGCAGGTCGGTAGATCAGATACAGTGGGATGATCCTAAACATAGTTTCATTGTGCAGTGAGCAGGAAGCACGTCTCCAGAGAGCTTATCTCTCCATCCCAGTTCTACATTCATAATTCTAAAAGGAGGTCCTTTCCAAGAATGGAATTCTCAGCTCTGAGCCTGAAGGATAGTGAGAGACAGGAGCTCCACCCCAGTTCAGGAAAGGAAATAGAAGCCACTGGCTTCAGAGTCCTGTCTTCTGTGTGGTCAATGGGACTAGAAGTGAACTCTGTACACATAGGTGAGGGACTGAGATAAGTTTGTGTCAGAGAGGAACACTTCTAGAGAGAATTCAACCAATCGTGGCTCAACAGCAGTCAGATTGTAGATACTCAGAGTCGGATTACAAGTCTCAAAATGAAAATGATCACCATTCCTACAAAAATCCACATCGACCCTAACTGCCTAGCACAGAAAAGTCTCCAAGTTGTCCAGAAGCTTACCCATCCCCACCACTTTCAGAGAGGCCCAGAATCTGCAGGGCCAAAACTCTGAAGTCAACAAAAATCAGGCAAAGGAGTAGGGGATGAGGATGAGGGAAGACTTGAGATCAAGACAGAGGCTTTTCCAAAGTGCACAGTGAATCTTTAGGTCTTTCTAGATTTTGAAGGACCACTGAGCTAAGCATAGGGCTAATTATGAGCCCATTTGCACATGGTCATCACTCAGGATGCCCCCAAGAGGCTGTGCAATCACTGTTCTTTGTGGACTCTGAAAGCAACAGGCTTGCACACTACATAGCCCCCCTCCCCGGCACTTACTCAGGCACCTCTCCAAAGGCAGGCACGGCCCGGGCTTCAGCTGCAAAGATTTTGCAGTACTCGCGACTCATGTTCTGGATCTTGCACCCCTGTGGATTATAGAGAACCAAATCAGATTAGCAAAGAAACTCCCAGCTCTCTATCATGCCAGTGGGAGGACCATCTACAGGAACTGCAGGGAGGACTCCAACTCTAGGGAAAACAGGGTGATTCCTGACTGCCTTCTACTCTGTGCTTCATTTTTCTCATTTGTAAAACAAGGAGCTTTGAACTTTTGAAAACTGAGGTTTCCAATATGGTTTCTAAACTGTGTCCCCTGGAACCCTAATGATAGTGGCAGTGCTCCAAGAGCCACCCTGTGGAGCAAGGAGTAGGTTGAATGGGCAGAGCACCAGACATCCTCCCCATATATAGTCATATGCCTTTAATCTCTCCTATTAGGCCTCCATGTAAGATTATGTTTGGGAACAGGAAGAAAGGCTTCTTTTGCAAAAATACAGTTTGAAAACAATGGCCAAAATGGCTTTCACTCTTCATGTTCTCTGAGGTCTAGTTCAGTATCTGGATTCTGCACTAATCTCAGTCTCTCCCCAAGGTCAGTCCTAGGTGTCTCATAAGGTTAAAACTGAGATGGTTCAGTTTCCCAGGATGACCCAGACTGGGAAAGGGAGGAGGTGAGAGAGTAGATTTGGGGAATGATCATAGGACCTGGTACCTGGATGGTGACATCGTAGTTTCTGCCCAGGAGAGAAGTCTCACTGCTTGGCCCAAATACAAGCAGGCTGGATACCTTGATGATGCAGGTGCGGCCCGACTCGAAGACAGGTTCCAGCCCGTAGATGACCTTGGCCTGGGAGGCTTTCTGAAGGCCACACCCACGTCCACCCCCTCGGAGCTCCTCACTCACCAGGCGCCCAAAGAGCTTGTCCCCCCAGCAGCCAGAGTCAGCCAGACCCTTAGCAAACACCATGGGGGTCATCTCAATCTCTTCTCCAACTGAAGGGGAACAGGAGAAATGTGGGGAAATAGAAACTCCTGCCTGACCAATGTGGAGTGTGTAGGGCAGCCAAGAAGCTGGGACTAAGCCCCCACCCCGCCAACCTGGTACTCTAACGTTCCTTGAGCCCCTACCAGATGGTGAGCTCTTTGAGGGCAGAAACTACAGATATAATCCCTGTCATTTAACAGTGCCTGTGTGGTACCTGTTACAGGGTGAGTGCTCCCTAAGTGTCTATAAAAGGCAGTGGTTTTCTGAGCTAGGGGCAATCAATACAGAATACCAGAATTTGTTTTAGAATTATGTGTGTTGATCAAATGGTTAAATGATTTCACCTCAACCAACACATTTGACTGGAACAGAAAGTTTGCAGGGCCAATCTAGCAGCAGTGAGCACCCCTACTGCTCAAATTGTCATCACTAAAGACCATTCCCCACTAGAAGGAACCACAGCTGTCTAAAGAAATGGTTGATTCCAGATCTAGGGCAGGGAGTATACAGGATGAGGCTGACACATCTTGTCACACCAGAAAGCAAGGAAGCTGTCAAATATTATTGGTACCTTTTCAAAGGACACAGGAGCCAACCTGAAGGAGCTCCCAAAGCCACACATGAGACAATCTTAACAAAAACAATACTGGTCACAACGTATTGAACATCAAATACGTTTTTTAAAAAATCCATGCATTCATAATGGTAAGTTAGAAAAAAAAAAAAAAAAAGCTTCATTGATCACTTTTGGAGGGCACCAACCCAATATTCTGAAATCTAGTAAATAAAGGGGGAAAAAACATCAAGCATTTATCCTTCATTTTCTGTTGGACCTATATATATCAGGGTAACCAAATGATTCTTTACAGAAAAAAATTTGGCTAATAGATGAACAAGAAATGATAGGATAATAATGCCTCCATGTTACAACTCCTAATGAAAAAATGGATTTAGGAAATAATCAGTGGCTGATGAAACCATTAGATAATTTGAGATTGAGGGGATTTAAAAGGGATGGGTTAGACAGATAACACCTGGATAAGCCCAAAAGTGAGTCTTCCCATTACTACAAGTGAAACAATCAGAGAGTATGTGTTTCCTGATGGGATGCAAAAGAAAACACACTGCACACCTGTGAAGTATTCTGGGGTGGGGGGGAGATAAAAGTAAAAAAAAATTGAACCCGAATCTGACCAAGCCTCTAGATCTAATAAGCAGTTTAGAAGAATTACATATATGGAAGAGCATGCTAAGTGGGGCTATAATCAACAAAACCTAGAATGTAAGAAATTCTACTCATCAAGGGACTTTAACAAATGAATGGCAAGGTGGGGGGAATAAGGGAGGAGGAACTGTTATACATTAAGAGACTTAAGACATAGATCAGCTGAAAGGAATGAGTGGCTCCTGATCCAAATAAACCAATGAGATCATTGGGGAAATCTGATTGGATGATGTTAAAGGATTATTAATATGTTTTTGGATGTGAAATTACATTTAATACTGATCAAATTTGATTTGGTAACTGGACAAAAGGCACTGGTTGAATGAATGGGTGATTAAATGAATGAAGGAATTAATACATTAATTAGTAAAATCTTTCCATCACTAGTTGACTTCACAGTCCCAAGCTTTATCAGATCTCTTGTGGGAGCAGTGTAGACCCTTCTAGTAATACTTGAGCCTTTAAAATGCTTATCAAACTTTGGAATATTTTATAATCACCAGGGAGCCTGCTGAAAGTGACATTTTCCTAGGCCCTTCCCCAGAGATTGGGATTAAGGATGTATGCAGCAGGGCCCAAGAAACTGCATTTCTAGAAGACTCTCTATGTCAATCTGATGCAGGAGATCCACAGACCACCCAGAAATTCTAGCTAGGGAGTTGGTGGGATTAGATGTGCCCTGGTGACAAGTCCCGCCCTTGATCAAGGCTCCAATATGGGCAAAGGGCACAAGGCTGAATGAATTTACAGAATGCCTCATCCTACCCGCAAACAGTTTTTTCTCCCATAATCTTCTGAAATATCAGTCCTCCTCCATCATTTTCCCAAAACCTTATCCTAAACTAGGAGGCAAAGGGTAGCTGAACGGATATTAACATGACAGTACAGAACAGATTCCAAGCCCTTTAAGAAGGTCCTCCCAGCAGATGGTGGGGGAAAGATGAATACCCACCCACTCTTCCTCCTCCCCCAAAGGGGCCCCGTACCTTCACCTTCTTCTCTGGAGATGAATCCTGACAACACTAAGTGGAGAAAAAGAAGGAAAGCAGCTGCCCTCAGGCTGTTCTGCCCAGAGAGGGAGCCATCTCTTTGAAGATGACTGCTGCCCATCCCCCGGAGTCAGGCCTGCCGGAGACCCTGGGCTGCAGGGCAACACTCACCCTCGGAGCTGAGGCAGAAGTCGGTGGAGGCTGAGCCGTGCTCATTCTGGATGGTGCACCGATACATGCCGCAGTCCACTGGGGACGCCTGCACTATGGCCAAGGCTGCTGGCCCCTCATCCCCAGCACTGCAGAGAGTGGAGACTTTTTTTGTGAGCCCATCACCATGCACAGGGCTCATGGGATGCAGCAGACTACAATCCTAAAATTCCTTAGACCTCACTCCCAGAGCTGCTTAGAACACAGGCTCTGAGAACACCGGAGGCAGAAGCAAGAGATATGGTGGTGGAGAACAAGCTCCATCCAGATCACCCAGACAGCATGACACTTACTAGCTGTGCAACTTTAGGCAAGAGACTTAACACTTGTGCCTCAATTTTCTCATCTCTGCTCTGGGAGTAATAGAATCTCCATCCAGGATTATTGTGATACTAGAACAATGCCTGGCAGGGTCATTATTGTACTTAGGGAGCCAGGTGGGGTGGAGGTGGTCTCACCCAGCTTACCTCCTGCCCACCTCACCCACTGGGTGCTGATCCTTGGCCCATGTCAAGACTGAGTCACTAAGAATGTTGAAGAACTGGCACCAGAGCTTCAGGCTGCCGGAGGCATCAGGAAACTGTTCCACCCTAATCTTCCGGATCACCTGTGGAGCTGAGAGTGGGGGCCCAACTAAGAGAGAGAAGCCACTTCCCCTCCACTCTGTGCCCTCTCTGGCCTTTCACAGTTGTACAAGCAAAGGCAGAGGGCTATGACCAGAGCCCAAGGCCTGCAGATGGCCCTGCTCCTGCTTCCCTGGGTGTCCTTGGTGGCACAGGCTAAGAGAAAACAGGATTCAAGTCTCCCACTACTTCACAGCCCCCAGCCCTTGCTGCCCCTTCCCTTGGTCTCTAAGGCTTCTGCCCTGACCCTTAAAGCACCCATCTGAGCTAGAAAGAACCTAAGCCAGGGAAAGCCTCACAGGTGAGAACACAATAGCTGTCAAGATAGGACATCAGTTTACTCTCTAAGACCCTAACTCTAGAGACCTACATTGAACCCTGTCTCTACCACTTTAACTGTGGGACAAGTCTGTTTTAAAGAGGGGATGATCATTATCATCATCCTTGTCATAGAGCTAAAATGCTATTGAATGCCAGGCCCTGTGATAAGTCCTTCATTGATTCTATCCCATTTAACCCTGCCAGTGCTACAAAGTTTATACTATTCTCATCCCCATTTTATGGAGAAGCAGAGCCAGGAAAAGACCCAGGCCTTTCTAATTCTAAAGCTTGTGAAATCATTAAACAAGACATTTCCCAAGGTGTTTTGTCAGTCCCTAAAAGAATAGGGTGGTGTTGTCAGGAGCAGCAGTGTCCTCAGGGGCTTCCCGGTAGTACTTTCCCACAAAGCCACCCTGTCTGTCCCCATCGCTTACCTTTGAGTAAGTCTTTGGCTTTGTCCTTGGCTTTCTTGGGCTTGGCCAGAGCATCCTGCTTGCCTTCATCCAGTGCCGGCTCTGCGTCTAGGCCACTGGCCTTGGTGCTGGTGCCCAGGTCTCCTGGCGCTGGTTCCTCCTCTGCCCGTGGCACCTCCAGTAGACCTGCTTTCCTGCCCTGGGTAGGGGAGCGTCTTTCTCGCCCCGGAGACCCCGGGGACCCAGGCACCAGGCTCTTCCTGGGTCCCCGGGGGGAAACTGTGGAGCTCTCCCTTTCTTCAGGCTTGGCCACCTCCCCTTCTCCCATTGCTCTGACCTTAGGGAGAAATCTCTTCCTCCGGGCCCCTAGAGCCAGCTCCTCAGGTGTGGCTGCAGGGAGACCTGTCAGAGCCTCCCCTGGAGCCTCCTCCTCTTGGAAGGGCTCCTGGGTTCTGCTATCTGCTGAGAGTAGTTCCTGCCCAGAGGCTGCCTGCCCGCCCACCCGCCGGGCTGGCCCACCCATGCTGCTCTCCAGGGTGGCCCCTAGGTCAGGCCCCTCAAAGGAAACTTCTCCCTCACCCTCACTGGATCCTTCTTCTGAGGTTGGCCCAGGGCCCTCCCCGCCTACCACAATGGTGGGGACAGTGAGGAGGCTGGGGACAGGGCCTTGGGAGCGCTGGGCAGCTGCCAAGGCCTGCCGGCCAGCCTGCACCTCACGATCCAGGAGACCGGTGAGACGACGGGAGGTGCAGGGGCTCAGCAACAGGGTCTGTGCACTCTGCACCAGATGGTTGTTCTCCACACGCTCCAGGATACGCCGTGACGTCTGGGGACTCAGGCCAGCCACTTCCACGGTAGGGACCAGAGTGGGCGAGGATGCTGGTGCCCCAGAGGTCATACCTGCCTGGGACTGTGCCGCCCCTCCACTTGTCTCTGTGCCAGATAGCTTCAGCAGAAGAAGCAAGTAGTTCTTCAGGGAATCTATGAGGCCAGGGTCACAGCTTCGGGGGCCTGAGGTCCTACCCTCTGCATCTGGCACCTCGGCACAGGCCCCCTCGGTGCTAGTAGCCATGGTTTCTGGTAGGATCTCTGACCCCAGGTGTGGTGTAGGGGCAGACCCAATCAAGGCCTGGGCTCCAGAGGGCAATAAGGCAGCTGTGTTCATGTGCTGAGAAGTCAGGGTGCTGGGCAGCCCCTCTGGTGGGCTATTGGTCAAGCCAGTCCCAGGAAGAGAGGACATGGTGGGTACCTCTGGGCTCAGGCTGCTCGGATCAACTGACAGCACTTCTCTTGGTTGGTTCTCCTTGGGGCACTGGACCGAGCCATCCTCTGTCTTGTCCTTGGCTGGCCTTGGCCACCTCGACCCTTGACATCTCTCTCCTCCCATTTGCTCCAAGTTTTCCTCACGAGGCAGCTGTGCTGGGAGTGTGACGCTCCCTGACAGGGGGCCCAGCACAGTTTCCTCATGGTTTCTGGAGGCTACTACTGCTGCCTCCTCAGAGCTGAGTACAAAACCAGGTTTTTCTAGGAAAGAGGACCCTTCTGGGGTCTGCTCAAAGCATCTCGTAATCTGAGGCAGCCTAGGGTCCTCTGAAGGTGGGGATGAAGGGGCTTTGGACTGTGGGCTGAGGCTGCTCATGGACTTCTCCTCTGGCTGAACTTCTACGGCTGTGGGTATGTTCTCCTCTGACTGTGTCTCCTTTTCTCCCTGTATCCTTTTGTCTTCTTGTGTCCTCTCATCTGCCTGTATCTTCCTGTCTTCCTGTGTCTTCTCACCTGCCTGTGTTCTTTCTACCTGTGCCCCTACCCTTCCCAGTGTCTCCACATACTCCTGTGAACTCCTGTATGCCTGTGTCCTCACACTGTCTTGTGTCACAACATCCACCTGTGTCTTCCTCTCTGCCAGTGTCCTCTGGGTTGTTTGTGTTCTGGCTCCCTGTACCTGCCCATCTGTCAGCATCCTCTCATCCATTTGTGTCTTCCCATCCACCTGTACATTCTTGTTGCCTCCTGTTCTCCAGTCAGCAGAGGTTCTCCTGTCCTCCTGGGTTTCTGTATCCATGGGCTCAATTGTGTCCTGATTTCTGGAGATGCTGGGACCAAGGGATGCTACACCACAGCTACTGCTGGCCGACGTGATGGGAACCATGTTTCCCTGGGACTCTGAGGCCTGAGGACACATGGACAAAACAAGAACTACACTTGCATCAGGATTTCCAATCTGACCTCATCCAGAACTGCCCTGATGGGAATCCTGCCACCTGGTTTCTCAGGCCACTGGTGATAAGAGGCAAAGGACATGTGGCCAGATTCCAAAGTCTCATGCCCACACACCTCAACCCTTAATCCCAGAATCAGAACCAGGAAGTATACTGCATCCAGACCCAACTCTGGCCCTTCTCATTCCTCCCTGAAGAAATCATGACTTTCCTGAAAGGCTCTTGTGGTAGGTAAGTTTGTATGTCAACTTGGTCAGGCCTGGTTGAGTGGCTGGGCAGCTGGATGTAATACTCCCCATGATGAGATTGGTAATCAACTCCATGGTGGAACCTACTGTGAGCAGCTGAGTAGCTAGCTGCCTTAGGGATGTGGTCTGCTTCCCATATATAAGCAGCAGCACTGGGAATGGTCTCTAGCTTATGGCATGCTTGGACCCTGCATGTAGCTGTGTTGTTGTTCAGCAGTCTGCCGTGCTCTGCCAACCTTGGGACTTTCAGTGGACTTGAATTAATGGCCTGCCGTGTGGTTTGGGAACATTGGGATTATGCCTTTTTACTCGTCAACCTTGGGCTTGTCAGTCTTAGCAGCCAGCAGCTGTCTGAGTAAAGAAAAGCCTCTAACTCCAGTGGGCCAGGAGCAAGAGGCAGAGCCGAAACCCAAGGTTGAGGGGTTTTCACCCAGCCCCTAGAGCCTAGCACTTTGAACTCGGACTTAAAGCCTCCAAACTGTAAGAGAATAAACTCCTATTTGTTTAAGCATCCCATTTGTGGTATATAGTTTTGTCAGAGTGGTACTAGGTAACCAGAACAACCCACCTCTTACCCCTGTCATTCAGAGGAGAGTGTGCCCTCTCCCCAGACTCCCTAAGAAATCAATCTGTTCCTCTCCTGTGGCACTAATTACAATGGACAGAATTATGGTTGAAATGGGAGAGTGCAGAAGAGCCCCCAACAATGGACCCAAAAACAGCATCCACCATCAATGGGTGAGTGGTAATACTATGATGCCATCCAAACAAAGAGGATAAACATAATTATGAATGGCCCCCATATCAAGAAATCAGTGGTATGTTATAATATTATCCTTTCTGCACACCTACTGTTTACAAAGCATTACCATTCATTGGAATCGACTGCACAGCAACGGGTTTGGTTTTTTTGGTTTGTATGTTGTTGTTAGCTGTCACTGAGTTGGCCCCCAACTCATGGCAACCCAATGTACAATGAACAAAACACTGCCCAATCCTGCACCATCCCTGTGACTGGTTCTGAATCAGGCCCTTGTGATGCACAGGGGTTTCACTGGCTCATTTTCAGAAGTAGATCACTAGGCATATCTTTCCTAGTCTGTCTTAGTCTGGAAGCTGTGCTAAAACTGGTTTAGCCTTATAGCGACATGCAAGCCTCCACTAACAGATGGGGGTTGCTGTGCATGAGGTCCATTGGCCAGGAATCAAACCCGAGTCTCCCACATGGAAGGGAAGAATTCTACCACTGAACCACCAATGCCCTCCCTCCAAAGCACTGTGCTAGGCTCCTTATATACAGTACCTTAATGTGAAACATTTTTGAGAATTATCCCCATTTTAAAGATAAGAACACCGATGGTTGAAGAAGGGATGCAATTTGTTCACTATCAAATGCAAGTAAGTGGCAGAGTTTAGATTAGAACCATGACTCCAAATTTCACGTTATTAGTTTTTATACTTAATGTCACCCATTCCAATATAAGTAAAGGATTTGCCATCTAAACATGCTAGTAGAAGGCAGTAAATTTCCTCTTTTCTTCCTGACTATAATCAAAGCAACAAAGTAAACAAGGGGGAAAAAAAAAAAAAAAAAGCAAACTCCATAGTTAGTGAAACTAGAACCATAAAAACCAGGTACAGCAGGTCTCAGAACACACCAGCAAAAACACAGTTATTATAGATAAGGGGCTCACCCTAAAGAGATACATCCATGAACTTTGCATACAACGAGGGCTGTAGGATCATGGAGGAGCCCTAGTTGTGGAACAGTAAAGTCCTTGGCTGCTAACCAAAAGGTTGGTGGTTTGAGCCTATCAGTGACTCTGTAGGAGAAAAAAAAAAAAAAACTGGTCATCTGCTCCCGCGAAGATTATAGCCTAGAAGAGCCAGTCATACTCTGTCATACAGGGTCACTATGAGTCAGAATTGAGTCAACAGGCACACAGCAACAACAGGACCATGGAGAACTGAGGAGAAATAAAGCAGAAGACACACAAGGAGAGAAGCATTGGCCCAAGGGCAGCAGATTTCAGAAATCAGCAGCAAAACTACACCCTCTGAAAACTGCTAAGGAAATCCAGCATAAGTAATGAAAAATAGAATTGGCAAAATATCTATTAAAAAGCATCATAAGAAGAAAGGTGGGAAAAAGAAGCAAAACTTACCAAAGAATATTTCCCAGAAACTTTGACATGAAACTGATGAAAATTCAAACTAATATTTCACCAACAATTTTAAAAGTTTAATGAAGAAACCACATTTATGAAGAAAGAATACAAGTAAGAACTCAATAGGAAGAAATATAAGAATTCAAGAAAGAGATGGGAGAAAGAGAAAGTGGGAGGGAGGAAAAGGGAACTGTGAGATGCCAGGATTCAGCAAAGATACTGAAGATAAATAAAAAATAAAGACAAATTGGAAGGAACAAAGGAAAACTAAATCTTGTGGAAAGTACAATGAAGAATAGAAATGAGAAAAGTGAGGAACATAACATGGAAAGAAAGGGCCACTACACAGCAGTCATTAAGATAGTAGAACCTTCTCCAGAAGACTGGCAGTTCAAACCCACCAGCCACTCCTTGGAAGAAAGATTGGGCAATCTACTTCTGTAGTGATACCACCTCAGAAACCCAAGGAGAGGTCGCTATGGTCAGGTCTGACTCCATGGCAGTGAGTTTAGTTTGGTTTTCTCTTAACTTCTGGTATTCTAGGATTACACACGAACACGCACTGCCATCGAGTCGGATACAACACATAGCGACCCCTCCTTGGGTTTCCGAGGCAGTATCACTAGGAAAGTAGATTGCCCAACCCTCCTTCCAAGGAGTGGCTGGTGGGTTTGAACTGCCAGTCTTCTGGTTAGCAGTCAAATGCCTTAGGCACTACACCACCAGAGCTCCTATTCTAGGATTAGAGAATATTAATATGAGCATTAAACCTATAAGTTTACAAAGAAAGTGTTGACTCTGCACACAAGCCTGCTGTTCACAAGACTAATGCAAATGAGACTTCTTGATTAAAGCTACCTTCACTCCCCCGTTACCCCCAGCCTCATTAGTCCCTGGGTCCCACTGAACCTACTTCCTCAATTTCTCAATATCCATTCCTTCTATCTCCACTGCCAAGCACCTAATCCAAGCTGCCATCAATTATATCTTGCCTGGACTGTAAATGATATCTTGCCTGGGCTGTAAAGTCCCCTAATTGGTATCTATGACTCTAGTCTTTGCTTCTGTTAAACTATTATTATCCTCAATGCAGCCCAAATGATCTTTCCAAAATACGAATTTGATTATGACACTCCCCTGCATAAAAACCTCTCAATGGCTTATCATCACTTACAGGATTAAGCCCAAAATCCCTGGCCTAAAAGAGCGCAAAGGTTAATAACATTCTCTGTTGGCCAGGGTATGGGGAAACAAGCATTAGCAGAGCCTCTATGGAGAGCAATTTGGCATTATCTATCAGGACTGAAAATATAAAAATACTTATATCCTTTGACATAACAACTATATTCCCAGGAATTTATCATACGGATATACTCTCATGTACAAATGGACTCATATACATTTGTTGCAGCATAGTTTATAACAGCAAGAAACTATAAAGTACTTAAACTCTTATCACTATGCGACTGGTCCAATGAATTATGGTACACCATAATAAGGAGCTCTCATGGTGTAATGGTAAAGGCATTTAGCTGCTAACCAAAAGGTCAATGGTTTGAACCTACCAACTGCTCCACAGAAGAAAGATGAGGCAGACTACTTCCATAATGATCTGTTGTTGTTGTTGTTGTT
>NW_006921719.1:6324032-6337803 GCF_000298275.1 Orycteropus afer afer
GTCAGACTTTGTGTCCTTTACTTTGGTCATGTTGTCAGAAGGGACCGGTCCCTAGAGAAGGAGTATCATGCTTGGTAAAGTGGAGCGTCCGTGAAAAAGAGGAAAACCCTCAAGTGCAGCAACAATTGTAAGGATGGCACAGGACTGGGCAGTGTTTCATTCTGTTGTACATAGGATTGCTGTAAGTTGGCTCCAACTCCATGGCATCTAACAACAACAAAATATCCCAAATAAATAAAATAAATATCCAAGTGAAAAAACAAGGTGCAAGATAAAATTACAGTATGCAAGATTTTTGTAGAAAGACACACAGACACACACACATATTTGTAAATACAAAGAGAACAACTCTGGAAGATGCCCAAGAAACCAGTTACAACATCTGACTTCAGGAAGTGGACACTTAATTTTGTATGTTAACTTTTGTACTTTTTGCATTTTATACCATGTACATGTGACACATATTCAACAAAATGTTTTCAAGATTCATTCATATTATAGCGTGTATTAGAACTTCATTCTTTTTTATGGCTGAAAACTATTCCATGATATGTGTATAATTTTGCTTATCCATTTTTCTGTTGATGGAAATTTGGGTTGTTTCCACCTTTTTGTATATTGTGAATAATGCACAGTAAATATTAGTGTACAAGTATCTGTTTGAGTCTCTGCTTTCAATTCTTTTTGGTATATATCCCAGAGTGGAATTGCTAGGTCTATGGTAATTCTAATGAACCCTGGTAGTGCAGTGGATAAAATGCTTAGCTGTTAACTGAAAGGTCAGCAGTTGGAACTTACCAGCCACTCCATGGGAGAAAGATGTGGCCATCTGCTTCCATAAAGATTACAGGCTTGGAAATGTATGGGGCAGTTCTACTCTGTCCTGTAGGGTCACTATGATTTGGAATGAGTTGATGGTAGGCAGTGGGTATGCTAATTCTCTGTTGACCTTTTTGAGGAAGCACCAAACTGTTTTCCACAGCAGCTGCACCATTTTACGTTAATGGACAAGGGTACCAATTTCTCCACATCTTTGACAACACTTGTTATCCATCTCCCATTTTTTCCCAATAGCCACCTTAGTGGGTATGAAGGGATATCTCTTTGTGGTTTTGATTTGTAGTTCCTTAATGGCTAATAATGTTGAACAGCTTTTCATGTATTTATTGGCCATTTGTCTGGCTTTTGGGGATATCCTTTTACTTTTAACCTACCCATATAATTTTATTTAAAATGAGCTAATTGTAGACACCAAGAATTGGGTGATTCTTTCACAATCTGTCATTTTAATTGTTATATTGAAGCAAGTGACATTTAATATAACTGCCACTATGTTTGTATTTAGTTTAATCACTTTACTATTTGTTTTCTATTTATTCTGTTTTTCTTTCCTGTTTCTTCTTCTGTTCTTTTTCCCTTTCTTGAATTCTCTTGGATCATGTGAACAGATTTTTACTATTCCATTTTAATTTACATATTGTGAATTTTCCTGTATCTCTTTGTATAGCTTTTTTAATTGTTGCTCTAAGAATTACAATATTCATATTTAACTTTAGTCTATCTACTTGGAATCAATACCATTTCAAGTGAAATGTAGTAATCTTATCACCATACAGGTCCCTTTACTCTTTACTTTACCCTGCTTTATGATGTAATTGTCTTGTATATTACATTTACATACATTTAAAATTCCTGCATATGTTCTAATTTTTGCTTCTACCCTCAAACTTATTTTAAAGAATTTAAGTGAAGGAGAATAATCTATTTTATTTACCCACATATTTAGCATTTCTGTTGCTCTTCCAAGGAGCTCTGGTGGCACAGTGGATAAGGCATTTGGCTGCTAACCAGAAGGTCAGCAGTTCAAACCCACCAGTTGCTCTGCAAAAGGAAGATGGGGCAATCTACTTCCATAAAGATTTACAGCCTAGGAAATCCAGTGGGGGTTACTATGAGTCAGGATTGATTTGATGGCAATGAGTTTATCTTTTTGGTTTGGTTGCTCTTCCTTCATCCTTAATGTTGCAAGTTTCCTCTGGTATCATTTCCTTCCCATTGGAAGAACTTGGGTAGCAATTCTTTCCGAACAGGTCTAATGGCAATGTATTCTCTTAGTTCTCCTTCATCTGAGAAAGTCCTTGTTTTACCTTCAGTCCTAAGAGCTATTTTTTGCTGAACATAGAATTATATGTTGCTTGTTCATTTCAGCATTTAAAAAAGGTTTTTTCATTTCCTTTTGGCCTCTATTATTTCTGATGAGATATATGCAGTCCTTTGAATTACTATTTTCCTATAAATAAATTTAAAAAAACCAAACCAGTTACCAGTAAATCAGTTCTAAATCTTGGTGACTCCATGTGCTTCAGAGTAGAAATACAACTCACAGGGTCTTTAAGGTTGTGACCTTTTGGAAGCAATTCACCAGGTCTTTCTTCTGAGGTGCCTCTGTGTGGCTCTGAACTGCCAACCTTTTGGTTAACAGTCAAGTGTACAACCATTTGCACCACCAAGGGAATCCCTTTCCCTATAAATAAGGCTTCATTTTTCTCTGGCTACTTTCAAGATTTTAAAATTTTCTTTAGTTGTCAGCAGTTTGATTATGGTATTTCTGGACAAACTTCTTTGGACTTAACCCATCTGCAGTTCCTGAACTTCCTGACTCTGTAAGTTTGTATCTTTCACCAAATTTGAGAAGCAGTCAGCCATTATTTCTTCAATTTTTTTTTTTTTTTTCCCATGCCACACTGTCTCTTATCCTTCTAGGTACACAACGACACAAATGTTAGGCTTTTTGGTTTTATATCACAGGTCCCTGAGGCTCTCTGTTCATTTCCTTTTCCAATCTTTTTTTTTTTTTTCCCTTCTGTTGTTCAGATTGGATAATTTCTATTAATTTTTCTTCAAGTTCACTTTTTCCTATCGATTTCATTCCGCTATTCAGTCCATCCAAAGAATTTTTTTAATTGAAGTTATTGTATTTTTCAGTTCTAAAAATTACATTTGTTTCCTCTTTGTATCTCTTATTTCTTTGCTGAGATTTTCTATCTTTCTATTCATTTCCAGAGTGTTCATCCTTACTTGTTGGCACATTTTTTGTATAGTAGTTGTTTTAAAGTAAGATAATTCCAACATCTATGAAATCTTGACATTAGCATCTGCTGACTGTCTCTTCCCATGAAAGATATTTTCCTGATTTTTTAACTTATGTTTTAGCAAACAATCTACCTGGCTGTGTTCTGGCTGCAAGTTTCACTCATGAGATTGTGGTTTCAAAGCCAATTCTGTTTTCAAAGCCTTTGTAATGCTACTATGATTTGTTCTCTGTGTGTGTGTCACTCAGTGGCCAGTCTAGGACCTGGATAGTAGTCTCTTTGTTCCATTCTCAAAAGTTATTAATATTATTATTATTTAATGATGTTACAGATCAGATCAATGAAATGAGCCCCAGAGTTCATAAACAGCTTCTAAGGTCACTTTCCCAAACTTACCTTTCTTTACAATCTCCCCAGTACTTCCTAGTCCCCATCCCCAAGGGCTCCCCTTTCAGCCCTCCATTCACCTGCCAAAATAAACTCAAACCAGTTGCCATCCAGTCACACAGCTAGGGCTTTATTTATCCCACTCTGCTACATATTTTCACACTTAAGCTTGTGTCCTGGGTGAAGAAAAAGGCTAAGGAGAGGAAAAAAGCAATGGGGTTTGTCCTACCTTCTTGGGACATAGGTCCTCTGATTAAAGGGGAATATTCTCAGGAGCTCTGGTATCATAGTGCCTAAGGCACTTGACTGCTAACCAGAAGGCTGGCGGTTCAAACCCACCAGCCACTTCTTGGAAGGAAGATGGGGCAATCTACTTCTGTAGTGATACTGCCTCGGATATCCAAGGAAGGGTGCTATGAGTCAGGTCCGACTCAACGGCACATAACAACAACAACAACAATTCTTGTCCCTCAGAGTTTTAGGCACCTGTATCCTTGCTGTAACAAATGTCAGTGACAGAGACCCTTTTCCCATTCTTCAAGCCTAATCTAGGAGGCTTCTCCTGGAGTGCTCTCTGTTCATACCGATGCTTACTTCTGGGTTTCAGGTTTACATTAATACCAGGCTGGTCTTCTTTCCAAATGATGTTGCTATTAGTTACTTGCTATTAAGTCAGCACCAACTTAGCCCCTATGTACAACAGAACAAAATGTTGTCTGGTTCTGCACCATCTTCACGATCATTGGTATGCTCAAGTTGATTGTTGCAGATATTGTATAGTTTCTTCCAACCTAGGGGGCTCATCATCCACATTATATCGGACAATGTTGTGATGTGGTCCATAGGGTTTCCACTGGCTAACTCTCAGAGGTAGATAGCCAGGGCTTTCTTCCTAATCTTAGTTTGGAAACTTTGCTGAAGCTTGTCCACCATGGGTGACCCTGCTGGTATTTGAAATAACTTCCAGGATCAAAGCAACCACACAAGCCACCACAGTGGAACATACTAACAGATGGGTGGTGGGACTGCCTGATACTATTTATTTTTAAAAATCCTCGAATAAAACTTTTACCCAAATCTCTCTCACACACACACAAATCCTCAAATAGCTGTCCAAATTTTTAGCTATACTAAATGGGAGATACAGGGTGGACTGTACTTATTCAGGCTTACCCAGAATTAGAACCACCATAACACAATAACTAACTTAATATTAGTTATACTATTTTTTACTTCTGGAACTCTGTGATTCTTATTTAAGTCTTTGCCACTGTTTTTTAGTTTATAGTTCTCTGCTAAAATTCTCAATCTTAGCCTTTTTATCTTCTTTATCCATATAGAAAGTATATTTTTACAGAAAGTATTTTATAGAAAGTTGTATTTTTACAGTTTATTTTTTATAATTCCAAAATTTGGAATCCCTGTGGGCTCATCATTTCTATTATCTACTATTTTTGGAACAGACCATCAATTTCTCACATGCAAGTTCAAGTTGAAGTTGAAGACAATTAAAACAAGTCCACAAGAGCCAAAATATGACCTTGATTATATCCCTCCTGAATTTAGAGACCATCTAAAGAATAGATTTGATGCACTAAACACCAGTGACCAAAAACCAGAGGAATTGTGGGATGACATCAAGAACATCATTCATGAAGAAAGCAAAAGGTCATTACAAAGACGAGAAAGGAAGAAAAGACCAAAATAGATGTCAGAAGAGACTCTGAAACTTGCCCTTGAATGGAGAGTAGCTAAAGCAAATGGAAGAAATGACAAGATAAAAGAGCTGAACAGAAGATTTCAAAGAGCAGCTCGAGAAGACAAAGTCAATTATTATAATGAAATGGGCAAAGTTCTTTTGGTTAGAAAACCAAAAGAAAAGAACACACTTGGCATTTCTCAAGCTGAAAGAGCTGAAGAAAAAATTTAAGCCTCAGGTTGCAATACTGAAATATTCTATGGGCAAAATATTGAATGATGCAGGAAAAGAACGAAGATGGAAGGAATACACAGGGACACTGTACCAAAAAGAATTGGTCGATGGTCATCCATTTCAAGAGGTGGCATATGATCCAGAACCAATGGCATTGAAGGAAGAAGTTGAACCTGCACTGAAGGAAGTGGTGAAAAACAAGGCTCCAAGAATTGATGGGATACCCATTGAGATGTTTCAACAAACAGATGCCATGCTAGAAGCACTCAGTTGGCCAGGAGATTTGGAAGATAGCTGCATGGCCAACTCACTGGAAGAGATCCACATTTGTACCCATTCCAAAGAAAGGTGGTCCCACAGAATGTGAAAATTATCAAACAATATCTTTAATATCACACACAAGTAAAATCTTACTGAAGGTAATTCAAAAATGGTTGCAACAGTATATTGACAGAGAGCTTCCAGAAATACAAGCTGGATTCAAAAGAGGATGTGGAATGAGGGATATCATTGCTGATATCCGATGGATCTTGGCTGAAAGCAAAGAATACCAGAAAGATGTTTACTTGTGTTTTATCGACTATGCAAAGGCATTCAATCGTGTCGATCATAACAAATTATGGATAACATTGAGAAGAATGGGAATTCCAGAATACTTAATTGTACTCATGAGGAACCTGTACATAGACCAGGAGGCTGTCATTTGAACAGAACAAGGGGATACTTCATGGTTTAAAATCAAGAAGGGAGTGTGTCAGGGTTGTATCCATTCACTATACTTATTCAATCTGCATGCTGAATAAAGAAACCAAGAAGCTGGACTATATGAAGAAGAACATGGCATTAGGATCGGAGGAGGAATTATTAACAGCCTGCGGTACACTGACAACACAACTTTGCTTGCTGAAAGTGAAAATGACTTGAAACATTTGCTGATGAATATTGAAGAATACAGTCTGTAGTATGGATTACACCTCAATATAAAGAAAACAAAAATCTTCACAAATAGTCCAATAAACAGCTTCACGGTGGATGGAGAAAAGATTGAAGTTGCCGAGGATTTCATATTACTTGGTTCTACAATCAACACCAATGGAAGCAGTAGTAAGACATCAGACAATGTACTGCACTGGGAAAATCTGCTGCAAAAGACCTCTTTCAAGTGATGAATAGCAAAGATGTCTCCTTGAAGGCTAAGGTGTCCCTAACCCAAGCCATGATATTTTCAATCGCTTCTTATGCATGTGAGAGCTGGGCAATGAATAAGAACAGCTGGACAATGAACAAGAAGAGTTGATGCTTTTGAGTTGTGGTGTTGGAGAAGAATGGTAAGAGTACCATAGTCTGCTAAAAGGACTAACAAATCTGTGCTGGAAGAATTGCAGCCAGAATGCTCCTTGGAAGCAAGAATGGCCAGACTTCATCTCACTTACTTTGGTCATGTTGTAAGAAGAGACCATACCCTGGAGCAGGATATCATGCTTGGTAAAGTGGAAGGTCAACAAAAGAGGGGAAGGCCCTCAACAAGATGGGTTGACACAGTGTCTACAACAATAGGCTCAGGTATAGCACGGATCATGGAGCTGCCACAGGACCAGGCAGTGTTTCGTTCTGCTGTACATAGGGTCGTTATGAGTCGGAGATAATGCTATGACACTGAACAATAACAACACTACTTTTGCTAGTTTGTTTCATGTTTTCTTCTCTTTGTGGACCTGCTTATCTTCATTTGGGTGTAAAATATTACATCTGAAAAACTGTTTATTAAAATAATTAGACCTTGAAAACAAAATGTTGTTAAGAGCCATGGAGTCGGTTCTGACTCATAACAGGTTGGATGATCCCCTGAAACAACTGTCCTGAGATAATCTTTGAACTTTAAACCAAAAATATCCCCTAACATCTTCTTAAAACCAAACAATAGTTTAGCTTAACTAGTGAAAAATGTCTGCCTTGAGCATTAGGCTCTTTTAAGAACTATCTGTAAGGAGCTCTGGTGGCACAGTGGTTAAGCATTTGCCTGCTAAACAAAGGGTGGCAGTTCAAACCTACAAGACACTCTGGGAAAGAAAAATGCAGCAGTCTGAAAAGATTTATAGCCTTGGAAACCCCATGGGGCAGTTCTACTCTATCCTATAGGGTCACTGTGAGTTTGAATTCCACTTTACAGCAATGAGTAAGAACTATCTATATGGGATCAACTTAACAACAGCAACTCAAAGGATTAGATAGGAAACTTAGGGGACAGTGAATTTATGTTAATGGGAGAGAAACAATTCAGAAAAAAAGAGTGAAAATGGTTGCACAATTCAAAGAATATAATCCATGTCACTAAATTGTACATGTAGAAACTGTTGAAGTTGTATATGTTTTGTTGTATATATTCTGAACAAGGAAATAAATAATAATTCTTTTTAAAAAAGAGAAAATTTGATAAATGGGAATAAAATACCATGTTCCCAGAAAAGAAGGCTAAATTACTTTTTTTCAAATTAATTCTTATACTTAATAAAATCCCAAATAAATTATCAGTGGTATAGAAACAGAAAGTAGATTAGTGGTTGCCCAAGTCTGGGCATAGGAATGGGGATTAACTGCAAAAGACATCCTTTTGTATCAAGCTCAATTGACATAACATACTACACAAAAACATTGTTCCACAGCCTACTTTGGTGAGTAGCAACTGGGATCTTAAAAGCTTGCAAACAGATATCTAGATGCAATGATAGGTCTCTCCTCATCCAGAGCAAAGAAGAATGAAGAAAACCTAAGACACATGGAAATAATTAGTCCAACAGACTGGTAGACTATACAATCCTCATCCTGTATGATCTGAGACCAGAAGAACTAGTTGGTCCCCAGCTACCACTGTCAACCACTCAGAGGGGGATCGGTGCAGAAGATCCTGCATAGAGTGGGAGAACAATGTGGAACAAAATTCAAAATCATTGAAAAAGAAAACGCCAGTTTTGCTGGTCTGATAGAGCCTGGTGAGACCCCTGAAACGATGGCCCCTAGCCATCCTTCAAGCCTGGAATTGAACTCACTCCTGTGGCTCCAGCCAAACAACAGACAGGAATATGGGGTGAACATTTACATCAGGTAGGTGTACTCCTTGGAGCGATCAATCACAGAACAGAAGGGCAGTGTTTGCATAGGGAGACAGCTAGGTGGGTGGAAGTGCGTGGGAGGAAAGGACACAGGGAAGAGGTAGCTACCGGAAGAAGCCCAAAGTGAGTTGTTATATTGTGGGGAATTGCAGTCAACATCATGAGACAAAATGTGTATGAACTGCTGTATGGAAAATGAACTTGCTGTATAAACTTTCACCCAAATCACAATAAAAATTTTAAAACAAAACAAATGATAGAAATTGTTCTAAAACTAGACTATGGTGGTGGTTGCAAAACTCTGAATCATGTACTGTGTACATTTAAAATGGGTGAATTTTATGCTATACAAAATATACCTTAATAAAGCTACTGAAGAATCTATATCTAGCAAGTTTTACTATAAGACCATTTACATTGCAAATCTACCTTTAGTATTCCATGAAAGGATCTACTTCTGCAGAGATACTGCTTCGGAAACCCAAAGAGGGGTTGCTATAAGTTGAATTGACTTGACAGCTATGAGTGTTTTGAGTTTTATGACCTAACAACAACAATATGACACTGTTAAAAATAATTTATCACATTTTTTTAATGTGTTTAAAAAAACTTAAAAAAGATGAATATAAAGATTTAAAAAAGATTTTCTGGGAATTTGGTTAATTTCAAAACATGATTCTAAAGTTTTCCTACAAGAATAAAAAGAAAGAATATCTAAGAAAAATTTAAAAAGAGGCGTAAGAAAAGAACTTACCTTACCAGATATTAAAGCTACAATAATTCAAACAAGATGGCCTGTTATGAGAATCAACAAACAGATGAATAGATTATGATAAATGCATACGTAGGAATTAAAACAGACCCTACTGCATATAAAACTCAGCATATAAAAAACGAGTAACAAACAATTAGGTAAAATTGAATATTTCACAAATGATACTGGGGGAAATTACCGACTTCTTAACTAAAAAATCAAGCTAGAGACTGATGCTCTAGTATATTGTTGTTGTTGTTAGGTGCATCAAGTCGATTCCCACTCATAGCGACCCTGTGGATAACAGAATGAATCACTGACCAGTCTGGTGCCATCTTCACAATCACTGCTCTGGTTGAGCCCACTGTGCAGCCAATCCATCTTGTTGAGGGTCTTTCTCTTTTTTACTTGACCCTTTACTTTACCAAGCATGACTTCCTTCTCCAGGGACTGGTCCCTTCTCATGTCCAAAGTACATGAGACAGAGTCTCACCATCCTTGCTTCTAAGGAGGCATTCTGGCTGTACTTCTTCCAAGACAGATTTGTTTGTTCTTCCGGCAGTCCATGGTATATTCAATATTCTTTGCCAACTCCATAATTTAAGTTATCAATTCTTCTTTGGTCTTCCTTATTCATTGTCTAGCTTTCACATGCATATGAAGAGATTGAAAATACCATGGCTTTGGTCAGGGGTACCTTAGTCCTCAAAGTGACATCTTGGCTTTTAACATTTTTAAGCATATTTGCCCAATGTAATATGTCTTTTGATTTCTTGACTGCTGCTTCCAGGAACACTGATTATGGATCCAAGTAAAATGAAATCCCTGACAACTTCTTTTTTTCCATTTATCATGATGTTGCTTATTGGTCCAGTTGTGAAGATTTTTGTTTTCTTTATGTTTAGGTGTAATCTAGACTGAAGGCTGTAATCTTTGACTTCATCAGTAAGTGTTTTAAGTTCTCTTTGATTTCAGCAAGCAAGGTTGTGTCATCTGCACATCGTTAAATTATTAATGAGTCTTCCTCAATCATGATGCTGTGCTCTTCTTCATACAGTCTAGCTTCTCGAATTATTTGCTCAGCATACAGATTGAATTAAGTGTAGTAAAAGGACATAACCCTAACACACCTTTCCTGATTTTAAGCCACACAGTATCCCCTTGTTCTGTGCAATCGATTGCCTGAGTCTATGCACAAGTTCTACATGAGCACGATGAAGTATTCTGAAATTCCCATTCTTCACAGTGTTATTCAAACAGTGAAATGCCTTCACGTAGTCAATAAAACCCAGGTAAACATCTTTCCGGTATTCTTTGCTTTCAGGCAAGATCCATCTGACAACAGCAATGATATCCCTCGTTTCCTGTTCTCTTTTTAATCTGGCTTGGATTTCTGGCGATGAATTGCTGCAACCATTTTAAAATTATTTCCTGCAAAATTTTACTTGTATGTGATATTAACTATATTGTTTGATAATTTCCACATTCTGTTGGATCACCTTTCTCTGGAATGAGCACAAATATGGGTCTCTTCCAGTCAGTTGGCCAGGCATCTGTCTTCCAAATTTCTTGGCCTAGCCAAGTGAGTGCTTCCAGTGTTGCATCCATTTGTTGAATCATCTCAATTGGTATACTGTCAATTCCTGGAGGCTTGTTTTTTTGCCACTCCTTCAATGCAGCCTGGACTTCTTCCTTTAATACCATTGGTTCTTAATCATATGCTACCTCCTGAAACAGTTGAACATCAACCAATTCTTTTTGGTATAGTGACTCTGTGTATTCCTTCCATCTTCTTTTGATGTTTCTTGTGTCATTCAGTATTTGCCCATTGAATTCTCCAATATTGAAACTGGAGGCTTGATTTTTTTCTTCAGTTCTTTCTCCTTGAAAAATGCTAAAAACATTCTTGTCTTTTGGTTTTCTAACTCTAGGTCTTTGCACATTTCATTATGACACTTCACTTTGGCTCCTTGAGCTATTCTTTGAAATCTTCTGTTCACCTCTTTTACTTCACCATTTCTTCTATTCACTTTAGCAAGTCTACATTCAAGAGCAAGTTTCATAGTCTCTTCTGACATATTTTAGTCTCTTCCTTTCCTGTCTTTTTAATGACCTCTTGCTTTTTTCATGTATGATGTCATCCCACAACTCGCCTGGTCTTTGGTCACTAGTGTTCAATGCATCAAATCTACTCTTGAGATGGTCTCTAAATTCAAGTAGTATATACTCAAGATCATACTTTACCTTTGGTGGACTTGTTTTAATTTTCTTCAGCTTTAACTTAAACTTGCATATGAACAGTTAATGGACTATTCCACAGTCCACCCTGGCCTTGTTCTCACTGATGATATTGGTCTTTTCCATAGTCTCTTTCCACAGATGTAGTTGATTTGATTCCTATGTATTCCATCAGATAAGGCCCAGGTATATGGTTGCAATTTATGTTGTTGAGGAAAGGTATTTCCAATAAATATGTTGTTGATATTGCAAGATTCTATCACGTTATCTCTGGTGTTGTTTCTATCACAAAGGCCATACTTTCCAACTAATGATCCTTCTTCGTTTCCAACTTTCACATTCCAATCACCAGTAACTGTCAATGCACCTTGATTGCATGTTTGATCAATTTTCAACTGAAAAAGTTGGTAAAAATCTTCAACTTCTTCCTCTTTGCTATTTGTGGTTGGTGCATAAATTTGAATAACTCTCATTTGACTGATCTTCCTTGCAGGTGTATGGATATTATCCTATGACTGACAGTGCTGTACTTCAGGATAGATCTTGAAATGTTCTTTTTGACATTGAATGTGATGCCATTCCTCTTCAATTTATCATTCACAGATAGTAGACCACAGCTCAAAATGACCAATATAAGTCCATTTCAGCTCACTAATGCCTCAGACAGATGAGTAATGGGTGCTATACTATACGCCCAAATAAATTCCAGATTAATTCAAAAGTCACATGAAAGAATTAAAATGAAATAAATTAGGAAATACATATAAATGTTTAACTAATCTTCGGATGGGGAAGGGAAGCACAAACACTATAAGAAATGGTTAAAATATTCATACTATGGTATCTTATACAGCCATTAAAAAATTAAGTTTTTCAAAGAATTTTTAGAAATTCTTGAGGATAGGAAAATACTCATGAAATAATAAGAAGAAAGTAAGATACAAAACTGAACCAAAATAAGAACACACAAATTAAACTTTAAAAAAAAAAAAACTGCATATATACACAAAAAAGATATACCAAGATATCCCATTATCTATGGAATGATAGTTATCTGTGGATGGCAGAATTTTAGGTGAATTTTTACTTTCTCATCTGAATTGTTAAGATTTCCCCCATATTGTCTAGTATAAGACCTGAAAGATAAGGTTTTATTTATTTAATAGGATGAAATAATGAAAAACTATTTCAATTTAGCCACTAAAAAGCAGCAGAGTTTGAAATTATCCACTTTTTCATGTATATTTCACTTATTTAAAAAAAAAAAAAAAAAAAGCTAAGAACAAGAACACAGCCTTCTTAGAAGGACAGCAGAGCCACCACAGACAGTCTCATGTGTCTGTACCGCCCTCGCTCGCAGACTCAGCGGGGGCCTGGCACGGCCTCCACTGGCTCTGCCAGGACGACGTAACCATGCTGGCTGCATGTTCCCTACTTCTGCAGGTGGAGAAACCAGATTCACACAAAGACTTGGCAACAGCCTGGTCACTTCCCAAATAAGCTCCCTGGAGGCCCACAAAGGCCATAGCTACAGTATGCCCTGTTGTCCAGCCTGTGGGCTATCAGCACATGGAGCAGCCCAGTTTTCCCTGAGCCTCTGCAAATGTACCACACCAGCAAATGAAATCATCTGAGACCAAACATGAAGTGGGAGAGAGTCAAGGTTTGCTCCACTCCAAAGCCCTCTCTGAACTACTATCCCCACAGTCCAGCTCAGTCAATACCAAGTGAATCGAAGCCATCTCCGCAGGTCAGCCTTGCAACTGGTCTTCCTTCCCCACATGAACATTCTCTTCAAGGGAAATGTGGCCCCTCTCTTCCCCCATGAAATATCCTTTTCCCTTTGCCCTCCATGAGGTGCTGTCTCAGCATGTCTCTCTTGTGTGTTTCTCTTCACTGTTTCAATAAACTGTCTCTCCTCTGCCCCCCATCCCTGAATTTCAAATGAACAATGAATAATTTATTAGTGTAAGTATTTCCTGTAGTCCCTGGGTGGTACAGTTAACATGCAACTTTGCTAACTGAAAAGTTGGCCATTCAAGTTCACCCAGGTGTCTAAGAAGAAAGGCCTGCCAATTTACTGAAAACTCAGCCATTAAAAAGCCTATGGAGCACAGTTCTATGCTGATAAATATGGGGTTTCCATGAGTCAGAGTTGACTCGATGGCAACTGTTTTAACTGGTAGAAGTATGTCTCATCTAGACTTGGGGAGCTCTGGTGACATAGTGCCTAAGGCATTTGACTGCTAACCAGAAG
>NW_006921719.1:6338296-6368113 GCF_000298275.1 Orycteropus afer afer
TATTCATTGTCCAGCTCTCACATGCATATGAGGTGATTGGAAATATCATGGCTTCTGTCAGGCGCACCTTAGTCCTCAAGGAGATATCCTTGCTCCTCAGCACTTGAAACAGTTCCTTCACAGTTGACTTTCCCAATGTCACTGTAGTGATACCACCTTGGTATCACCAAGGAGGGGTCACTATGAGTCAGCTCCGATTCAACAGCAGTGAGTTTGAGTTATATCTAGACTCAACTAGCTTGTCAACTCCAACTCATGGCAATGACCCCATGTATGTCAAACATTTTTTCCTTTTGTTCCTCATAAGAAAGACTATCTTCTTCCTGCCCCACTACTGAATACTGTCTCCTAAGCCCCTGTGAAGCTCTGTCCTCCCTCTGAATCCTGCCATGAAACACTAACCCCAAGGGACAAAATGTTTACCTCTGTCAGTCTTCTCAATTCCACTTTTCCTTCCTTCCCCCACCAAATTCCTTAATGTTATTACCCATCTGCCTCTCTTTGAAGAGTGGACACTCCACTGTCCTCTCTCCTCACAAAACAGTATCTTTTCTCTGTTGGCTACTTGTCCTTCAGCAAATGACGGCATTCCTGTTCCAAAGTAAAGCCATTTCCCTCTATCTCCCACTTCAGTAAACCAATTTACTTAATTGTTCAAACACTCGGCCCTGTGCTAAGCACCCTAGTTCTCTCAACAGCCCTCAGTAATAAGGTCACTATTATTATTATTCCTATTTTATGAGACTCAGGAAGGTAAATAGATTTGCCCAAAATTACACAATAAGTGTAGACAGATTTGAATGTACCTATATCAGATAGTAAAACCTCAGGAAAAACTCCAATTAAATCAGAATCTCCTGGACATTTGGTAGTTTGTAAAAATTTCCTAAAGAACATGCAGGTAGAGAACAACTGTGACTACAGGACTCTACTGCTCTTCAGTCACCATGAAACTCTGCTGCCTCAGTATATCCAATTGCCTCAGTATAACCAGCTGTCAACTCCAACTCATGGCAATGACCTCATGTATGTCAAAGTAGAATTGCTCCATAGGGTTTTCAATGGGTTTTTTCAGTTGATCCCCAAGCCTTTCTTCCAAGATGCCCCTGGGCAGACTCTAATGACCAACCTTTCAGTTACCAGCCAAATGCTTAACTGTTTGCTGCCCAGGGACCCTTGCCTCATGGAAAAAGTCTCTCTACTGGACCCTTCTTTCCTAGGAAATGCTGTCTTTCCTCCAGTTTCCTCTGGGGCAAAGTCCCCCAGGCTGTGAGCTCCCACACCCTCAGGAGAGGGGTCACAGTCAGGCTGTGCTGCCTGTGTCCTGGCATCTGAAGAGTGGCTAGGACGAGGGCCATGCCTGTGGTCCCTGCTCCTGACTAGTGCTCCACCCCCACCCCTACCCCTTCCATAAATAGCCTACTGCTTACAGTTGCTGCAAGAGTTTCCATGAGGTCAGCTTCCTAGAGTAGCTTCTGGGCACCCAATACCCAACTTACCTTTCCTGGAGTCCTATGGCCTGCTCGCCCCTGCAGGGGGCTGTCCCGGGTGCTGTGTTTCCTTCGGGCAGGGGGTGTTGGCACTGGAGCAGAGGCTTGAGTAGGGGACTTCTCTAAGCCCTGAGGCTCAGGTTCTGAAGGCTGACCCAGGGAAGAGTCAGGATGGCTGTTGGTGGTGGGTTCCCCTTTTGGCTTCGGAGGGGCAAATCTCTTCCTGTTGAAAGGCCTCATTGGCTGGGGGGCCAGGGAAGGTGTGATCGGGCCAGGTGCAGCAAGCTCCTTCTCAACTCTTGCCTGGCCAGGTACTTTCCCCAAAGGTATCTCTCTGGGTGCTTTGCCACTTGGGAGTTGAGACCCCTCCTCCTGAGGCCTGGCTGCCTGAGTACTCTCCAGATACATGTCCTTTAGGGAGAAGTATACTTCCTTGCCTAGACCTGGAGTAGGGATAGGGCCTGGGGCAGGGGCAGGGGTCAAGGGAGGGACAGAGGTTGGAACAGGGGCCACAGCAGGGGCATCCTGGGCCTTGTCTTGAGTGCTCATAGTGGAGGCTGGCTTCCTAACACCATCTGCTTCAGAGGACCCAAGCCCCTGTGAGGCCCTACCTCTGGGCCGAGTCTGAACCTGCTCCGTGTTCATAGACTGCTGTACCCCACAGGAGTCAGTCTTGTCTGAACTGGGGACATAGTTTTCAGAAGAACGATGTCCTCGGGCTGCCTTCTCTAACTCTGACTTGCGCAGTCCTTGCTTAGGTTCCTCATCTTTCTTTTTCTTCTTGGCCCCAGACTCCTTTTTAGGAGGTCTCTGGGGCCCCAGCTCCATAGCCTCACAGATGTACGTCAACAAGCCATGCTCCCCATCTACCCCATTCTCGGGGGCTGCCTCCCCATTGGTAGTCACCTCCCCAGAAGCAAAACTGTTGATCAGGCCCAGGCTTGGGTGCTGAGCAGGCTCAGTCTCTCCCTCTTGCCAGGCTGTGGGGGTCCCACCCTCAGCCTCCCTAGGAGGGCCTGAGGGGACGGGCACTTCAGCCCCACTGAGCCGCCTCTTTCGCTGGAAGCGGTCAGGGCTGAGCTTCCGCAGGGTGTCGGCAGCCTCCCCTTCTGCCTCCTTGCCATGCTTCCAGCTCTGCTCGATCTCCCGCATCTTGGCCGCAGCCTTGCGCTTCAGCTTGGCAAACCAACGCTGGTGGATCTTAAACTCGGTCATGGTGCCTACCTCCAGCACCCCTGAGCAGGATACAATGCCCTTGGCATTCTGGGCAGAGGCCTGGTAGATGGCAGCATCTTCTTCTTGGCACCTATAGGTAGGAGCGTAAGGTGACAACTCTTCCCTCCTGGGAAATGCAAACCCCCAACCCTTGCAACCAGAGCCTCACAAAGCTATTGTGTGCTGGGACCCCCAAGAAAGCACTGCCCCTTGTAACATACCCCTGCTTCAGAAATCACCACAGCCAACACCCTCAGTTATAGCTAAGGAAACTGAGGTTGGAGAGAGGGTGGCAGGTGACCAAGATCACACTGTCCTGGAAGGGATTAGAATCAAGGCTCAGGAGAGCTTCCCTCAGAAGCAGGTGACCCAAACAGCCCCTTGTCAACGAAGGATGACACAGTAGCTTTTTTTGGCAGCTGATCTCATGGAAAATGTTTCTATGGGTCAGGACCTCCTCTGGTTGCGCTCAGCTCTCTGGCTGTCAGAAATACTCCCACCCTGGCCTTAGGAGATCCCGGACACTGGCAGGCAAACATGGTTCACAAGGCAGTACAACTCAGCAGCAGAACCCCACCCTCCATCCCCAGAGCCTGTCTAGGCATCTTCATCCAGAAGATTCCATTTCTGAGCACAGCTTAGGGCTATAGGACCCTCTTGAGGACAAAGAGAGGGACCAAGTCCCTCTCCTTCACCTGTAGAGCTGCAGGGTGTGGCGGTTGCCCTGGTGAGTGATCTCATATTTTGGCAAGCCACAGTAGCGGTCCAGTTCGGTGTCGTCCTTGTACCAGGTAACCTCTGGCTCTGGGTATCCTGAGAAAGAAGTAGGAAATCAAGTTGCAGGAAGGCTAGTTCCAAAATAGTGAGAGGAGAGAACAGGATATCATGGCTTCCCCAAGACCACCTGAAGAATGGACAGGACACCTGCCCCAGGTGTGCTGGAAGACCAGCATCATCATATAGTTCAGCTTGTTTTTAGAAGCCAGGCTCTGTCAAAGCTGAAAACTGTTTCCTTTGCTTATTGGAAAGCAGATATAGAAGAGAAATCTCCTAGCTTCCTATAAGAAGGGAAGCAAGGAGTATCCAGAAAGCCTTGGCTGGTGGTAATATCTTTCTTTCTGCAGTGACCTATTCTACACCTTCAACTATAATGACAACGTTATCCTCAGAGATCTCCTTCCCAACACCCCACCACCACCATCACTGCCAAAAGCCTCCTTCCTTCACCCCAGGCTCCTGATTTTGGTATTATGTGGATATCCAGCTAAAACATTCATTCATTCATTCATCCATTCATCCATCATCCATCTACCCACCCATCCATACCTACCTACCCACCCATTCACTACAGTGACATCTACTGAGGTGTCTACCCAGCCCCTCTTCTCTGGAGATCTCTACCCATGAAGAAGAGCATCCAACTGTTTTGGTCACATATTCCTGCCTCCCTGGCCATAGCTGATTGGTCTAGAAGGGGAAGTGTATGGCAGCCATGTTCTGCCACATGCAATAAGAAGCAAACAAAGCTGGTCCGCAATGAAATAGAAAAATGAAGTTGATATTCAGGATAGAATAAGAGATGAGAGACAGAAAGAATCTCAACATGCTTCTAAATACTTCCCTTGCCTGGGCACAGCTGCATTCCTGTGCAATTCCCTAAAAAGCACTGCTAGACTTACAAGTGAATTCTACTTCATGTCTTAAGCTAGCTCCAGTTGATTTTTCATTACTTGTTAGAAATATTCAAATCACCAATCTTTTGGTTAGTAGTTGAGTGCTTAACCATTTGTACCACCCCACTAGGTAATAGTACCTAGTGTACCAGGTACTCTTAGTACAACATATTCACTCCAAAATATACATAAACACAATTAAGCACCTGCTGACTACCAAGCTAGGCTATGAGGTGATGGAGCATGTAAGACAAGGTCTCTGCTCTCAAAGAACTTACTGTATGATAGAAAAGATAAGACGCGTACCCACATAAGGTAGCAACGCACCTCCATCTGTACACATATGCTTAGCTTTCCCTACTGTCTATGGATAAACCACTTCCATTCCCATCTAAAGCTGTCCCTGTACTGGATCATATCTCCTCTTGCCTAATCAAGGATATCTTTCCAACAGTTATCCAGAACTGTCTTGCATCATCCAACATTTCCTCTCTATCAAAGTATAAGAAGCTGTATTGTCTCCTTTCTCAAAAGAACTTCCTTTGACTCCACATTCTCCTGCCTCTATTTTTCTGTTCTCTCCTTTATAGAAAAATTAATTGAAAGAGTTGTCTATGTTCACTGTCTTCACTTCCTCTCCTCCAATCGGGCTATTGTTCCCACCATGTCTCTAGAACTCTCCTGTCAAGGTCACCCATGACTTGTGTATTACCAAACCCAACAGTAGACCCTTATCGACCAATTGGCAGCACTGACCCCACTCCCTATAGCTCTTTCCTCACTTGGCTTTTGGGACACCTCTCCCTTCTGGTGCTCCTCCTACTTCACTGGCCCCTTTCCTCAATCTTATCACTAAGACCTGTAAATGTTAGAATGCTCCAGGGTTCAAGCCTCAGAACCATTATCCATTCTCTGTCCATTCACAACCTAGGGAATCTAATCCTGTCCAGGCATTTTAATTATCTGTATACTGATGGCTCCCAAATTTGTATCTCCAGCTTAGACCTTCCCCTAAATTCCTGGTGCTTGTTTTTGACTGCATATCTGAATTTCTACTTGAAGATCTAATAGCACTCAAACTTAACACGTCCAAAACCAAATCTCCTATTTCCCTCTCCAAGCTAACCCCCACATACCTCCGTAAATGGGAAGTTCATCCTTCTAATTTGGCTCAGGCTAAAAGCTCTGAAGTAATCCTTTATTCCTTTCTCTTTCTCACATCTACTTCATCGAGCCATCCTAAGGCTCTCCTTTTGAAATATACCCAGAATATGATCACTTCTTGCCACTACCACCAACCCAGTCCACATAACCATCATCTCAACCTCCATTTCTGATCTTACTACTTCCATCCTTGTCTCTCCTCAGCCCATTCACAACACAACAGCCAGAGTGACTCTTTTCAAACAAAGTCAGGTCATGTAGTGCCTCTGCTCACAACACCTCCAACCAGTTGTCATCAAGTTGACACCAACTCATGGCAACTTCCTGTGTCAGAATAGAACTGTGCTCACAGGGTTTTCAATGGCTGATTTTTCAGGAGATTACTAGGCCTTACTTCTGAGGCACCTCTGGATGGACTTGAACTTCCAACCTGTAGTTAGCAGCCAACCGCTTAGCTGTTCACAAAACACCCCAAAAAACAAAACCCATTGCCATAGAGTCAATTCCCACTTGCAGCAACCCTATAGAACAGAGTAGAACTGTCCTACAGGGTTTCCAAGGCTGTAGATTTCACAGAAGTAGACTGCCACATCTTTCTCCTGCAGAGCAGCTGATGGGTTCAAACAGCCAACCTTTAGGTTAGCAGCCAAACTCTTAACCACTTGCCACAAGAGCTCCTCACAAAACACCCCGGTGTCCCCATTTCAACCAAGCCCTCATGACCTGGCCCCTATTTCCTCTCTGGCCTTGTCTCCTACCACTTGTCCCCTTGCTTTCTCCTATCCAGCCCTGCAGTCTTTCTGGCTTCTTCCCTAACACACCAGGTTTCTGTCTACTTATTACTTCCCTAAAGAGGTATTCCACACAACTCTAGGTAAAACAGTAACTCTCCTTTCTTGGCACTTCTTATCCTTCTTTGTTTATTTTACTCCACAGAACACATCTCTATCTGACATTTATGAGTTGTTAGTTTATTATCTATTCTCCCCTACCCACTCCTCTGTGGAACTATCAGCTCCATGAGAGCAGAGACTTCACTACGTTATTCACTGCTGTGTCCAGTTTCTAAACTAGTGCCTTGCATAGAATCAATACTCATTAAATCTTTATAGATGGATAAATGAAGTAATACACAAATGAAGTGCTCAGGTTCAGGGAAGGGAGTGATCACCTCTGGCTAGCAAAGTAGGAGAGGATCTATGGCATGAGTGACATTTGAACTATGGCTTGAAGGATGAGCAGAATTTCAGAAAAATGAATCTGGTGCCCCCCATCTCCTCCCCTCACCCCAACTCTAGCATAACCTGTACTTCTCCATCATGGCTGTAATTACAACACTGTAATTGGCTACTTCCATGTCTGTGCTCCACTACTATGCTTAAATCACATGTGTGTGGGAATCATATCTTATTCATTGATATATCCCGACCACCTATTACAGTGTCTGGCACAAAGCAGGTACTTAATAAAACTCTGTGGGATGAATGAATAAGTGAATGAACAAACAAGCAAGAGGTAGTTGAATGAATAAGTGAATGAACAAACAAGCATGCTTGATGAAGGAACAGAAACACAGAGGAATAGGGGTGAAAACAGAGGGCACACTGGGGACCTGTATACAGAAGCAGGGAGCAGGGGAGGTGAGGGTACAGCTGGGTTGGCCAGGAACACACTCTGGGCAGCCCTGGATGTAAAGCGAGCACTATGTTTCCACTGTGAGCTAAAGTCCCTGGTTACATCACTGTGCGGGTGGCCAAGGCCAGCACAGGTGTCCTCACCATCCCATAGGATGATCTCATCCCTACAAGGTCCTCGCCAAAGCCTCCTTGCCAATAACCTGCCCAGCACAGACTTAGCCTCTAGGACATCTGAATACAGTGAGGCTGGGGCTGGGGGCAGGGGTGGGCAAGGAGGCTTGCGGGTTGCTGAATGGCCCCTACAGGCCCAAGACTGGGCTTCAGCCACTATACCACCCTCTAATGCCTTTCCTCACACTAGAGGCCAAACTGACAGCTTAGGATTCCAAAGTAACAATGGGTTTTAGAAGCAAATTTATTTGGGGAGGAAGCATTTTGTCACCTGGATAATGTGAACTATATTCTAAAGCACACAAAAGCAAGAAAGATCCTTCACTCACAGTTGCACACACATATGTACACACATGCATGTGTGTCCACAGGCAAAGTATGTACACACACACACTCAGCCCAGGCAGGAAAGCTCCCAATGATATTAGAGCATGCGGCCTTCCCTTCTCCTCATTCCACCCTGTAGCCTCTGCTTCACAGCCAGAAGGCTGGACTCTGGAACCCAGCTTGGAGATATGCAGCCTTGTCTCAACCATAGCCAGTTTGGAGAAGCTCCAATTCAATAGAAAAATAATAATAATGAATGGCGGTTCAAAGCTTTCAAATATAGATTCTCATTTGCCCCTCATAATAACCCTGTTAAAAACAATAATTGCTTATATTTATTGAAGACTTTAACCAGATTCTGAGCTAAAAATTTTTCATGTATCACCTCATCTAATCCTCACAAAAATCCTATGAGAAACATACTGTTATTAATCCCCAATACAAAAAGGAGAAAATCAAAGCTCACAGAATTAAGGCTTCTGCCCAAAGTTATCCAGCTAATAAGCAGAAGAGCCAGAATTCAAACCTATCTCTTCTATAAAACAGGTAAGGCAAGAGGCATAATTCCCATTTCACACAAATGGAAAATGAGGCTTAGAGAAGTTAGTAACTTGACTAGGGTCACAAAACTGGCACGTGACAAAGTCGTTGATTTCCTTTTCCTTTGTCCAGTGCTCTTTCCACTGGGGTTATAGAATGAATATGCGACTTTTTGCCCGCCCCCCTGCAGCCATTATATTAGATTTATTTCTCTTTAAAAAAAGAAAAAAAAAAGGTTCTTTCTTCAGGAACTTGGTCCTGACTAAAGATTCAATATCTCTGTCTAGCCTGTTGCTAGTTTTCTCATCCCATCCTAACATATGCATGAATGTGGGCATGCACATACATGCATCAACATAGAATCTATGACAGAGTTGAGAAGAGTGGGTGGAGTCACCAGGCTGGGCAGATGGGTAGACAGGTAGCCTCAAGGAGGACATTAACAGTCTGACCAGAGGAGCTCTTGAGGGACCCAAGAGTCAGAAGGCCCATCTAAGGCCTAGTATCCCTCCGTTCACCCTGAGTGAAAAGAATCCCTAGGGGACCTAAGTCCCTTCTCCAAGCCCCCAGGGGCTTGCCTCATAGGCCAGCCAGCAGGGGCACTGGCACAGACACTCACCAGGAAAGCATTATATATACCTGGCAGCCCTGGTGGAGCTGTGCTGTCATCACAGCCTCTTTTAGGGAATGCTACTGACAGGGTGGGAGAAGCAGAGGTAAGTGTGGTCACAGTGTCACACAGAGGCCAGTCTCAGCCATAGATCTATCCACCACACACATCTCAGGGCTAGGGAGACCCAATTTCTTTTTTCTTTTCTTTTTTTTTTGTGATTTGGAGGAAAGTTTACAGAGCAAATTCACTTTCCACACAGCAGTTCACATATACTTTGCCTCATGACATTGACTACAATTTACCCCAATGCAACAGCTCCCTTCCCACCTCCTCCCCATAGTTATCTCTTCCCTGTGTCCCATCCCTCCATGCACTCCTGCCCCCTGAGCATCTCCCTGTACATAAACAGCCCTTCTTTCTCCCATGATTATTCTCTCCAAGGAGTGTATCTACCTCAGGTAAATGTTCAGCTCATATGCCTGTCTTTTGTTTGGCTGGCAGCCACAGGTGTGGGTTCAATTCCAGACCTGAAGGGCAGCTAGGGGCCATAGTCTCAGTGGTTCCACCAGGCTCTATCAGACCAGCAAACCCGGTCGCCTTTCTCCCCCTACCCCCCATAAGACCCAATTTCTAACCCGATTTTGTTTGTTCTCTGACCTTTCTGCATCGCCCCTCCCCCATCTACAGAAACTTTCCTCCTGCCCTAAAGTCTATCTTTTCTCCTTGCTAATTAGAGAAGACTTGTTTATAGTGTACTACATTGATTGTAGGGAGCTCTGGTAGCATAGTGCCTAAGGCACTTGACTGCTAACCAGAAGGCTGGCAGTTCAAACCCACCAGCCGCTCCTCGGAAGGTAGTGATACTGCCTTGGAAACCCAAGGAAGGGTCACTATGAGTCGGGGACAATTCGACAGCACATGACAACAACACATTGATTATAAATTCCTCTATCTTAATTAAATGCATAAAAATCAGGAAACTTGAGAATATTTTTATATGTAAGAGTAGAAAGGGGAAAGAAGAGTAGGGTACAACACCAAGAACATGTATAGGGTTGGGGCAGACAATGGTCCTATAAGTTTATGTGTATGATCTGAATTCCCAGGTGTATAGTAGAGTTGACAAGGGGCAAGGTTGTAGTCACTGCTTGGTCACAGCCAGCTACCCAGAGGGACCGAGTAGTTGAACCTCTGTGCTTGGGATCATAGTCACAGGGGACATCAAACTCAATTGACATAACATAGTACACAAAACATTGTTCCACCTCCTACTTTGGCAAGTAGCGACTGGGGTCTTAAAAGCTTGCAAGCTGCCATCTAGATGCAACGATGGGTCTCTCCTCATCCAGAGCAAAGAACAATGAAGAAAACCAAACAATCATGGAAACAATTAGTCCCAGAGACTGGTACACCATCCGATCTTCAGCCTATATGACTATGAGACCAGAAGAACTAGATGGCACCTGGCTACCAATGTCAACCACTTGGAAGGGGATCTATGAAGGAGACCCTAGATAGAGAGGGAGAATAATGTGGAACAAAACTCAAAATCATTTGGGGGAGAAAAAAAGATAGGGGGGACCAGGTTTGCTGGTCCAATAGAGTCTGGTGGAACCACTGAGACTATGGCCCCTAGCTGCCCTTCAGGTCTGGAATTGAAACCACGCCTGTGGCTTCCAGCCAACAATAGACAGGCATATGAGTTGAACATTTCCCTGAGGTAGATACACTCCTTGAGAGAACAATCATTGGAGAAAGAAGGGCTGCTTATGCACAGGGAGACAGCTCAGGGGGCAGGAGTGCATGGAGGGATAGACACAGGGAAGAGGTAACTATGGGGAGGAAGTGGGAGGGGAGCTGTTGCATTGTGGTAAACTGTGGTCAATGTCATAAGACAAAGTGTATATGAACTGCTGTACAGAAAGTGAATTTGCTCTGTAAATTTTCACCCAAATCACAATGAAAATAAATAAATAAATAAGAGTGGGGTACAATAATGAACTAAGGTATGGATGATAGAGGTAGAGACAATAGTGTTGTAAATCTAAGCACTGAAGGTGCTCCCAAGAAGACTGTGACCCTGGCTGATCATTATGAGATGTGGGGATTATGGTAATTGAGGGCAGAGAAATTTTCTTCTTTGGGTTGGGCTTGAAACAGGGAAAATCCTACTCCCACAATAACGATGGGATTCACAATCAAAAAAAAAATACCCAAGATTCTATGAGCTAGACTCATGCCTGACTTCTCCACATTGCTCTCAAGAAGGCTGAATGGAAGGAGAGATGAGTGTGGTACCTAAAGTTATGTGTCAACCTGGCTGGGCCTGGTTTTGAGTGGCTGGGCAGCTGGAGGTAGTTATTCCCCATGATGAGACTGGTAATCAACTCTACGGTGGAATCTACTGTGAGCAGCTGAGTACCTGTCTTAGGGATATGGTCTGCTTCCCATATATAAGAAGCAGCTTTGAGAAAGATCTTCGTTTTTTGGCACATCTGGATCCTCCATTTAGCCAAGTCTCCGTCTCAGTGGCCTGCCATGTTGTCTGCCAATCTTGAAACTGTTTCTGGACTTGAACTAGTGGCCTGCTGTATTGCCTGATAATTTGGGGACTGTGCCATTTTATTTGGTGACCTTGAATTTCTCAGCCTCAGCAGCCAGAAGCTGCGTAAGAAACACCTCTAGCTCCAGTGGGCCAGGAACAAGAGGCAGAGCTAAAGCTCAAGGTCAAAGGGCCTTCACCCAGCCCCTAGAGCTGGCACTCTGAACTCAGATTTCTAGCTTCCTAAACTGTAAGAGAATCACTTCCTGTTTGTTGAAGCCATCCACTCATGGTATTTTCTGTTAGAGCAGCACTAGATAACCAAAACAGAAGGGGAGTCATCCCTATGCCTGGACCTTTCCAGTGTCCCCAGGCCTACACAAGAGCTGCTGTTACCAAGGCACCAGTAGTGTAGCACAAGTTGCAATGTGAAAAATGAAAAAGATACTGATTTTGTCATCAGTCAGGGTTTGCTTGGGTCACTTGCATATATTATTGAATATCTTCTGTGTGCCAGCTCCAGAGAAGCAAGAGGCATCAGGAATGCTCCCTATCCTCACATGGTCTTATTGGATAGAAATGTAAACAAAGAAACAGTGCCATGGAGGATAGAGCAAGAGCTCTCTGTGGAAATGTTGGAGATGACTCACAGAGGATGAGCCATTTGAACTAGACCTTGAAAGATGGGAAGCACTCTGCTTCCAAAGACTTCTCCAAAAGAGTCAAAAGAGAACCTACAGATTGGGAAAAAATATTTGGTAATGACATTTCTGATAAGGGACTTATCTCTAGAATTTATAGAAAACTCCAACACCTCGATAACAAAAAGACAAATAATCCAATTAAAAAAATGGGCAGAAGACATGAATAGACACTTCACCAAGGAGGATATTCAGGCGGCCAACAAACATATGAAGAAATAAATGCTCACAATCATTAGCCATTAGAGAGATACAAATCAAAACAACAATGAGATACCATCTTGCCCCAGCAGTAGTAGCAAAGTTCAACAAGACAGAAAATAAATCCTGGTGAGGATGTGGAGAGATTGGGACTCTCGTACACTGCTGATGGGACTGTAAAATGGTACAACCACTGTGGAAAGCAGTATGGGGGTTAGAATTAGAAATATCATTTGACCCAGACATTCCATTACTAGGTATACACCCTAAAGAAGTGAGAACCATGAGAAGAACAGACATATGCACACCCTTGTTCATTGCAGCACTATTTACAATAGCCAAAAGATGGAAACAACCTAGGTGTCCATCAACTGAGGAATGGATAACCAAACTACGGTACATATACACAATGGAATACTATGCAATGCTAAAGAATAATGTAGAATCTGCAAAACACCGCATAACGTGGATGAACTTGGAGGACATTATGCTGAGTGAAATAAGTCAATCACAAAAGGACAAATATTGTATTAGTCTGTTATTGTAAAAGTTAAGGAAAGGTTTATCTATAGAAGGAAATTTTCTTTGTTGGTTACCAGGGGTGGGAGGGGAGGGGAGGGAACGCTGTTAGATAGATAGAGATAAATATTGATTTGGGTGAAGAGAAGGGCAATGTACCAAATGTGAGTGATCAACATGGTGGCATTGAGGAAGAGGTAGACATAAAGAGGTACAAACAAAGATGAACCCTTTTGCACACACAGTACTGCATTGTCAATGAAGGAAAACATGGGTATACGGGTGGATAGATGGGTGGACAGGCTGAACGAGTAGGTATGTCTTTGAAGCGGGAAGTGTACCCAAGACTATGAATAGGGTTGGCAAACAATGGTCCTATAAGTGTGTATGTATGATCTGAATTCCCAGGTATATAGTAGAGATGACAAGGGACAAGGCTATAGTCACTTCTTGGTCACAGCCAGCTACCCAGAGGGACCAAGTAGTTGAACCTGTGGGCTTGGGACCATACTTGCAGGGGACATCAAGCTCAATTGGCATAACATACTAACACAAAACATCATTCCACCTCCTACTTTGGTGAGTAGCGACTGGGATCTTAAAAGCTTACAAGCAGCCATCTAGATGCAACAATAGGTCTCTCCTCATCCACAGCAAAGAAGAATGAAGAAAACCAAAGATTCGTGGAAACAATTAGTCCTTGCAACTGGTACACCTTGAGATCCTCAGCCTATACAACTATGAGACCAGAAGAACTAGATGGTGCCCGGCTACCATTGTCAACCACTTGGAGGGGGAGCTGTGTAGGAGATCCTGGATAAAAAGGGAGAACGATGTGGAACAAAACTCAAAATCATTTGGAAAAAAAAAAGGGGGGGACCAGGTTTGCTGGTCTGATAGAGCCTGGTGGAACCACTGAGACTATGGTCCCTAGCTGCCCTTCAGGTCTAGAATTGAACCCACACCTGTGGCTTCCAGGCAAACAAAAGACAGGCATATGAGTTAAACATTTACCTGAGGTAGATACACTCCTTGGAGAGAACAATCATGGGAGAAAGAAGGGCTCTTTATGCACAGGGAGACAGCTCAGAGGGCAGGAGTGCATGGAGGGATGGACACAGGGAAGAGGTAAGTATCAGGAGGATGTGGGAGGGAAGCTGTTGCGATAAATTGTAGTCAATGTCATGAGACAAAGTGTATGTGAACTTCTGTATGGAAAGTGAATTTGCTCTGTAAATTTTCACCCAAATCATAATTTAAAAAATAATAAAGTAAAAATAAAAAAAAAAGAAAGAATGGGAAGCACTTTGCCAGACAAAGAAGGAACAGGATTCTAGATAAAAAAAAACAGAATAAACATGCCATCTATTTTCACTCCCTCCCTAAAACCCACTACACTATATACTAACTGGACTTATTTTATGAAGATATAAGACGATGAAGATGGGGAGAACAGGCAAGGAGAGCAATAGGAACAACAAAATTTTGAAAGCTGGGAAGCAGACAGACAAGTGGAAACTGACTTAGCAGACCTAAGGAAAGTTAACCCTAAACTAGCAGTGGGAAAAACAGAGAATGACCCTTTTAATACCAGAAAATTCCCAAAAAGCGTAACAGCTGGAAATCAGGTATCTTTGAAACTGGGAGCAAAGTGAAGGAGGACTGGTTAAAAGTTGTTTGAGGAGAAATTAGATCCCTTGATTCCCTCATTCACTCCATGCCATTGAGTGTCTGCTCCTTCCCTACTTCAATCAAAGGTGAAGTTTATTTTTCCAAAGGCAAAATTTTGGATTACAAATAAGCCAGTACAGGTGAGGGCAAAACTACTCTATGGAAAACAAAAAAAGTGTAATAATAATACATATAAAATAAATGCATTATGCAGGCAGCCCAATCCAATTCTCTAATCTGGGTAGCTCCCCAAAAACCTTTGTCTTTCAGGCAAGGTACTAGAAGAGCATTCACTAGGGAATCTAGCTATACAAGAGGAAGAAAGCAAAGTAACTTATTTTGGCAGTTCCCAACAGTAGTCACCCAAATCACCCTATAGGAAAGACCCAACTTTTCTGGACCCTCCTACTTACTCAGAACTTCCAATCATCCTTTGTCTCCCACTCTTAACCATTATCTGACAGCCAAGAATTTCTAGATGTCTACAGAAAGCCTTTAAGTAGAGGATTAAGGACAAAAAGGAATTAAAAAGTAAATTGTAGGAAATACAAACTATTTTGTGTTTCCTAAAGGAAAAGGAACTTTTTGAAAACTACCTTTAATAGACTCAGAGAGCTAAGAGAAGATATTACATTCATGAAAAGAGCAGGATACAACAGAAAATGACCAAAAAAAAAAGCTCTTTAAAATTGAAAAAAAAATCAATAGATGAGTTGAAAGATAAAATTGAAGCAACCTCCCAGAAAGTCAAGTAAAAAGACAAAGAGATGAAAGAATAAGAAAATTAAAAACCAGTCCAGGGGAGTATATATCAAAATAAAAAGAGTTCCAGAAAGAAAGAACAGAAAATGAGAGGAAGGAATCAACATGAAAATAATCCCCCATTTCCTAGAATGAAAGGACAGCCATTTCCAGATTGAAAATATACAAGTATGTCACAGCATGAAAAGACATCCATATTAAGATAAATTATTATGTTGAACTGACAAACATGTTACATATTTTTACAACGATAAAAAGATAAATCGTTATGAAGTATCAGAACACTGGGGACAAATAGGAGATCTTACAAGCTTCCAGAGAGAAAAAAACTGGTCACTTGTCTTCCCACTTTCAACAGCAACACTGGAAGCAAGAAGACAAAGGAGCAACAAAAGTCGTTACAATTCTGGAGAAAAATTAACTTAAAATTCTATACCTAGCCAAACTCTCCATCAAGAAGGACATTTTTAGACACAAGGAGTCTAATTTGAGTTCCTGTGCACTCTTTTAGGAAGCTACCAAAACAAGAATGTAAACCCAAATAGAGAGAAATGTGAAAAAATAACCCAGGAAATTCATCACAGGAGAGAAGTAAAGGGAATCTACAGGATGATAATAAAGGATGACAACTGTGCATCAGACATTCAGTAATACTGGAGCAGAATGACTCGAAGGAGAGATTGGTCAAGAGTTGTCACCACAATGTCCCCTACTGTTGTACCAACTTTAGGACCTGATGCAACTACTAAAGGATGTCTTTCTATGAAGCCAGGGAGTAAACCAAGAAAGATAAAAACATCAGATCTAAGAAACAGAATCAAACCCAGAGGAAAGGCAAAGGGAAAACCCAAGATAGCAGCTGTCAATCAGGCCTAAAGGGCCATCAGTTCATATGGAAGAAGAACAGAGATCTCCAAGAGGGATGTCACCAAGGAACATCACTGGTAGATTATTGATAACACGGATCATGTGGAAAACTGTATTAGAAGACTATTAGAAAGTATAATACAAATTACCAATCAAAAACTAAAAAACCAAACTCACTGCCATCAAGTCAGATCCACCCATAGCGACCCCTCCTTGGGTTTCCGAGGCAGTATCACTATAGATGTAGATTGCCCAATCTTCCTTCCAAGGAGTGGCTGGTGGGTTTGAACCACCAGCCTTCTTGTTAGCAGTCAAATGCCTTAGGCATCATGCAACATAAATGAAAAATATAAGTGTTAACTTTAGGAAAAACAGAAAAAAAGAAATAAATATAATCATACTATACTATAATGGTCAGTTATAAACAATATTGGCATAAACCAAAAAAAACCAAACATACTGTTGTTGAGTCGGATCTGACTCATAGCAACCCCTCCTTGGGTTTCTGAGGTGATATCTCTACAGAAGTAGATTGCCCAACCTTCCTTCCGAGGAGTAGCTGGTGGGTTTGAACCGCCAACCTTCTGGTTGGCAGTCAAATGCCTTAGGCACTACGTCACCAGAGCTCCTCAATATCGGCATAGGCATAAGATAATAAACAATAAATATTAATTTAAGCAAAATTATGATGTAACTATGTTGAGAGGGTGAGTAAGGGAAGGCAGAGAAAATGATGATATAAGAGAGCTAATTCCTTATTTACCATAAGAAGACGACAATGGAGAATATCTAAAATTGAAGACTCAAGGCTGATAGAGCCTGTTAAGACCTCTGAGACTGTGGCCCCTAGATACCCTTCAGGTCTGGAACTGAACTCACTCCTGTGGCTTCCAGCCAAACAATAGATTGACATATGGGTGAACACTTACATCAGGTAGATACACTCCTAAGGAGCTCTAGTGGCTTAGTGGATAAGGCACTTGATTGTTAACCAGAAAGTCAGTGGTTCAATCCCACCAGCTGCTCCACAGAAGGAAGATTGGGCAATCTACTTCCATAAAGATTTACAGTCTCAGAAACCCAATGGGGGTTGCTATGAGTCAGAAACAACTTGATGGCAGTCAGTTTGGTAATTGGAGATACACTTCTTGGAGCAATCAATCGTGGGACAATAGAAGGGCAGTGTTTTCACAGGGAGACAGCTTGGTGGGGTAGGAGTGCCTGGGAAGGAAGGCCACAGGGAAGAGGTGACTACAGGGAAGAAGTGGGAAGAGAGCTGTTACAATGTGGGGAATTGCAGTCAATGTCATGAGACAAAAGTGGATGAACTGCTGTATAGAAAATGAATTTGCTCTCTAAACTTTCACCCAAATCATAATAAAAAATTTTGTAAAATAGTAATCCATCCATAATTCTGCCACTAGAGAAAAATAAAATTGAAGACTCAAAAGTTAGCAGAATTCATGTGAACTGCTGTATGGAAAGTGAATTTGCTCTGTAAACTTTCACCCAAATCACAATTAAAAAAAAAAAAAAAAAAGTGTGAAATTAAAAAGAAAAAAGTTAGCAGAATTCACATATAACTTAACATTATGGAAATGAATACACCCCAGAAGAAATTGGCTAAAAGTTGAAAATGGTTGCTTCTAGAAAGACAAATTAAGGAAAGTGACAAACTGCTGTATTTTGATATATGCTTTTTAGTATAATTTAAGGTCTTCTTTCTAGATTTAAAAAAATACAGCATATGTAAAAGCATCAAGTTCTGAAAGAGCTAGGTTTTTCTAGAAATTGTTAGTACCACAATAATGTAGGAAATGTAGCAGTGCCAGATGCCACAGAGAGGAAAAGTCGTTATCTCCTCCTTACCGACTTTGTGGACATTGGCAAGTCATCTAACTCCTCCTAGTTTCCTTCTCTGTAAAATTTAACTAATAATAGCACTTACTTCATAGGGTTGTTGTAAGAATTCAATGACAATGGAAACAGATGAACTTTGCAAGATGTAATATGCTGTACAAAGGTGAGGGATGCATGCATGTCTCTGTGGCTCCCAGAACAGAGAGTTCTCAGCCTGGAGCTCAGAGGGTTCTGGATAAAGGTAAAAACCACCCATGGGAACACAATACCCAGACAAGCTGTTTAGCTGGTTGGGGCAGATAAGTTCTCCAGAATCAGGGAATATCATAACTGGAAGCCACCTAGAAGTTTCTGATCCTATGTCCTTGATTTACAGAAGGAACAGGCTCTTGGTGGGAACCTTGAGCTGGACCCCTTGACCTTATGGTTGCAGAGCTGGGAGAGCAGGTGCCCATGGTGCCCAAAGCAGATCAGGTTGGTATAGGAACCTCTGCTTGGAAGTCTGGGGAAAGAACAATACATGGAGCCAGCTTCCCAGCACTCTCATCCTTCTATTACTCTACCTCCAAGGAATATCACTCCAAGGAATCCTCACAAAAACCCTATGAAATGAGTGCTATTTGTATCCCCAGTTTACAGATGAGGCAATTGAGAGACAAAGAGATTATGCAACTTAATATCATATCATTGGAAAGGGGATGAGCCAGGATTCCATACCAGGCAGTCCAGCTAGAGTCTGTTCTCATAATCACCACGCTTTACTACTTCTCAGGCTTTGGTCTCCCAAGCCTCAAACTACTCACTTATAAAATGAGCCATTCAGGGAGATGGCCTCAAAGCTGTCGTTCAGTTTGAGAACTTTTATCCTTGGGACTAAGATTCATCAGACATGTATATATACCTGAGAGTGAGAAACATTTAGTGAGGGCAGGCTTTGAAGAACAGGGTGTGTTCATGTCCCAGAATAGGAGGAGAAAGGGACCCAGCCCACGTAGGGAGAATAAACTGGGGAAAAAGTTAAGAAAGCAAACGTCAACTTGCATAGTTTTATACACACAGCCAACTCCCACACCATGCCAGTTTCCACAGCCTCTTTGGACTCTGCTCTGTGCAGAGGCCCTGGCATGGGGCACACAAACGGCCTCATTACCTGTAACGATGCAGGTGAACCTGACGTCGCTGTCCTCGGACACAGCCCGGGACTTGAGCGTGGTCTCGAATAGCGGCTGGGTCTCCTCTGTTAGCTGAGCAATGATGGAGCAGAAGGTGCTCCTAGGAAAGGCAAAGAGCTATTCAGAGCAGCCCTTTCCCAAAATATACCATAGTCCGGCACTGTCCAAGGCAGCTTAACTCTCTACCTATGCAGTGTCATCCATCATGCCATGGCCATGGCCACAGCACCTGGGCAACTCTTTCCTCAAGAGTGTCTGGGCCTTTTGGCCAGGTCAAGGGCAGGGATGGTGCCCAGGGGCTGAATGGAATCCTGGCCCAGGCCATTACAATAGGCAGGCTGTTGACCACAGGCCAAGCTCCTAAGCATGCCAGTCCTCAGATCAGGTGTCCCCACCACATCCCACTAGGGACCTTGCTTCACCCTCTACCTTTCATCTCCAGAAAAGTTCGTGCATGAGGAAAACATACACATGGATATATCAAGCCTCAGGGATGGAGCCCCCAGCACAGCAGAGCCTCCATTCATGCCACAGAGGGAAAGGCTGGCCAATTCTCAAGGATACACAAGTCCTTGGAGCTCAGGGACCTCTCCTGGAACTTGGGCTCAGAAGGAAAACTTCTGCATTTGTGAGCACAGACGCAAAGTGGACAAAAAACAAATCAGCCAATGATAGGAGCCTAGACCCAAAGATTGACTCTAATTCCTAGGGGTATCAGAAACCCAAAAATCCAAACTCACTGCCATTGAGTCAATTCTGACTCATAGTGACCCTACAGGACAGTATAAAACTGCCCCATAGGGTTTCCAAGGCTGTAAATCTTTATGGAAGCAGACTGCCACATCTTTCTCCCACAGAGCCACGGGTGGTTTCAAACCACCAACCTTTCAGTCTGTAGCCAAGTGCTTTAGCCACTGCACCACCAGAGCTCCTGGGTATCAGAAAAGAGAGACTCAAATGAACTCCGACCCCAACAGGCTCTGGACCTGCAGTGGAAAGCCAGGCATAGCTCCCCTGCTCCATTCTTGGGTACCACATACTACAGGGAATACACAATTGGCAGCTCCAGAACCAACCAGTTGCTAAACCACAAACAGGTCCACCCTGCAAAAGCCAGGATGTTTAGTTCCCTTGTGACATAGGGAACTATAGACATCTCCCCAAATTCAGAGCCCAGCACAAACTCACCAGGAATGCTCAGGGCTTACAGTCCTCTCCTTCCTGGGCACAGGAAACAAACCATCATGCCAAACCCTTTCATGGTCCAGCAGAGACACAGGTGCATTACCAGGCATTCTGAAGCACAACCACATAGCCAGGTTGTGTGGTGCACAGTCTGTGGTCAACCCTGCTCCCCCTCCCCACACACACACCTGACGTGAGCAGCAGGAAGGACTGTGAAGGGGCAAAGTGAAGAGAAGCAGGAGCAATTGTGGTGAGAAAGCTGCTTTTCTCGGTGCCTTGTTGGAAGGGGTAGTCACCCAAGGGCAATGCATATCTGTCCATGACCTCTTCATCAGAAGGCAGAGTGAGAATTTGTAGGAGCTCAAGCAAACAGGGCTTACAACCTACACACTTTGGTGGTGGTGGTGGTGGTGGGGTTCCACATTCAATTTATGGACTTGAGTTTGAGGAGAAAGGTTGCATCCCAGGAAGTGTGTAGAATCAAATAAGGCTGATGAGGGCTGAGCCTTGGTTTCTCCATAGGAATTTAGGAGGTGACAGGAGCCCTCCCCAACACGGACTATGCAGAAAGGGGATTCCAGCCCCACATACTTGAATACTTGAGTTGGGTCTGCAGTTAGACTTCCATAAAACTCTGCAATACTCTCACACAGGACTCATCTGTTCATTGAACTCCCTTTCCTTTCCCTCTTAAGCCACTCAGAAATAGAGGGTCATAGGCTCAGGACATAAGCTATCAACTCCTTGAACACTCAGGAAGTAAAATTGAAAAATACTCTTGCTACTATCGTACTAACAGCAATTTCTAACTTTGGTGAATACCAAATCTCAACCAACAGTTTCTAGAGGAAGCTGCCATGCTAAAAGGAATCTGACTTCTATGATTCTACAGCTAATTCAAAACATCCCTAGTTATATCCTCCCTACATAATTGGAATCTTACCTCACCCATGAACATGACCCCGAATCCAATATTCACCTTAGGCTCTTTGGGATGAAGCTGTTTAGGCAAATCTAAGAAATCCATTTCAGCTTCTGGGTAAGTCAGAAAACATGAGAACTATACTTCAAGAAAATTTGCAAAGGTAAGTGCTAAAAATTCAATAAATTGTATTCCATTACTCTTTTTGAACGGGAAAGAACAGTAGATCCAAAGCTCTATTACAAAAAAAAAAAAAAAATTTAAGTTTGAAAATCATAAGTAACTGCTGAGATATGACAAAATAAAAGCTCTCCAGTGGAATGGGTTTGAGATGCATTTGAGGGGACAGGGAAAGTCACTGCATATGCTGTCATATTCCACTGAATGTCACACAGCTTCTAGTGGCCACAAGCTTCCTGTCCCATCCTCCAAACCATGGAGATGTAGGATGGCCTCTGAGTATGTTGCTTCCAGTTCCCTGGAAAGCCAGGAAGTCTACACATCTGGAAATGGTCTCGTCCCACCCTAACACTTCCAAGTCCTGCCAACTCTGTGACCTTATAAGAATATCACAGCCTAATCATATGTCTCCAAAGAACACCAGAATTCTTGATTTTCATGGTGTTCAAAGGAACCTAACTTTGTCCTTAAGTTTGGTTAGTTAGCTTGTTTTAAGTAAAACTCCAAGTCCTCTCCTTTCAGCACTTAGCATACTCTGCTTTGAATCAGTTGTGTACAACCTCTCTTCCACCTTCTTCAGACTATGAGTGCCCTCCAATCCCCCATTGCAGAACAGAGGTTTCCCAGTGCTCTCCCTTATCAAATGACCATATACTTGGTGAGTGCTGACAACATCTGTAGACACCATTAGCTACCCACAAACCTGTTAGCTACTCAGAATTCTTTGTATAAAGTAACTGTAGCCAACTCTCCCCAAACCTACCAGAGTCTGGGATGAGGCCCAAGTGGTGGGAAGTAGCCAGGAAATGTTCCCACTTCGATCATAACAGTCAGTTCAGCCAGGGTTAGAGAGCTGTCCCAGCTCAGAAGGTAAGAGGAAAATCCTTAGCCAGCATACCTCAGTGATGGGACTGCTCAGACTCTGCACTGGCTCTAAGGTAAATCCAGCTAGTACAGGAACATGTTAACATGGTGTTGCCTGACCTCATCAAGTTCACAGTTTGGAGTGTGGAGGAACAAAAGGAAAGGGAAAATCAGAAAAAGAGCTGGTAAAAGGAGAACTTGTTGTTGTTGTTATGTGCTATCTAGTCGGACTAGACTCAAGGAGAACTTAGGAAATTAAAAAAGAAAAAAAAAAGATATTTTTAAAGGTAGTGGCCATTGTTAGACAATAGGCACTAAGGTGTCAAACCTGGATATGTGGTTACAAAAACCATGGAAACCTAGGCTAGGGAGAAGTGGATCATGTGACCAGTTTTGTTCCCATGGTGTCTCTCCCTGGGGCACAGAGATTGTTGCAGGCATCTCAGGAGCCCCTGACCATATCTATTCCTGGGTTCCTGCACCCCTTCCAAATGGTCCATGCAAACATCAGCCCTGGTCCCTGTGAGACTCATACTCACATGAGTACCCTCTCACAGCCTTCCCCACCCACCCTCCAGCCCTCCCCTTACCTCATGCAGATTGGTTAGTGCACAAGCAATTATCCACAGTTCCCTCAGTCACCCAGAGGCCCAGACCCAAGAAGTGCAGTCCAAGAAATGTAATGCAATGTGCATTTACCTTCCAGAGCTGCGGTGAGACAACCGGTTGCTTGATAAGCTAAGCAAAAACAGCAAATGGAATCATTAGGCCAGAAAAGCAAGGAGAGGAGGAGGTGAAATCAACAACAGTTGCAAAGTATTAATCAGCCATCATCTGGGGCCCAGAGGCCTTTCTATTAAAAGGGCCCAGCTGTCTTAGTTGGCCTGCTCCAGTTAGCAAGTGGCCTCACCACCGGACACCAATGTATCTGAAATCAAGAGCTGGTTAAATGCAGCAGAGTCCAGGAAAATGGTTAGGCAGGAAGGAGGCCCCTTGGGGCTTCATGTTGAGAAAGGTATACCCCAGGTACTTGGGTCACTGCCTCCAAGAATGGGGCTTACAGCTGCCTGGAACATTTCCCCAACCTGTAGCACACCAGTCCGGGGGCAGCTCCAGCTTCAGCCCTGGGCCTTTTTGGGGGAGAAGAGGCCCCAATCCTGGAAATCCCCTGGCAGGCCAGTAAGGAGACAGGTGGCTTGGAGAACACCCACCATTAATATGTTAAAGTTCGGTTAAGGAGGCCACACAAGGCAAACCAGCTGGGACAGTGAAGAAGAGGAGAAAACAAAGCGGTTAATTCAGCAGGAGCTGGGAGGCCCCCAGCTCAATCAGACCAGCACAGAGGCCCTCTGCCTTGAGGCACCATCATCCCTCCTCCCTGGGGAGGCTGGGAACAGACATTAGCTGAGACAAGTAGGCCACTGGAGGGTGAGGACCCACACAGGATGGCCCTTTTGTGGAGATCCAGCTCCTGTGGGATGAGCAAACTTTGACCTCTCCCTCTACCTTTTATAAACCGAGTATCACCAGTGGGGCCCTCGACCCCAATTTCTTAGTGAGATCTCAGGGCCACCCTATCTATATTCTCTCCCTTCAGCCATCTCTACCTTGAAAAAAGCACTCCCTTCTTTACCAGCATCCCAGCCTGCTAAATAGCACTCCAGGTCTACCTCTCAAACGATAAGAAAGTGCTCTGGGATCCATCTCTTTCTAACCACAAAACCAAACTCATCCTCTTCCCAAAAACCTGGCTTCCCCTACAGTCCCCTGCATTCTCCCAAACCCCTAACTCAAAACCTGCCATCGTGTCTCCTCCCTCTCCGCCATCCTCCAAATCCAGTCAGTCAACAATTCTTGGCCCTTCTTTCTCCTTTGCTCTCTTCTCCTGCTGGTGTGCTCCTCATTCGTGGCTCCATATTTGTTAACCACCTTCTCCTTACCCCTCACATCATGCCACATAACAAAATGTTACAATTACCCCACTGTCTACCATACTGAGTCTCAACTCTTTGACACATTCTGATCTGCTCACACCATCATTACAACCGCGGCTCCCTCCACTTCCCAACACTCACGTTCCACTGCAGACTGACCCTGCACTGGCATCAACATGTCTGCTCCTAGTCCTGGTTCTTCACTTTTGTCCTCCCTGCTTCCTTCTAGTCAACTATATCCTGTCCACAGAGCCTTCAAACGTAACTCGTTCATAGCTTTGGTAGATAGCACAGTGCTAGGCATACAGTGGGTAAACCAAATCCAAACCAAACTCACAGCCATCAAGTCAGATTCGACTGATAGTGACCCTTCCTTAGGTTTCTGAGGCAGTACCACTACAGAAGTAGACTACCCAATCTTCCTTCTGAGGAGTGGCTGATGGATTTGAACTGCCAGCCTTCAGGTTAGCAGTCAAATGCCTTAGGCACTACACCACCGAGCTATTCATACAATGGGTACTGGCTGTTTTATTTAAAAAAAAAATCAAACTCACTGCCATTGAGTCCGATCCAACTCACAGCTACTGCTCCTTGGGTTTCCAAGGCAGTATCTCTACGGAAGTAGATTGCCCAACCTTCCTTCTGAGGATGGGAAAGATATGAGGTAAAAACATCCTTCAAACAGGAAGGGTCTTGTCCCCCAGAGGGAGCTGCTGCTCCAGAAAAGATGGAAGAAGGGAGCAAGAGTGCAGCTGCCTTTGCTCAGGAAAAAAAAAAAACCCTCTGGAGGCTTTGTGGGCAGAACCTCCCAAGGGTCCAAGACACCAGCCAACTCCATCCTTTCCTGACCATGAACTTCCTTTAGCCTCTCTCCTTAGAACTGAGATTTCTACTTTGTTATGTCCAGTTCTTTCCTGGGAAAGAGAGGAAGCAAGTCAGTTCTCTAATCTAGAAAGGAAAATGACAATTTCACAGCTTCTACCTGAAAGTAGACAAAGGGCTGAGCTGAGACAGTGACCTGCCCCCCCCACACCTCCTCCCCACAGCTCTCTGGTTGGGATGCTCTGCTCCCTAGCCTTATCATCCTTTTCCTCTGGGGTTCATGCTTGGTTACACAGGCCAGGACCTGCCTGTTCCCTGCTTACTAGGCCAGGGCTAGGTTTAGGGCTCCCACCTAGCCTAGGTGGAAGTGGGGTGAGGGGAGGGGGGGAGTTCCCCATTTACTGCCTCTGAGGAAATCAGAATCAGAGATATCAAGTGCTGGGGCAGGAAGGCCTTAAAGAGTTCCTAATACTGCCTTTATTTTACAGAATGGGAATTTAGGACCAGGAAGGGAAGGTCTCTGCACATAAAGGAGAGCAGTGGGCCTGGGATAGAGGTGGAGGCCCAGGACTGGCTATGGAAGCTGAGACCCTCCTATCCTCTACTGGCTTTCATTTATTCTAGGACCTAAAGGTCCTTGGGAAGTCCTGACCTGATGCATCAGTTTCTGTGACACCTCACTCCCTACCCCACCCCATGCCACCCACCCCATGACCTTCCTGACCCAAGCAGAACAGCAGAGGTTACAAAGGTGTCTATAGGAATGAACATTACAGGCTCTGCTGCTCCTCTGAACCCACCTGTTCCAAGGCCTCCAAGAAATGTAGGGACAGGGACTTCTGGAACTTCTGAGTGTCACTCAGAAGTTAATAATTCTTTAACCCACCATAGCCCACTGTACTTTCCCTTCCCATAGGAGTGAAGCACTAGAGGCTAGTGACCTAGGAGGCTGGGCCTACAGTCTGGTAGGATTATATGCTTATCAGGCCTCTGACCCCAATGGGTGTTGTTGTTGCTGTTATGTGCCGTTGAGTCGGACCCAACTCATAGTGACCCCTCCTTGGATTTCCAAGGCAGTATCACTATGGAAGTAGATTGCCCCATCTTCCTTCTGAGGAGCAGCTGGTAGGTTTGAGCCACCAGCCTTCTGGTTAGCAGTAAAGTGCCTTAGGCACTATGCTACCAGAGCTCCCACCCCAATGGGTATTGGAGCCAATTATGGACTAGAAACTCCTCCAGAATGGGAGTGGAAATTGAGGGTTGGGATCCTGGGCCAAGGCTTCCAGTGCTCCTGCTGTCCATCAGCTTTCTCCCAGGGTCAGCCCATCCTCACAAGGGCCCACCAGAAGGATGCCTGAGTTCCATGACAGACATTATAGAGGTAGACCTGAAAAATGTTAGAGCAAAGTATGAATATAGACAGGTTCACCTCTCAGTCAGAACCCTAGGATGTGGATGGCCTCCTGAAAATACAGTAACTCTGATGTTCTCTTAACGAGGCTAGACCAGGGGATAGTTAGGGATCTCCTCAAGGAACCCTCTTTCTCTCTCGTCTCTTGGGTCTCTCCCTGTCCCCATGAGCAGTGGAGCTGTTCTGAGGGACAGCGGTCTATATCGTTGCCTCCTTCGAGGTAAAGGGCAGGTTTGGCTAGAGAACTGGGAGCTGTTGCCCCCACCTCTTCCCCAACATGCAGCCCCATTTGCATTCTCCCTTCTTTGGCCAGAAGCTTTTCCTAGGAATCTGGCTTTCCTTGTGCCTCAGGAGCTGTGGGGGTCAGTGGCCAGCTAGTAGGAACAGTAAAAAAAGAAGGGGGGAAAAAAAAAAAAACTTTGCAGAGACAAAACACAGCCTGGAGTCCTGGGCTAGAAAACCCTCTCACTGACTGCCCCTGCCCTGCCCCCTTCAAAGGCTTGATGAAAAGAGTTGCCTTTTAGGAACATTCACATTTAAGTCCCAACCTGTACCCACTGCCATCACATCAATTTCAACTCATAGTGACCCTAGAGGACAGAGTAGAACTACCTCATAGGGTTTCCTTTTATGGAAGCAGATTGCCCCATCTTTCTCCTACATTTAAGTCCAACGGGGACTTAAGTCAGCCACTTTTATTCCACCTCTAGCTCTCAGGCTGGCACAATACTTTGTGTTCATCAGGTGTATAATCGAGAATCATCTACCACACAACTGCTCAGCCAGGCAGCCTCCCTATCTCTACTCTCCCAAAAGCTTTTGTTCTAACCCAGACATTCTCCCCTCCCCATTCTGGACAGTTCTCAAGTCACCCTTCCCTTCCTCCATCCATTGTTTCTGTCTCTAAGAAGATCCCTGCTTCCACCTCTTGTATTGACAAAGACCACACTTGGGAGGCAAAACTCAGACAAGTCATTGAGACAAGTGTGAGATGACTATGAAGTTCCCATAAAGGAATGATTATCACTAAGGACAGGAATAAATGTCCACATTTCATCCCAGTTTTTTGTTTGTTTTTCCGCAGAGACAATGGTTAGAAGGAAGGGGTATTCTTCACTGGCAGTCAGGGGCCTTGTAGCATCTGACTCAGTCACTAACACCAGCCCTCAGCCTTGCCTCAGACATGTGACACCATTTGACGAGTTTTATGCAGAAACAGGTTCCGGTTACATCTGAACTTTTCCAACTCCAAGGTCAATAGGACTCAGCCAATCCACGAGGAAGTGCCCAGGACTTTTCCTGAATGTCCTTGATGCCTGTTTTTCAGCTGTTTTAGAAACAGAGGACATGAGGTCCAGAGACAGCTTCTCAGAGGAGAGGCTGTTTTCTACATAATCTAGAGCAAGCCAAGTTCTGAGGAGATGAAAACAACCACTATTCTAACAGCCAAAGCCTCACATTTCCTTGGGGAAAACAGGCTCCAGGGTTAGAGGGAAAACTGAGCTGCCCAGAGGGGGCAGGAAGTGCCCATCTCCATGGCAACACTGATGTCTGGGTGTGTCTGTGTACCTTTGAGTGCCTGTACACTTCTCTATTGTCTGTCCTGTGTGCGTCTTTGGGTAGCCTAGCTTGTAAAACAAAGCCACCACACCTTCTTAAACTCTTGGAAGAGTAGTGAAGGATGCATCAGTTAGACCCCTTCCTTGGCACCCCACTCTCCCAAATTGGACAGGACAATTGGCTCCCTCAGAGCTCTCAATCATGGACATCTCCAGACAAGGCAAACTAGCACTTCATCCCAGCTCCCATAAGGGTCTTGGGGAAGACCAAAGGCCTGGGCCCAGAGGAGGAAACTTACTTGCATAGATTTATTTCTTCTTGGTGAATCCCCCACTATGCTGGGCTAAGCAGCCCCTCTCTGGCTCCCGTTACATCCCCACCCTGGTGAGTGCTCTCCCCCCCTCCCTTCCAGCCTTCAGGAATTTCAGCCACTATGGCTTTCCTTATCACTAACTGTGGAATCCCAGCGCAGGGAGTAGAGAGTGTGGGGTGAGGGGTACACAGAGGGAAAGGTAGGGGAGATAAGGCAGATCTTCGGGATTTACCCTGTGAAATCACCCCAAAATAGAGCCTTTCTTCTCTTTTGTGCCTCTTATTGCTAGAGGTCTGGGCCCAAGGGCCATGAAGGGTAGAGGAACCTAGGGGCCATGAGGGCCATTCTGTCCTGGCCCCAGGCCTTGAGCCTCCAGGCTCAGAGAGCTCGAGGGCGTCAGCTGTGCAGGCCTCCAGAGATCCGGTGGCGCCTCAGGACAGTGCGTGGGTCCCCACTTGAGGACCTTGCTAAAGGCCTCAGCCGCAGGACGCCCCACCCCGACCGGGCCTGGCCCCTCGGGAGCGACTCACCTGGTCTCAGGCCGCACACTGAGCAGGTAGCTGCGGCTGGCAGGGCTAGGGATCCACACAGGCCCGTCGTCCTCACCGTCGCACCCCGCCCCAGACCTTACGCTCGTGCCCCACTCGCGGTTCGGGGCCCTTCGCGACCCCATGGCGCCACCGGCCCCTGCCCTCCAGGCCCCTGCCTGCTGCCCCGCGGCTCAGGCCAGCGGCTGACGTGCGCCCCTATTTATAGCCCCGCGGCCCTGCAGTCGTCACCTGCTGCTGTCCCTCCCCCGGTCTGGATCTGGCGAAAGTGGCAGCCAAGACGCTTGGGGGCGCCGAGCCACAGAGGCCTCGCTCGCCTTGCGTGCCTTGCCGGGAGCTGCAGTCCACCAGTTCCTTTCATTCATTCCCTCAGCCAACAACACACCGACAGACCGACGTGCAAAGAACTCCACGCCTATTGCTTCCCAGCGCCAGGGGGCGGGGAGGAAGTCCAGAGGCAGCCTCCTGGAGCAGGAACGGGTGCCCTGTTCTTGAAATATAAACACAGAAAGACCCTCTTCGAAGAGTTCCTAGTACCCCTACTTCCTGCCACCCTTCCTTCCCTGCATCTCTCCGGTTTTGCAGACTAAGCAGCTCAGATTCTGCCCCTGCCTTAGCCAGAAGTCCCTCAGACCAAAGGAGCAGGGGGTGCAAAGGCGAGGAAGCACCAAGGAGCACAGCCTGGAGAGGCCAAAGAGGACTGAGGAAAGGGAGAGCACCATAAACTGCTTGGGAACTTGGGCTAGATACAGTAGGAGGGAGCTGGAGGACTGACACCTCTTTTTGGCAGTAGCCATGATGGGCCCTCCTCATCCAGTGGCTGACAAACCCACACACCTCCATTAGTGACTTCCGTCTCTGGGAGGCTAGGACTCTTGATTCGTATCTTGTGTTCTCCTCCAGTATCTAGAATAGATCGGAAGGAAGGTTAGGCTATCTAGTTCCTTAGCGAT
>NW_006921719.1:6368344-6377253 GCF_000298275.1 Orycteropus afer afer
TATCCAGAAAAATAATCCAGTCAATCAACAAGTTTCCAAGGGCAAAGTCTAAGTACTGCCCTGGTTCTAGACACTGGCAGTGGCCATCATTTACCCATCGTTTCTTCTCCTACATTCCCTGAGAGCATCCAGAAAGTGCCCAGAGCCGGATGGCTAGAACTGTTCAAAGGTTGGACCAAGGGAGTACAAACCCTTTGTTCTAGGAATTATACCCACATCCCCACTCCTTTTGGGAATGCCTCTTCTCCCACTCTGTGTGTTTCCAATGGCAGCTGCCATTCCTACAAGATCCCATGCCTACATTCCACATGATGCCTACAGAGGTACATCAGACCCAAGCTGTACCAATCAAAGTTTTTCACCAGAATTTTTAAAACTGGAGTTGGGAAAGACAGCCAGTCCCTCTGTGGTGGAAAGCTCTGAGCTGTGAGGCCTAAGCTTTCAGCAGCCATATTTCCTGTGCTGTGGAGGTAGCCAGTCTGCAGTGAGAAAGAAGGAAGCTGACAGAGAAAAGCAGTGACAAGAGGCACAGAGGCCTGGTGATTTTCAAGTGTCTTGTTGCTGTTGTTCCTGAGGTCCAGCCATTGTCCCTGGCCTTCCTGCAGGTTGATGGTTCAACCTTTCCTTGGAGTTTGTGTACCTATAAAGGCCTCCCTTTGCTCAAACTTCTTCAAATTAGGCTTCTATTGGTGGAATACAAGCATCCTACCCAATTCTTTGTATGTCTTCTAAAAACTGGTTGCCACTGAATCAATTCCAACTCATGGCAACACCATGTGTGTCAGAGTAGAACTGTGCTCCATTGGGTCTTCAATGGCTGACTTTTGGGAAGTAGGTTACCAGGCCTTTCTTCCAAGGTGTCTCTGGGTGGACTCAAGCCTCCCACCTTTCAATTAACACCCAAACACGTCAACCACCCAGGGACTTCTGTTTTCTCACAGTGAGTTTAAATCCATCTCCTGATCACATGTCCCATTGCTGCTTGTTCTTCGTTCTCTTGAGGCACATTTATGAAAATTTCTTTAGTTGTCTACAAAGAAGCTCTTCAAGTCTTTGAAAATAGCTTATTCCAACCCTCTTGAAGTTTGGGGTATTTGCTTATCATGTGAACCTCCATCATGGGTCAGGCACTGTGCTAGCAGCAGGGGTCAAATGATTCCTGCCTTGAAGAAGCTTACCATCTAAAATAGAGTAATCCCTCACAGACAGCCAGACACTGTGGGAAAGAGCCAACAGATCTACCAACTCAGTACCGTAGTACTAGGGGACATCAGACTCAACTAGCACAACAAAATACATAAAAATCTTGTTCCTCATCCTACATTGGTGAGTAGTGACTGGGATCTTAAAAGCTTTCAAGTGGCCATCTAAGATGCAGCTAATGGTTTCCTGTCATCAGAAGTGAAGAAGAGTGCATAAAAACAAGGGCATTTAGAAGCAATCAGCCCTAGGACATGATGGACCTCAAGACCAGAAGAACTAGATGGTGTCCAGCTACCAATGCCAACCACTCGGGAAAGGATCAAAACTGGAGATCCTGAATAGAGTGGGAGGAAAAACGTGGAACAAAATCCAAAAACACAATAATGACCAGAATTACTGGTCAGATGGAGTCTGGTGAGACCCCCAATACTGTGGCTTTGGGATACATATTTTGGGGCTGGAATAAAACTCACTCCCAGGGGCTGGCTTTCAGCCCAATAGCAAACAAGATGTACACGCAGACCACTCAACCCAGGGTAACACACCCACATACTCTATGGAAATGAATCCCTTGGAGCAATTGACCATGGGGCACCAGAGGGGCAACATTCACATGGAGGAACTGCAGGACACACATGAGTGCATAACTATGAGGGGCATGGGGGGTGGTACTGGGCAGGGAGGGGAGGAGACTGGGTTAGGGTTGGGGATGGTAAATGGGGAGTGAAACTAAATGTACACAAAATGTTGAATGTAAAACAAACTCTGCTAAAAAAAATAATAAAATAAAATAGTGGGGACAGGCATATAACCAAAATACAATGCAGGATGAAACATACAATTATAAAATTTTATGTAGGGGAGCGTACAAGCATAAAGAAAAGATTGGTTAGTACTGCCTAGGGATTTGGTTAGGACAATTTTACAAGGAAGGAAGTAATGCCTGAGAAATATTTTAAAAATTAAATAGGTGCTCATCAAGTAGACTGGTGGGAGTAGGTGAAAAGGAATTATATGGCATAGAATATTCTGGATAGAGGGAACCAAACTCAGTGATGTTGAGTTTATTCCAATTTATAATGACCCCATGTGTTACAGAGTAGAACTGAGTTCCATAGGGTTTTCTTGGTTGTAATCTTTATGGAAGCAGATCTCCAGGCCTTCCTCCCATGGTGCCACCGGGTGGGTTCAAAGTGCCAACCTTTTGGGGAATAGTCAAGTGTAAACCACTTGTACCACCCAGATACCTGATGGAGGAAGAAGCAGTATGTCCAAAGACAGGGAGTATGGAGATATGAAACAGCCTGGTATGCATGGCACTTGAGAGTAAAAGAGACAGGCAAGTAAAGAGAAATGAGGATAAAGCAGTAGCCATTTCTCAATGGATATGGTCACCCTCCAGCTAATTGATTTCTATTGAAAATGCAGCCCCGCAGAAGATAGACCAGAGCAACCTAGAATGGAATTAACACCTCTCTGGGACTGGGCTCCACACATTTTTGTTGTTATGTGCCGTCGAGTCGGATCTGATTCATAGCAACCCCTCCTTGGGTTTCCGAGGCAGTATCACTATGGAAGTAGATTGCCCCATCTTCCTTCCAAGTCAAGTGCCTTAGGCACTATGCTACCAGAGCTCCCAGCCTCCACACATTAGCAAAAGCTTTTTTGGTAGCCAACGTGTTTCATTGAGTTCTGGTAGCATAGTGCCTAAGGCACTTGACTGCTAACCAGAAGGCTGGCGGTTCAAACCCACCAGCCACTCCTTGGAAGGAAGGTTGGGCAATCTACTTCCATAGTGATACTACCTCAGCAACCCAAGGAGGGGTCACTATGAGTCGGAGCTGACTCGATGGCAAATAACAACAACATGTTTCATCAGCTTGTGACTTTTCAACACGAACCACTGTTTGCCCAAGTCTTCCCTATCCTTGCTTGAAGAATTAAGTCTTTTTTATCTCAGATGCAGAAACATACCTTTGTTATTTTTTCAAATTAAATCTCATCTTCTTAGTCTCATATTTCCTTTCCTTTTTGTCTAGATCTTTTTGAATTCTGATCCTTTCATCCAACGTATAATCTGTCCCTCCCAGCTTCTTGCTCTCTGTATTAATAAGCAGACTTTCTCTTTCTTCAACTAAGTTAATGATGAAGAAGGCAGAGCTGAGTACAGAATGTCAAGACACTCAGGGATGGAAAGGTCAGTGAAGCACAGTCTCTTTCCTCTTCAAGCTTACAATCTACCATGCAAAGTGGTATTGCCTAAAAGCACTAGTCTAGGAGTCTGGAAACTCAAATTCTAATTCTGCTTTTCCAATGAGCAAGCTGTGTGACCTTGGGCAAATGGCTCACCATCTCTGATCTTTAGCTTTCAGCTTTGTAAAGGGGAATGGGGTGCTCTCTTTATGATCCTGAATGTCAAAGTTCTTCATTCAGCATGTATTTATTAAGTAACTACTACATGTCAGGCATCATGCCAGGTGCTGAGGGTACAGAAATGAATAGTCACAGTCTCTACCCTTGAAAAGCTGTCAAGCCTGAAGGAAAGATAGAAAATTAAAATAGAATTACCATAAATGCTCTGATAGAGTTTTGCACATGGTCCTAAAAGAGCACAGAGATGCACATGCTCCAGTTCTGCATTTGGAAATAACCATGATACAGAGCAGTCAGTGTTTGCCATTAAATCCAAGTACTGATGAAGTACTATAGGAATTTGCTACGTATGCCAGTATCCCCTCTCCAGGTTGTTTTGACCTTTCTACAGCCCCAGAATAAACTGGGTGCTTTTGGTAGGAAAATCTTGTGCTACTGTTAATTAACATATTTAGCCCAGCATAAGCTTCTCTTTCCCTGTCAGAAGATAGACAAATCTTCTAGAACACTCTGAACCAACTGCACCCACCCCACTTACCAAGGTCTATTGGGTGCCATCAAATCAACTTTCAACTCACAGTGACCCCTTGTGATGGAGTAGAACTGCCCCATAGGGTTTTCTAGGCTGTAATCTTTACAGGAGCAGATCACCAAGTCTTTCTCCTTTGGAGTGACTGGTTGGGTTCAAACTGCCAAACTTTCAGTTAGTATTAACCATTAAGCCACCAAGGCTCCTTCACCAAGGCCCAGATGTGTTTGAGCATGGCGTGAATTTTTACTTAGTCCCATATCTTCTCCTTACTACCCAGTTCTTTCTTCTGTTAGCTACCATCAAGTTAGCTCCTGACTCATGGTGATTCCACGTAAATCAGATTGGACCATTATAAGCCATAGGGTATTCATTGGCTGATTTTCAGAAGTAGATCACCAAGCCTTTCTTCCTAATCTGGAAACAACACTGAAATCTGTTCAGCATCACAGCAACACACAAACCTGCACTGACAGGAGGGTGGTGGCTATGTATGAGGTTCATTGGCCAGGAATCAAACCCGGGCCTCTAACATGGAAGGCAGGAATTCTACCCCTGGACCACCACTACTAGGAACAATCTAAGCATTGGATGTGGGTAACCATTATTGTTGTGGTAGATGTCCTCAAGGTGATTACAACTAATAGTGTCCTATGTACAATAGAACAAAATACTGCCCAGTCTTGTGCCATCTTCACAATCATTGCTATATTTGAACCCATTGTTGCAGCCACCATGTCAATCCATCTCATTGAGGGTACGGTAGTTAAGTTTGTGTGTCAACTTGGCTGGACCTGGTTGAGTGGCTGGGCAGCTGGATGTAGTATTCCCTGATGAGACTGGTAATCAATTCCATGGTGGAATCAACTGTGAGCAGCTGAGTAGCTGCCTTAGGGATGTGCTCTGCTTCCTGTATATAAGGAGAAGCCTCGGGGAATGGTCTATAGTTTATGGCACACTTGAACATGTAATCGTGTTGTTGTTCAGCAGCCTGCCATGCTCTGCTGATCCTGGAACTTTTAATGGACTTGAATTAATGGTCTGCCGTGTGGTTTGGTAATATCGGGACTGTGCCTTATTACTTGTCAACCTTGGGCTTGTCGGCCTCAGCAGCAGCAGCTGAGTGAAGAAAAGCCTCCAGCTTCAGTGGGCCAGGAGCAGGAGGCAGAGCCGAAGCCCAACGCTGAGGGGCTTTCACCTAGCGCTAGAGCCTGGCACTTTGACCTCAGACTTAAAGCCTCCAAATTGTAAGAATAAACTCCTTTTGTTAAGGCCATCCCATTTGGAATATATTCCTGTCAGAGTGGCACTAGGTAACCAAAACAGAGGGTCTTCCTCTTTTTCACTGGCTTTTCATGATTTTACCAAGCATAATGTCCTTCTCCAAGGACTGGTCTCTCCTGATAACATGTCCAAAGTATGTGAGACAAAATCTCACCATCCTAAGTTCTAAGGAGCATTTTGGCTGTACTTCCTCCAAGACAGATTTGTTTATTCTTCTGGCATTCCATTGTATATTTAATATTCTTCACCAGTATTGGGTAGGCATCACCAACACTTATCCCCAATATTTATTATCTATCAGGATACCACTCCATAGAAAGCAACAACAGGAAGATCAAGGGGAAAAAAAGAAAAGAAAAAAACACATGGAAACTGAATAACACCCTCCTTAAAAACTACTGAGTAATAGAAGAAATAAAAAATGAACTTAAATTGAATCAAAATAGAATCAAATTAGAATGAAAACACAACATACCAAACTCTTTAGAACACAGCAAAAGCAGTGCTCAGAGGGCAATTTATAGCATTAAATGTACCCATCAAAAAAGAAGAAAGAGCCAAAATCAACAACTTAACCCAAATCTCTAGCAATTAGAAAAAGAGCAGAAAAATAACCCTATATCACAAGAAAAGAAATTATAAAGATTTGAACAGAAAAAAATAAAAACAATAGAAAGAATCAACAAGACTAAAAGTTGGTTCTTTGAAAAGATAAATAAAATCAACAGAGCTTTGGCATATTTAATAAAGGAAAAAGATGCAATAACATGAATAAGAAATGAAGTGGGTGAGGTCACAACAGAACCAATGGAAATAAAAAGGATAACAGAATACTATGAAGAACTGCTATTCATAAAGTGAAGACAACTTGAAGTACTTACTGATGAAGATCAAGGACTACAGTCTTCAGTATGGATTACACCTCAACATAAAGAAAACAAAAATCCTCACAACTGGACCAATAAGAAACATCATGATAAATGGAGAAAAGACTTAAGTTGTCAGGAATTCATTTTACTTGGATCCACAATCAACACCCAAAGAAGCAATAGTTAAGAAATCAGACATTGTACTGCACTGGACAAATTTGCTGAAAAAGACCTTTTTAAAGTGTTAAGGGGCAAAGATGTCACTTTGAAGACTAAGGTGCACCTAATCATGGTATTTTCAATCACCTCATATGTATGTGAAAGCTAGACAAAGAATAAGGAAAACTGAAGAAGAGTTGACACCTTTGAATTGCGGTGTTGGCAAAGAAAATACCATGAACTGCCAGAAGAACGAACAAATCTTCTGTCTTAGAAGAAGTACAGCTGGAATGCTCTTTAGAAGTAAGAATGCCCAGACTTCATCTCACTTACTTTGGTCATGTTGTCAGAAGGGACCAGTCCTCTAAAACTATAGAGTTCCTCAAGGAAAAACTAGGGGGAAATTTAGGGACCCAAATATATGACATAAATAGATTATCAAGCATAACCCAAAATGCACAACCAGCAGAAGAGAAACTAGATAAATGGGACCTTCTAAAAATCAAATTTTTATGTGCTTCAAAAAATTTCTCCAAAAGAGTCAAAAGAGAACCTACAGATTGGGAAAAAAAAATATCTGGCAATGGCATATCTGACAAGGGACTTATCTCTAGAATTTATAGAACACTTCAACACCTCAATAACAAAAAGACAAATAATCCAATCAAAAATGGGCAGAAGACATGAATAGACACTTCACCAAGGAGGATATTCAGGTGGCCAATATGAAGAAATACTCATGATCATTAGCTATCAGAGAGATGCAAATCAAAACAACAATGAGATACCATCTTGTTCCAGCACTAGTAGCAAAGTTCAACAAGACAGAAAATAACAAATGCTGGTGAGGATGTGGAGAGATTGGGACTCTCATATACTGCTGGTGGGACTGTAAAATGGTACAACCACTGTGGAAAGCAGTATGGCGATGCCTTAAAAAGTTGGAATTAGAAATACCATTTGACCCATACATTCCATTACTAGGTATATATCCTAAAGAAGTGAGAGCCATGACAAGAACAGACACATGCACACCCATGTTCATTGCAGCACTATTCATGATAGCCAAAAGATGGAAACAACCTAGGTGTCCATCAACTGAAGTATGGATAACCAAACTATGGTACATACACACAATGGAATACTACGCAACCTTAAAGAATAACCTAGAATCTGCAAAACACCACATAACATGGCTGAATTTGGAGGTCATTATTCTGAGTGAAATGAGTCAATCACAAAAGGATAAATATTGTATTAGTCCGTTATTGTAAAAGTCAAGGAAAGGTTTATCCATGGAAGGAAATTTTCTTTGTTTACAAGGGGTGGGAGGGGAAGGAACACTGTTAGATAGGTAGAGATAAGTATTGATTTGGGTGAAGAAAAGGGCAATGTACCAAACGTGAGTGATCTACATAGTGGCATTGAAGAAAAGGAAGACATAGAGAGGTACATAGGAGGTACAGACAACAAAGATGAATCCTTTTGCATATACAGTACTGCGTTGTCAGTGAAGGCAGACATGGGTAGATGGGTGGATAAGGTGAATTATTAGGTATGTCTATGAAGCAGGGAGTGTACCCAAGACCATGTATAGGGTTGTCAGACAATGGTCCTATAAATGTATTTGTATGATCTGTTAGAATTCCCAGGTGCATAGTAGAGCTGACAAGGGGCAAGGTTGTACTCACTTCTTAGTCACAGCCAACTACCCAGAGGGACCGAATAGTTGAACCTGTGGGCCCGGGACCATTGTCACAGGGGACATCAAACTCAATTGGCATAACATACTACACAAAACATTGTTCCACCTCCTACTTTGGCAAGTAGCAACTGTGATCTTAAAAATTTGCAAGCAGCCATCTAGAGGCAACAATTGGTCTCTCCTTGTCCAGAGCAAAGAACAATTAAGAAAACCAAAGACTCATAGAAACAATTAGTCCTAGTGACTGGCACACCATGCAATCTGCAGCCTATATGACTATGAGACCAGAAGAACTAGATGGTGCCCGCTACCACTGTCAACCACTCAGAGGGGGATCTATGTAGGAGATTCTGGATAGAGAGGGACAACAATGTGGAACAAACCTCAAAATCATTTGAAAAAGAAAAGGGGTAGACCAGGTTTGCTGGTCTGATAGAGTCTGGTGGAACCACTGAGACTATGGCCCCTAGCTGCCCTTCAGGTCTGGAATTTAAGCCACACCTGTGGCTTCTAGCCAAACAAAAGACAGGCATAGGAGTTGCACATTTCCCTGAGGTAGATACACTCCTTGGAGAGAACAATCATGGGAGAAAGAAGGGCTGTTTATGCACAGGGAGACAGCTCAGGGGGCTTGAGTGCATGGAGGGATGGACACAGGGAAGAGATAACTATCAGGAGGAAGTGGGAGGGGAGCTGTTGCATTGTGGCAAATTGTAGTCAATGTCATGAGACAAAGTGTATGTGAACTGCTGTATGGAAAGTGAATTTGCTCTAAATTTTCACCCAA
>NW_006921719.1:6377563-6383445 GCF_000298275.1 Orycteropus afer afer
GAAAATTTGAACAGACCCATAACAGAGAAGAAATTGAACAGATCATTTAAAAAAAAAAAAAAAAACTACCAACAAAAAAAAAAGTCCTGGCCCAGATGGCTTCACTGGCAAAATCTACCGAACATTCAGAGATGAGCTGACACCAATTCTACTCAAACAATTCCAGAATATAGAGAAGGAGGGAATACTCCCAAATTCATTTTACAAAGTGAGCAAAACCCTGATACCAAAGCCAGGCAAAGACACCACTAAAAAATAAAATTATAGACCAATATCCCTCATGAACATAGTCACAAAAGTTGTCAACAAAATCCTCACCAATGGAATCCAACAACACATTAAAAAAAAAAAATCATGCCCAAGTAGAATTCATACCAGGTTTGCAAGGATGGTTCAACATTAGAGAAACAATCAACTTAATCCACCACATAAATAAAACAAAGCAAAAGAAGCACATGGTCATATCAAGTGACACACACAGAAAAGCCATTTAAAAAAACCCAACACCCATTCCTAATAAAATAGGAATACAAGGGAAATTCCTCAATATAATTACAAAATCAATGTTGTTGTTGTTGTTATTTGCCATCGAGTCGGCCCCGACTCATAGCAACCCCTCCTTGGGTTTCCGAGGCAGTATCACTACGGAAGTAGGAATGCCCAACCTTCCTTCCAAGGAGTGCCTAGTGGGTTTGAACCGCCAGCCTTCTGGTTAGCAGTCAAGTGCCTTAGGCACTATTGCTTCCAGAGCTCCTACAAAATCAATAGCCAACGTTATTCTCAATGAAGACCGACTGAACGCATTCTCCTTACAAGTGAGACCAGACAAAGATGCCCTTTATCACCACTCCTATTAACATTTTACTAGAAGTCCTAGCAAGAGCAATACAGCAAGAAAGAGAAATAAAAGGCATACAAATTGGCAAAGAAGAAGGAAAATTATTTCTATTTGCAGATAATATGATTCTATACATAGAAAATCCCAAATACCACTCCACATTCCTCACCACATTTGGCCTGGACTTACTAAAAACAGTAATGTGACCTCATATTGAGTGTCACTGTGCCTCAGGCTTTGATGCCCTGCCATCATCCTAGCCTCTCTTGACTTGGCCAACACCCTAGCAGCAGGTCCATTGACTTCATCCTCTCAAAGGCCACTACTTCTCTTTAGCAGCTCAATCAAATGCCCACCACTTGAAACTAATCATCATGACTATCTCCACCTCTAAATACCAATCTGTTATCTTTCCACTCCCAAGCCCACCCTGGGTTTCTTGACAACTCCAGACCTCAACTTCTCCCTATCCTCTCCATCCATGAGGTTCTTGCTGGCTTCTCTTATCCACCCCACCCCATCCCCAGATACACATAGAAATACTGTACAGTGGATAATAACTGCAATTACACTTTCTTTAGAGATCACATTTCACTTGCTTACCTTGCTGGTTCTAACCTGGAATGTAGTTGTAAGTTATTTTTTGCCCCAGGGCTGGCCAACGTTTCTGGTTTCTAACCTGTGTGTGGTTTAGGCTGGTTGGCAATCTTTTTACATTCCCCAAGCTGGCCTTTTCTTTTTCCTACAGCAACTGTTCCAAACAAGATTACAAACTCCCCTGTGCTTTCCTCACTTACATTGGTCAGGTGTTTAAAGTACAGAGAAGTATGAGACCACCAAGCAAGAACTTCAATTTAGGAGGACAAGCTATTTTGATTATCCTCGTGTCCCACCAATCTCCTCCTCAATTTGTAGATTGTTCCTTTCTTTCCAAAGCTCCCAATCTTTTGGACTTCTGAGGGCCCTACTCCATCAGGTCTCCCTGTCCTCCTCTGCCCAGCCTCCCCACAGCCAATAAGGATGATCAAATGTTTCCTCTTCCCTGAAGTAATTTACCCCGTCTTTCACTTCCCTTCATTACCAAACTTCTCAAAAGAGCCCAAGGGGAAGCAGTTAGGTTATCCAGCAGTAATGCGGTTACCCAGAATTGGGTTATAAAAGTGCAAACGTTGGCCTCTTTAACAAGACAGAAGAAGCCAAGAGACTAGAGCTGAAACATAAAGCCAGGATAGGCCTCCCCAGTAAGAGGGGCCAGATGCCTTTCCCTGAGGGTGAACATGGAACTTCTAGGGGTCAGACGAAGTCCCCAGGCCTGGGTAGAGAAGTCTATGAATGGAAGACCATATACCCCCCTCCCCCATGCAGAGGGAGAAACCAATGAATGGGCAGAGGCCAGTCAAGGCTGGCAGGAAAGGGCTGGCAGCACCTCTCCATGCTACCCCAGCCCCCATACATCCCAATGCAAGGTCTAGTGTTCTCCAGGAGATTCCTGTCGGTGGTCCCCACACCCACCCCTGAGCCTGAGCCTTTACATCTGCAGGGATTGGAAGTAGGTTACCGTTCTAGGCAGCCCCTTTTGTTTTCAGGTAGACTTTCCTTTTATTGAGTCAAATTCTATTCTGCCCTCTCAGAGGAAGTCTAGACTCTCCTTTGATCTAGTAGCCCTGCAAATGTGTGAAAACACTGATCAAGAAACATCTCTTTTCTTGTCGAACATCAGGTTTCTTCAATAGCTCCCCATGCAAAATGGCACTGAGAGCCCTGAGCCATGCATGGTGCATATTCCCCTCTGGATGCACCCACTCTCCCAGTGGACACCTTAAGTTACTGTGCTGTGAGCAGAATACTTCATATGTGAGTTTTTCAGGAGAAGGTAGGGTATAACTAGCATCAACCTCACTCTGGCTAGTAGACTCTAGAGATCTTAGTTGGCTTTTTTGGCTCCCATGTGGACATGCCACGGAGGCGTTTTCCACAAGTTGTGGCTCAAGGAGTTGAGGTTGAAGATCTGTGAGAACTTCCTGATGAAGGAGCATCAGCTTCCATTCCAGTTCTTGTGGCTCCCCAGACCTGTGGCCCGTCTTATGCAGGCCATTGAGATATGGTAAATTAACAAAACACATATCCATCTCTTCCAGTTTCCACTTTCTATTCTTTTTTCTTTTGATTCCAGTCATTGTAAAGTAAGGTCTTAGCCCTGAGCTCAAAAAAGAAGCCCCAAGGCTCTGTTGGTCCTGCCCTCCCATGGGAACCTGCTGCCTTCTGCTGCAAGCTACCCTTCCTGCTGGCCTGTCTGTGGCACAGTGCTCTTGGCTGCTTGTCTGACCTCTCTCCAACAGTTCCCATAGCTCCCAGCTCAGGGCAGCTGAGCCCCAGTTCTGAGAGGGTAGAGACTCCAGGTCCTGCTGCTCTGGGATGAGCTGGCCACTCTGGCATGCTCATCTCCAGGGATTGGCGAAGTGGCCACAGCTGTGCTTGGGTAAGTGGACACCAATTTAAGGATTACAGGCAATAAGAAGCCGCTCTTGATCCTGGTTTGATTGGGAAGGGAATTTGAGATTCAAGTATAGAGCCAGAGGCCTTCCCTAGCCCACCTGCTCTGATTCCATACCAGATTGGAGGGGCTAGAAATTTATGCCACAAATCTAAGCACTTTCCAGAATAAAGTAATCACTTTAAAGCAGCTCTTTGAGGAAGAGGGCAGCTGGTTTGGCCAGGCCCACAACACAAACTCCACATCCTCAACTGAGCCTGAGAAAGGCCCCACTCAGCCTGGGCCTCTGCTGGTGTTCCTCCATGGTGAACAGGTCCTTTTCCTCCCCTTCCAGTCTCTTTTGGAGGAGCTCTTTATACCTCAGTGCTCCTTGTCCTCAACAGCCATCTCAGACTCTTCCTCTCATTCTTTTAAAAATATTAGTACCTCCTATCAACTCCTTGGGTGATACAAACAATTAAGTGTTCAGTTACTGACTAGTAACTACTATACGACTTAGTACACTAACTCCAATACTACAATCTCTAGGTGGTTGCATCCACCTAGAGGTGCCTCAGAGAAAATGCCTGGAGATCTGCTTTCAAAAATCAGCCACTGAAACCCCTCTGAAGTACAGTTCTACTCTGACACACATTTGGCTGAAATGAGTCAGAATCAACTTGGCGGCAACTGGTTTTAGCAACAGCTGCTGCAATTACTGCTCACCCAAAGCATGCCATTGACAAATTAAGCCACCGCTTCCATCTTTTTAGCTCCCATGCACCTGACACATTTCCTCTTAATCAGCCACTGCCATTTTAACATAAACACCCCCACTGCCCTCCCTACAACTCAAGTGCATTGTTTCCTGGTTCTAAACTCCTCTGTTTACCTTTCTACAACTTTCTAGCCCTTTCCCCACTACCACCTCCCTATCCCATCTCCTCACTTTGCTCATCTTTTAATCACATCCAAAGCTCTCATAAGAAAAGCAGTTGAGGGTAAAAGTGGGAAGCCTCCTTCATAGGCAAAGAGCTTCTTAGAAAGCAGCATCTACCTTCCTCTGATTCAGATGCCAAAAATAGTCAGCCCTGCACAATGGATCTTAAGGCAAAATTCCAAGCAAATAGGTCTATGGACTAGAAAACTCTAGAGGAAAATGAGAATTGTGTACCCTGGGCTGTAATTGAAAAGGGAGGGCTAGAAACAGTGGAGCTTAGTGAATGCCAGATTGAAGAGCAGCTACATCACTCTCTTCAAATGTCAGGGCATAATCATTGTGCCTATTTTAAAAAAGAGTAAAGACAAAGGCTATGGGATTAAGTTTTAGAAGTAAGGTCTGGTAGACTACAAACAATAATAATATGCCCACACATGAAATGAGATGGTGCTACTGATCCAGCCACCTGAGCACTCAAGATGATGGGGGCTTTTCCCAGTTAGAATTAATTGAGTTAAATGGTTTTTATATCCTCTTGCCCATCAGTTATATATTTGTTGATTTTTAGTATCCATGGGGGGGGGGGTTGTGGAACCTTAATTTAAAATTGCAAATAATGGGGAAAAAAAACAAAAAGTAAGAGCATTTTAAAAGGTCAATGCATGAAATGATGAACTAGCCCCCAAATTCATCTGGACCCAGACCCCTAATGAGAAGATGCCTGGATGACTAAAGGATGTGAAGATATTTGGGCATTAGTAAGTGGACAGATAGTTCAATCCTGGGAAACCTTGACAAAAGCCAAAAGAAATAGGTTCTTATAAACAAGCTAGAACTCTATTCTGAAAAAGCATAAATCTGATGCAACTTGAAATACAGTAAAAGTGCTATTACTCAGGCAAATGCATAGATATCAAAATTTATTAGTGGTTACCAGGGACTAGTGGGAGAGGGAGATGGAGAGGTACTGCTTAAAGGAGCACTGAGTTTCTATCAGGGGTGATGAAAAATTTGGAAACGGTGGTGACAGTTGCACAATACAGGGAATGTAACTGTCACTGAATTGTGTATGTAAAAATGGTTGAAATGGCAAATGTTTTTGTTATATATACTCTACCACAATAATAATTTAAAAAAAAAAAAAGTGATATTGCTGTTAAGGAGGGCAACTGAATGAATGGGAGAAATTTTTTTCATTGTATATCCTTTTGTACTTTTAAAATTTTTGTATATATCCAGGTAAAATTAAACAGTTAAACAAAAGAAGAAACACAGTAATAGTTCTTGCCTTGGGAAAAGTCTCCTCTATTTTGACATGGATATATACAGGAACAAGGAGATAAAACTGGCCAGGCTTAACACCTCCAGTTATAAACCACACCCCTACCTTGACAGATGACAGAACTGAGGTCTGCAGAGACCAAGTCACTGACTTAGTTATGGAGTCAAGACTAGAAACCAGGGCTTCTGATAGCTAGTCACTGGCGTTGTCTCCATTCTTTCACATTGCCAGTGTGTTTCATGGAGAAAAAACAGGGATAAACTCCTGGAGTACATCATGAGGAAATAATTTTGCAGGAGCAAAAAGCCATATGCCCAAACAGCAACTTAAAAGTCTAGACAGGCTACTC
>NW_006921719.1:6386590-6396941 GCF_000298275.1 Orycteropus afer afer
GTGAACTGCTGTATGAAAAGTGAATTTACTCTGTAAATCTTCACCCAAATCCTAATTAAAAAAAAACAAAAACATTCAGGGCATAATGCTAAGTGAAAAAGGCATGCTACAGAATGGTATCAGATAGTATAGCATTAGTCACATGTAAGTGAGAATCCTTGCTCTGCCCCTAAGTAGCTAAGTCACCTTAGGAAAATTACTCAACCATTCACCACCTCACTTTCACTGTCTCCAAGAGGAGAACAACAGCAGTACTTATCTCATGGGATTATTGTGAATTGAAATAACAGAATGAATGAAAAGTGAGAATAATAATGTCTGGCATATGGAAATATTCAATGTTAACCAGTTATTAACATAATTACACCATAAATTTGGATATGAATGTGCTCAACAAAGATTGGAAAGTGATACGCAAAAGCAAAACTAACTGCAATGGTAAAGGGAAGAGCTTATGTGTGTTATTGATTTTTTAAAAATGTTACATCATTTTCCAATGAGAAAAAGGCATTAAAAAAAAATTTTTAATTCCATACTTAGGACCTGAGTAGGAGCTCTGGTAGCGTAGTGCCTAAGGCACTTGACTGCTAACCAGAAAGCTGGTGGAACCCACCAGCCACTGCTCAGAAGATTGGACAATCTAATTCTGTAGCAGGAGCTCTGTTGAGTAAGGCGCTTGAATGCTAAGCAGAAGGCTAGTGGTTCAAACCCACCAGCCGCTCCTCGGAAGGAAGGTTGGGCAATCTACTCCCATATTGAGACTGCCTCGGAAACCCAAAGAGGGGTCACTATGTGTCAGGTCCGACTCGATGCCACGTAACAACAATAATTCTGTAGTGATATCGCCTCGGAAACCTAAGGAGGGGTCGCTATGAGTCAGGTCCAACTGGACAGCACATAACAACAAGAAGAACCTGAGTCATAATCTGTGCTCCTTCCTCTAGAGCAGTCCAAGGTTCACTGTGCCCATTTCCTGAAGTTGCTGTGGAATCTGTTGGTGGAGAAGATAGATGAACAGCAGCCCAAATCCCTTGGAAAAGACAGGGGGAACATGTTCTAGAATCTAGATGGTCCTCACTTGATCAGATCAGACTTTTATCTTAGACCCAGAGAGAACTTTGTAGCTGCGAACAGAATCCAATTCACTCATTCATGCATGCATGCATTCACTCGTTCATATATTCTGGAACCCCTATTATGTGTGAGAAACTGAGCTAGAAGCATTTAAAGAATTAGACTGACCCAGTGTATGAATTTGGAACAATCCCCAGAGTGCTATGTAAGTGAAAAAAGCAAGCTTCAGAACACTGTATAGAATGCTACCATTTGTATTAAAAGTAGATATATAAATATACATATTTATAAACATGTAAATTCATAGAATTGTTCTGAGAGGATACATAAGATAGAGATAACAGTGATTAGCTCTGGAGGGGGGAACTGAGGGACTGGAGGGTGACCTCCATTGGGAGTCTAATTTTTCATTGTTTGTTGTACTGTTTGAATACTTTGCCATGTACATATATTAAATCTTAAAAAGCAAAAAAATGAAAAAAGAAACTGTGGCTGGTGCTGAACAAGCAGAGATTCCTCATTCTTGGGAAAGGCAGTGCTGAACTTACTGGGCCACAAGTGCTAAGTTTTTTAAAACCAGACTGTTTACATAAATTAAGGGAAAGGTTCTTTCTATACCAATTACCTTATAGTAATTCGGGGTACCATTTTACAGAGATAAAGTAGTTGGGAAATAAATACTAATCACTTGTCAAGCCTTCGAGCGTCTTATAGTTCCTACCAGGGTGGGGATCTTATCTGTTTAACTTGATCGGTAGAATATTCACTGCAGCAGAATGTGCAGATAAGTGCTTGTTACAGCCAGCATTTTCTGATGATAACAAATGATAACACAATCATTAGAACACACCTGTAGAAAGAAAAGATCAAACGGCATTGGACCCTGAGGGAACCATATGTTCCCTATGAGGGTGGGCAGCCTTTTCTGGGATAGTCTTCAAAAAATTATGGGTTTCAAATGGCAAGGTAAACCCCAACAAGAATGAAAGGGTGGTGAGACACCATATGTGCTTCAGAATGTCACAAGCAAACATGGGGTGCATGCCCTCGTTGGGGTGATTAGGCACAGATCCACTTCAAAGAGAACCCAGCACTCAATAGGGCATCACAACCACACAGAAAGTAGGAAAATGGACTTCTGGACAGCTGCAGATGGACAAGCTGGCAGCCAGCCAGAGCAGCCTCCTTGTTAAGGCAGGCCGTGACTGAGATCACGGGCTCTGGGATCAGATAAGCATGACTTCAGATCTCAGCACCGTTTAACTTACAGGTGGCCTGGCAAGTTATTTAACTCTTCTGAGCAGTAACTGTTGAGAATGTTTTGAGAACTGAATGCAAGAATCACTGAAAAGTATTCAGCAAAGTGTGGGGCGCACCTGCAATGCTCCAAAGTGCTATTGTCCTCACTGTTCCTAAATAATAGTTGGGTGTCACGGACCAATTCTTAACAGCTAATCAGCTTCCAAGTCTGATGCAGACAAGGTACACTCCATCATCCATGCCCTAAAGTCAAGAATCACTCACATGTACATAGTATTTTAAAAACTAGATAATGTTTCCACATTCACTATCTCACAAAAGTCTGTGAAGTGAGTTGGAGGGAATCATTAGCTCTATTTAGAAGGGGTCACTGAGGTCACAGGGTTTGTTAAGAGCTAGTTAAGGACAGCCTTCGGCCATGACCCAGGTTTCCGGGTGAGTAGCTTGGCATTCTTTCTACTCCATGCTGTTCCCAGCAAGGACAACTGCACTGGGTGGTCAAACCTGAGAATTCACTACCTCCTTTCCCTGTGCTTCAGCTGCCACTGTCTGAGCAGTGAGGGATTCAGCCATCCATTTCCAATGCGTCTATTAGCCTCCTCTAAACCTGTTCTTATGAATGGACCCAGGGTACAGGGCTGGCTTCCCACAACTGGAATCAGAGAAGGACCCACAGCTAAGTCAGGTCAGGGTATGTGCTTGCCAAGCTTCCTTTTCAGGGTTAGCTCTGGCTTTGCAGGCAGCTGAAATCAGGCCCAGTTTGACCTTGCTGCCAGCTCAGGGAGGGGGGAGATGGTGACCTTGCCAGGTATAGCAATCACTGAAATGGCACAAAGCCAGAGCCCCTCTGAAACTGAGGCAAGCACTAACCTTTCCCATTTCCATTAGCATTTCCACTAAAAATCTGGCATTTGAAAGAGGAAGAAAATGTATTTTTTTCCACTGTGGAAAGGTCAGGCATATTTATCAGACTTAATAATTTATAATTGATATTCAACAATGCTTCCCCTGAAAGATCACCTCTGCTGCATTAGCTCCTACCCAGCCCAGCCCCACGGCCCATCCATGCCAGGCCATGGTAGCCTAGGTCATAGGACACTTCCACCCAAGCCTGCCCTGTGTGCCCATGTCCCAACAAGGACAATGACCCATACTCCTGCATCAGCAAAAAGACATCCCAGCCTGCTGAGTCAAGACCCAATTCTGCCATGCCCAAGTTCCCTGAGGCAGTGGAGTCCCAAGGCCTCTTTAACATAGCAACATTACAGAATCCTTCCCCTCCACCCTTCTTTGCCCTCACCAGCAAAGGTTTCTTTTGGGTTGAACATCCATTTGTAAGAAAGATGAAAGAGCTCAGACAGGCTCTAGAGTCAATGCTACAGCCCAGGGGAGGTCTTGGAGGAGACTCTTGACCAGTCTTGAGACCCTCCACTCCTCTCCTCTTGTTTCCAGAGAAGCAGGAAGTACAGGCCTCCTAGTTTCCTAATCACAAGCTCCAGAGTCTACAGAGGCCCTTCCTCGGACAGCAGAAAGCATGGTTCTCAGAGACAGGACAAAGGAGGAAAGTCTGGGAAAGACCCTTAGGTGGCACAGTGTGGGGCCAGGCTAACCTGAAGAGGAATACAAGAGCCTACCTGCATGGTAAGATTTTTTTTTTATTATTTGAAATATAGTCTGAGCAACACGAGTGTAGCCGAAAGAAGGAGGGGCTGGCCTGCCTGGGATGGCCACCTCTCTAATGGCACAGGAGAAAGAATACAAATATTCCAATGTATGTGTGCCCCCAAATCCCACTTGTCAGGGAAGGCAGAACAGCAGCAGAACAAGGATCCCCAGCTCCTTCTGAAGGAGGGGCCAGGGTCTGGCTTGTGGTGCCCACTTGCCTTTGTCACACCTCCTACTCTGCCTGGGTTCCAAACAGAGGTGTGCTGCAAACTTTTACCCACCCACAGAGACATGGTGAGCCAGTGTGACAATTCTCCAGGACAGTTTTTTGGGAAAAGAATTAGAGAAGAAGGAAGGACAAGGTGACCAAGGGCCCTTGTAGGCCAGGCTAGGTAGAGCTCTCTGAGTGGGACGCAATCCCCTCCTTCTTCTCAGGCTCGGATGGCAGGAAAGAGAGCTGGTGTTTGCGGGCAAACAGAACTCCAAGTCCCCTGCTCAGGGCAGCAATCAGGGAACCTCCCAGAACAGCATGGCAGCTGAGGGGTTCCAAGCCAAGTTGACAGCATGGGGGTTGGGCCACATGAGCAGCCTGGGGTTGGAAGGGCAGACACAAAGAGTTGGGGGTACCAAGAGGCAGCACAAAGCCATAAATAACAGAAGCTAATTCAGAGCTGTTAGGTTCTGGCAACCCCCATTTCCTGGGGCTGAAGAACACTCAGCACCCTGTAGCTCAGGGCAGACACTGCTCCAGGGCACAGCTGGCCACACTCACACCAGGGTAGAGCCTTTTATTTCCCACTGTCCAATGGCAGGTGAAGGATGCCAGGCACCATCCCAACTTCATATACTACAAAGCCTCCGGTCACACCTAAGGGGATGGTGCATGGCTGTCCTGGTTCTGAGAGGCCTGTAGTTGACTCTGAGCATCTTGGGCAGCATCCTCCTCTGGGGCCGAACCCAGTGGTCTCCTTGCCTCTGGGTCAGCCAACAAAGGCCCGCCAGCACATTCTTCCAGTCCATTCTCCCTGGTATCCATGGCCACCTCCTCCCCGGAGCCTTCTTCTGGCTCTGCCACCTCTACTGCCGGCTCTGCCACCTCCTCTACTTCCTCCTCCTGGTCTCTCATCTTGTGGACAATGAAGAGGTGGCGGCTGAGGGAGCTGGCAGAGGTGTAGCACAAGCCACAGAGAAGACACTGGGCTGTGGAGTTGTCCGTCTGGTGCTGAGGTATGTGGCTCTTAAACTCGAGCCCTGAGTCTGTTGCAAAGCTACATTTTGCACACTGAAAAAGGGACTTGTGTCTTTTGGAGGAAGAGACAGTCGCACTATTGGTGGTGCCTGGAGCATCCCCTGTTCTGCTGACTGGTCTTTTCAGATGGTTCACCTGGAAGGGGACACAGAGTGAGCAGAGGCCAGGCTGAGCCTCAGCCCTAGACATGAGCCCCCCAGACATGACTAGTGCAGCCCCAAGGACTCACAGGGGTCACCATCCAAGCTAGGGTCACCACAGTCCCAAACGCTGGTTTAGGTTTGGTTTGTTTTTAAATGTAACATACACACATGGCACACTATTCCAAAAACAGGGAAAGGGTAGAGAGAAAATTAAATCCCTCCTACCCCCTGCCAGGTCTCTCTCCAGCAAAAGCCATTTTGTAGCTTCTCCAAGAGATATTCTATATATGTATATAAAATCAGAACGATTATCTTTTACAAACTGATAATATTCCATGCATACTTTTTCTCATCCTGCTTTTCCCACTCAACATATATTGGAGTTTGTCTCCATGAGGGCATACACAGAGGCATCATTCTTCCCAATGGCTGCACACTACCCCACTGTGGGGATGAACCAGAGTTGAAATAAGCAGCCCCCACAGATAGACATTGAGTTGAGTTCCATCTTTGTCACTATGCACAGTGCTGCAGTGAATATCCTTGAACACATCTCTTTGTGCCCAAGGCCAAAGATATCAGACAGATAAATTCCTAAAAGCAGAATGGGTAGATCAAAGGGCATCTTGAGGGGCAGGGAGGATGTACATTTGACACATTGGTAGATGTTGCCAAAATGTCAATTGATAACCCCACCCACTATGTGCGAAAAGGGCTAACTTCCCCATGCCTTTGCCAACCAGCTCCCCTCTCTAATAGCCAAGAAAGTTCTGAGAATGACCTAGAACTCCCAGGCAGATCTCAGAGCTTTCCAGACACTCCTGCCTCTGGGGAGCAGCCCCTACTAAGTAGGAAGAGCCTGCAGTGAGGAGGGAAAAACAGGCTGCTCTACAAGTTCATCACAAATAGGGACAGGGCATGAACGGTGATAAGAACATAGGGCAAGGGAAAAAGATAGCAGAATTCTAGGCCTGGCTTTTCCTACAATAGTGGAGGAGGGGCAGGGGACTTGGCCAAGCCTCATTATCTTCACCCAACAAATCTGCCCTGCCTGCCTCTGCTTCACAGGTTGCTGTGAGTCAGAAACAGGATGATGTGTGTAAAAGCACCCGACTATCCATAGAGCACAGCATATACCCAAGGAGGGGTCACAGTGACTGCAAACAACAGTAACAAAAGGCCAGTGGGCTGCCTCACAGGTCTTTGTCCCTGTCTTTCATTTGTCTGCAGTCCCAGGTGTGTCACACATAGAGCTAGAGAGGTGCTCCAGAACCACAAGGATGTATGGGCCCCTCACTGCCTTCCTAATACTCCTAAAGCGCTAGGCCTCCCTGAGCCATCAACTGCTGTGAGCAGGGACCTCACACTCACCTGAGAGGGAGGCCCACCTGGAGGTCTGACTTTGGACGTCTGGCTCAAATCAGGGTTTCTGATACCATGCATAAGGCTGATGTGGCTCTCCAGGAGGGAGGGCCGAGGGAAACTGGGGCTGTCTTCCGTACAATACCTGCAAATGCAAAGTCAGAGGAGGTCATATAGGATTACAGGCTGCAGGGCCCAGGGGAGTTAGGCAAGCAGAGAGAAGTGGAAGCCACTTCTCACTCCAGGCTCCCTCCAGACACTTCACACAGAAGACCAGCGGGAAGAGAGAGACTGGAGCAAAAAGATAGCCAGGGTGTTCAGGCCAGCTAGGTAGTTTTAGGGGCTCACCAGAGAAATCCACCCAGCATGCCAGCCAAGGTGGCAGACAACAGCAAGTCAGAATATTTGCACCCTTGACACCTGGCCCCAAGCCATGATCTTACTCTCTACGCCCAGGGACCCAAGTGCTGGGTAAGTGGTCAGCATGAAGGAAGTAGGGTATGTCCTGAACATGGCCAGACTCCTCTTACATCATATGGCACCTTCACTACTTGTGCAGCTCAGTTAGAGAAGTGAAAGGGGGAGGGCATAGGAGGCACCAGGTTCTAGAAAATAGGTTCTACTGATTTCTGACCTATCTATAGCATGTTCCCCAAGAAGAACCTCACTTATCTTAGACCTCTAATCTCATGTCAGAGAAAAGTCCCAAAGTTGCCATAGACCGAATCTTGGTGAACTTCTGGGCTCTTCACCACCACCTATCCAGAGACTCACCCACAAGTGTAGACCTTCTTTACTGTGTCATGGTTGTTGCGGATGTGTTTGCGCAGGCTATTAGGGGTGTGGAAGGACTGCTCACACTGCCGACATGGGTACCGCTTCAACGTCTAAGGGAGGAGTGGCAGGACACAAAGTATCAGCACCGTAATATAGTTCTGAGTGCACCTTTCTTCTCAGATAATGTGGGCAGCAAGGAGGATGTTCCAAAGATCTTAACATCTGTGGTATCCACTCTGCCCAAAGCAACAGGAACCCAAAGGGGTCGCCCACATAAGAGAGCCCTGGCCCCTGGACAGAAGTCCAGTGGACCCAGCACTGTGAGCAGGTGGCTGTACTTACACGTCCATGGCTCTTTTTCATGTGGGACACGTAGCTCTCCCGATCGGGAACCCATTCCTGGCACTCCTGGCAGGTCCAGCCAGTGTTCCTCAGTCGGGGCCTGGCTTCTGCCCTGCGGTGGGCTTCAGTCCTGCCCCAGCGACTAGAGGACAGAGAGCTGCCCCGAGCAGCCACACTAGTTGCTGGAGGCTCAGTGGGAACTCGAAAGCCAGGGCGACTTGAGGACGTGTCCACTGAAGACTGGAGGCTTGACAGCTCGTCCACGTTTCGAGGAACACCGTGGGTGCTCTGGAGATGGGGAGAGCGATTACTGACCAGGCAAGGGGAAAGATGCACAAAGTCAGACCCCCGCCTGATGGATGTACCCTCCTCCCAAGCCTCCTCCCCCAGCACATCGTACCTTGACATGTTGCATCAGCTCCGGCTTTTGCGGGAACAAGAGTGGGCACTCAGGGCACTTGAAGACACCCACTTGCGCCTTGCTGGCATTCTGGTAAAAATGCTGCTGGATGTGCCTCTTCTTGTTGAAGACCATTTCACAGGAGCACTTATAGATGAGCCTGATGAGACAAGCCCCAGGGCATGAGGCAGTCAAGGCTCTGCTGGCAGAACACTGCACCCCCACCCCAACCTTGCTTTCTCTGAACCAGGGTCAGGTTTAGTAAAGCACCACACTGAGCCAGTGTGGAAACACTCCAGCCTCAGGATTTCCTCAGTGGATTCCAGGCATTTTTTCCCCTTGCCCCAGTTCCCTGACCCACCCTTACACCATCCCCACCAGCACCCAGGCCCCTCCTCTCACTCCAGTGGGGCAGCTGGCTGTGGAACTGCACTCACTGGGAGGGTTTGTGGGGCTGGGTGGGATGCTGGGAGGTGCTGTGGTCCGCAGTGCTGCTGGCAGTCTTGAAGGCCATAGGGCAGAATGCACATTTGTGGAAAACCTGGCAGTGCCGCTCCTGGATGTGGCTTTTCAGCAAGGCCAAGGTCAGATGGACAACACCACAGTGGATACACCTGGATGGCAGAGGTGGGGATGTCAGACCCAGGGGTGATGCTGGAAGGGATAGAGGGCAAGAACAGAGCCATCTCAGGGGCTCACCCACCTCCCTAGAGCACTCAGTCTTCCATCCTCCACAAGTATATCCTGAAAGCCTACTTACAGTCTGGCACAATGTGGTCACCCAGGGCCATGAAAGCCCAAGGCCACGCCTGGTAGGAAATACCAACCCCTCCCCCTCACTGGCTAGATGATATTCTGCAAACCTAAACCCAGCTAAGAGAAGTTGGTGGGAATGGAAAGGGAGTAGAATGGTTCAGTAATGATATAAATAGTATAAATTTAAGTCTGATACAACTGCAGGAGTCCAGGAGGAATTTTAGAGGGAGGCTACAGAAAGCCTAGGGCTTCCCACAGGCTGATACTGAATATGCAGAGATGGCCACTTAACACAAGTAGCATCATTAAAAATATCTGTGGAAAATCTGTAACAACATGAGAAAATGCTTATGATACACTGTTAAGTGGGAAAGCAGGGCAGGAAAGACTACATCCATCATCATAACAACCACATTAAAACAAGCAACCTTCAAAGCACAGGGAAGCAGCAAAGGAAGAAGTACTCCAGAGCAGCACTGTCCAATGGAACTTTCTCTGATGATGGAAATGCTCGACAGCTGTACTGTACATGGGGCTATTAAAATTTAAACTAAGAAAATTCAGTTCCTCAGGTGTACCAGCCACATTTAAAGTGCTCACAATCCCATGTAGCTGGTACTATAACAAACTTCAGCTCTAAAGCATTGTAATGTTGAGCTGGGGGGGGACTATGGATGGCTTTTTATTTATTTTTCTATGTACCAATTTGTATTTTCTGAGTTTTGTTTGGTGGAGATATTTTTGTCAGGTATGAATAAATGAAACAAAGAACTGCCTTAAAACATTTTTCTGAAATTGAAGCCATGTTAGACCCTACTTTTGTATTCTTCTTTCAACTTCAAAATATTTCTCTATAAATATTGCCTTGCCTTTCTTCAGTATCAGTCAAAAGATGTTACCTTTTCTCCATGCAAACCTGCACCCATTAAAGTTCCTAGTCCCTCTCATGTGTTCAGTTTTTCCTCCCACCTATAAACACAGCCATGTCTCCCCTATGCAGGGTGTAAGGAGGAACACCTTTAGTGCCCTCTGCTATTCCCCTCCAGAAAACTTTTTATCTGTCTTCTTCTGTTATTTGTTATCAGTATCTCTTACAATAATGCCTGTTCCTATAGCCCTGGCATCCAAACAGGCACTAGAAAAGAGATTATTGTTTTAAAGAAATAAAGAACAAGACTTCACTTAAGAATTCTCTGGCTCTTCAATGGTCCTATAAGTTTATGTGAGTGATCAGAATTCCCAGGTGTATAGTACAGCTGACAAGGGGCAAGGTTATGGTCATTGCTTGGTCACAGCCAGCTACCCAGAGCGACTGAGTAGTTG
>NW_006921719.1:6397041-6397844 GCF_000298275.1 Orycteropus afer afer
AACAATGTGGAACAAAACTCAAAATCATTGGGAAAAAAAAAGGGGGGGGGCACCAGGTTTGCTGGTCTGATAGAGCATGGTGGAAACACTGAGACTATGGCCCCTAGCTGCTCTTCAGGACTGGAATTAAACCCACACCTGTGGCTTCCAGCCAAACAAAAGACAGGCATAGGAATTGAACATTTACCTGAGGTAGGTACACTCCTTGGAGAGAACAATCATGGGAGAATAGAAGGGCTGTTTATGCACAGGGAGACAGCTCAGGGGACAGGAGTGCATGCAGGGATGGACACAGGGAAGAGGTAAGTATCAGGAGGAAGAGGGAGGGGAGCTGTTACATTGTGGTAAATTGTAGTCAATGTCATGAGACAAAGTGTATGTGAACTGCTGTATGGAAAGTGAATTTTCTCTGTAAATTTCCACCCAAATCACAATTAAGAAAAAAAAATTTAGACAGGAAGGCTAAGGGGCAGTGAGTTTAATGGGGGAGGAACAATTTGGAAAAGAAGGGTGAGAATGGTTGCACAACCTGAAGAATGTAATCAATGTAATTGAATTGTACATGTTTAAACTATTGAATGTTCTGCTGTGTAAATTCTCAACAACAAAGTAAGTTATTTAAAAAAGGTTGAACTGGCATGATGAGAACAATTATAGTTATTGAAAATAATAAATGGCAGGCCACGTAGAAACATGGAAAACATTCAGGGCATACCTAATATTTGGTATAAATAGACTACCAAGCATAATTCAAAATGCACCAACAGCAGAAGAGAAGCCAGATGATTGGGACCTTCTAAAAA
>NW_006921719.1:6402311-6418002 GCF_000298275.1 Orycteropus afer afer
CCCTGGAGAGAACAATCATGGGAGAAGGAAGGGCTGCTTATGCACAGGGAGACAGCTCAGGGCGCAGAAGAGTATGGAGGGATGGACACTAGGAAGAAGTGGCTATGGGGAGAAGTGGGAGGGGAGCTGTTGCATTGTAAATTTTGGTCAATGACATGAGACAAAGTATATTATGTGAACTGATGTATGAAAAGTGAATTTACCCTGTAAATCTTCACCCAAATCAAAAGAAAAAAAAAAAGAAAAGAAAAAAAAAATGTCAACTTTTAATATAATCTTGAAAAAAAAAAAAACAAAAAAACAATTCTCTGGCTCTTGATTCTGTAAAAGAATCCTGATCAAAAGAGGGGAAATGTGGAACAGCATTCCAAATTCTCCTAAGACTCCACACTTTCTAGAACCATAGAGGCTAGATGAACCCCCAAAACTACGGCCCTGAGGATAATCTTTAAATCTTAAACCAAAAATATCCTCTAAAATCTTCTTTAAGCCAAACAATATATTAGCTTATTTAGTTCTTTTGAAGAACTCTTTATATGGGATCAAATTGACAACAGCAACTCAAAAGGTCAGACAGGAAGCTTAGGGAGCAGTGACTTCATGTTAATGGGGAAGTACAACTCAGAAAGGAGAGTGAGAATGGTTCCAAGACTTAAAAAATATAATCTGTATCACTGAATTGTATGTGTAGAAATTGTTGAATATTGTATGTATTGTTGTGTATACTTTCAGTAACAATTTTAAAATAAATAAATAAAAATCTGACTCCTGAACATTAATTTTCACTTCACTACATTAGCCCAGTTTCTCAAACCACATCACCACAAAATCCTGATCAATACTATTTGGTTTTCTTTTCTTGCTTTCTTCGAGAATGAGGTGGGAGGAGGGAACAGAAGCACTTTTGCAAACTTAATTAGCAATGAGGTAAATCCCACAGAACCAGAAAGCTGTTTACAATGAACTCTAAGAAGCATTCATGACTAAATTTGTACAGGCTTTAACTTAGGGTTTCTATACAAGCTACTTACTTATATTTTCTTTTTTTTTTTTTTCCTGCTAAACAAGACAGTGAAAAACTAACTTCTAGCACACAGAAGTACTTCCACACCACAAAGTATTATGAGGGGGGACATCTACATATTTCCAAATTCATCCAAAGTGGCCAAATACATTTAATGTGTATAAAGAACCTCTTAGATTGCTTGTATGTCTCTGTGTGTGTGTACAGATTGACCAAATTCTTGCAAGAGCAATATAAATATACTCTTTGTAAATGCCTATGAAAAGTTAGTCTATTTATCCTGTAAACATTCTTTGAAGAAACTTCATTAAGAACATAAATGGGCAAAGCAGCCACAGCGAATAGCTGTATCAAGCAGGGTTTACAGTGAAAAAGTATGCAGAAAAAAAAATCCAACCACATAACAAAACACTTTACTAAAATTTTTAAAGAAGCCCTGAAAAAGAGAAAGCACACAATTATGGAATTATATGTTGTGAGATATGTAAAGCTTTAGAAAAGATAAAGAGTACCAAAATACTTAACTTTGTTAATAATCATAACAAGTAAGAAAATATTTTTTTTTGCAAGACTTGCTTCCTTAATGACATCATTGGATATTCTCCAAATTATCAACAAGAGCAGCAAAATAATTTATAAAACATGTATAGGGAGGACACCAAGTTGTGAACCTAAGATATAAATGGCAGATGCTAATACCAACCAGTACATCCACAATATTGCATTACCATTAACACCAAACACCAGGCTGCAGATAAACACATAAACATCTGAGAAAATGAGATGGGGGTCAGTGAACAGGATTATACTTGAGACCAAGGTTAGATTCAGTGGAAGCTAATCTTGCACAGATACCAGTGATACAAATTACCCACAATCGTTACAGAAACAACAGAAGACAGACATAGAGTAATCCCTCACAGACAGCCAGACACTGTGGGAGAGAGATCCAATGGATCTACTGACTCAGGACCATAGTAATGGGGGACACCAGACTCAAATGGCACAACAAAATACGTAAAAATCTTGTTTCTTATCCTACATTGGTGAGAAGCGACTGCAGTCTTAAAAGCTTTCAAGCGGCCATCTAAATGCAGCTAATGGTCTATCATTGGAAATGAAGAAGAGTGCCAAAAAATAAAAATAAACAAACAAACAAAAAAAACCAAGGGCATTTGGAAGCAATCAGCCCTAGGATACAATGGCCCTCAAGACCAGAAGAATAAGATGGTGCCCAGCTACCAATGCCAACCACTCATGAAAGGATCAAAACTGGAGATCCTGGATAGAGTGGGAGGAAAAACATGGAACAAAATCCAAAAACACAATAATGACCAGAATTACTGGTCAGATGGAGTCTGTTGAGACCCCCAGTACTATGACCCTGGGATACATTTTGGGCCTGGAGTAAGACTCACTCCCAGGGGCTGGCGGCTCTCAGCCCAGTGGTAAACAAGATGTACATGCAGACCACTGAACCCAGGGGTGATGCACCCACATACTCTATGGAAATGCATCCCTTGGAGCAATCAACCATGGGAGGGGCAACATTTGCACAGAGGAAATTCAGGACACATAGGCAGGCATTCATAACTATGAGGGGCACGGAGGGGGGAGTTTACTGGGCAGGGAGGGGAGGAGACTGGGTTAGGATTGGGGATGGTAAATGGGGAATGAAACTAAGTGTACACAAACTATTGAATGTAGAACAAACTCTGCTCTGTAAACTTGCACCTAAAGCACAATAAAAAAGAAAAAGAAGAACAGGAGGAAAAAGAAAGAAAAAACATGTATAGGCTTTTTACATTTTCTTTAAGAGAAAATAAAAATAATACAAAACAAAATAACATTGTAAAACTTTGTAACAGAGTTTAATGGAATAGAACATATCTTTTGAAAATTTACTAAAAAACACCAATATACATAAGAATGGGAGAAAATATCTGGAAATCATATATCTGATAAGGGACTTATATCCAGGATATATAAAGAACTCTTACAACTGAATAATGAAAGGACAATGCAATTAAAAAATGGGCAAAGGCTCTGAATAGACATTTCTCCAAAGAAGATCTACAAATGGACAATAAGCTCATGAAAAGATTCTCAACAGCATTAGCTATCAGGGAAATGCAAATCTAAACCACAATGAGGTACCACTTCATGCCCACTAGGACGACTATAATCAAAAAGTCAGACAAGTATTGATGAGGATGTGGAAAAATCGAAACCCTCATACACACTATTGTTGTTGTTATGTGCCGTCAAGTCGGACCCGACTCATAGCGACCCCTCCTTGGGTTTCCAAGGCAGTATCACTACAGAAGTAGGATTGTCCAACCTTCCTTCTGAGGAGTGGCTGGTGGGTTTGAACCGCCAGCCTTCTGGTTAGCACACATGCCTTAGGCACTATGTTACCAGAGCTCCTACACATTAGTAAGAATATAAAAATGGTACAGCTACTTTGGAAAACTAGGTTTTTTTTGGGTTAAGATTACCATATGGCCAGCAATTCCACCCCCTGGTATATACTCAAAAGACTTGAAAGCAGGGATTCAAACAGATACTTGTAGACTAGTGTTTATTGCAGCATTAATCATAATAGCCAAAAAGTAAAAACAAATGAAGTGCCCATCAACAGATGGATAAACAAAATGTAGTATATCTGTACAATGGAATATTATTTGGCCATAAAAAGAATGAAGTACTGATACATGCTACAATATGGATAAATCTTGAAAACAAGCTAAGATCACATATTATATGATTCTATTTATATGAAATGTCCAGAAGAGACAAATCTATAGCCAGAAAGTAAAATACTGGTCACCTAGGGCTAAACAGTTGGGGTTTCTTTTTGGGGTGATGAAAATGTTCTAAAATTAATTGTAGTAATGGTTAAACAATTCTGTGAATAGATTAAAAACCACTGAATTGTACACTTTAAACAGGTGGATTGTATGGTGCATGAATCATATCTTAATAAAGCTGTTGCCAAAAAATTAAAAAGAACTGAAGGCTTAAGTATAATGAATACTGGCATACCTCATTTTATTGTGATTTGCAGATACTGCTCTTTTTTTTAAGGAAAAAAAAAACCTGAAGATTTGTGACAATCCCGTGTGGAGCAAATTTATCAGTGCCGTTTTTCAAAACAATGAATTCACTTCATGTCTTTGTGTCACATTTTAGTAATACAATATTTCAAACTTTTTCATGATGCTATTGCACACTTAACAGACTATAGTATTTTGTAAATGTAACTTTTATACGCACTAGGAAACCAAAAAAATTCACGTGACTCACTTTATTGCAATATCCACTTTACTGCAGTGGCCTGAAACCAAACCTGCGATGTTGCCAAAGTATGTCAGCACTGTATTGATGCTGTATCTTTTCAGTTCACTCATAGATCACTGACACTTTTAATATCAATTTCTTCAATAATCACTTTGGTTAAATCACAATACATTTTTATGTGACATTCCTTACAAAAAAAGGCTTGATAAACTGAATTGCTTTTGAGATACTGTTTCTTTTTACTCTTCCAGAATAAAGTAAAAGATTTTATTAAAATTACACACACACACAAATTTGCTATCAATCCATCCACAGTATTGAAAACTTCTTGGATGGGATTTGACCTTGGAACAAGCAAGCACACACTAAAGTCAAGTTAGAAAGGTATTCTCAAATGTAACAGGATGTTCAGGTGTTTGGTTTAAAATGTAGCCTGGGACACTGCCAAGCAATGCTTTTCTGCAACATGGTGGCAAAAGCTTTGTAAAATCCTGTTTGTATAATTGCTTCTCAATGCACTTTAGATTCTCCATCCTTCATAATGTGAAAGAAATTAATTTATGCCAATGCAGAAACCTGGGAGTCATCACTGACACCTCCTCATTCCTCATTCTCATACACAAGCTATCATTAAGTCCGGAAGCTTCTAATTCCTAAATTTCTCTCAAATCTACATTCTCCTCTCTATCCTCATAGCCACAACTGAGCTGAAGCCCTCACTGGTTGAGAGTGTAATAGCCCAGGTAAGACAGTCTCTAGCCTCTCTTCTCAGAATGAGTCTTCTAAAACACAGAGATATAGCTGGTTCACTCCCCTCCTGGAAATCTTTCTGTGGCTCCTCACTGTCCATTGGATAAAGTCCAAATGTCTGACAAGGAATACAAGGTCTTATATGGCCTGGCCTCTGCCAACAACCTAGTCTCATTTTTCACCACTTACCCCAGTTCATTCTGATACGTTTCTATAGAATTGCTTATCATTCCCATAACCACTACTGTGAGTGCTCTCATCCCTGCCTGAATCTTGTCAGATACACTCTCCCCCTTTCTTCTGTCTGAAAACCTCCTAACAGCTCCCTCATGAGGCTTTCTTGGCCCTCTCCAATAGAATTACACTATTCCTCACCATTCCTCTATTATGGGACTTCCTGCTCAGAGTTACAATACCTTGCGTGCATATATTTGTAACCTACCAGACTGATGCTGCTCCTTTAAGGGCAGGACTGTGTCATAAACATCTTTATATGCTGAGTGTCTAACACCATGCTAAAGACAATAATAGGTACTTGATAACTGTTCATGAATTAATTAAGCTAATAACTTTTTTGAAATACCAAAGGACAGAAAACTTTATTAAATTTGGGCAAAACTAATTCTCAAACGTGAAAGTGATAAAGTAGAACATCAGATAATATAGAAATCCCCAAATATAAAAAGTTAGCAAAGGAGACCTGGCTGGGTAGATATAAAAGTCACAGATCAATAAGCTTTAGAGGATGTTTTCTCCTCTAACTTTGATCTTTTTCCTGAAAATGACTGCTTGCTTAAGTATGTCTGATGCAATATAGGCAACCCAGACTAAAAAAAGGAAAATCTCTTGGTTTTACTGTGAGGCTGGTCATTCTTTCCATTCTTAGGTTTTGACTGTTTCTCACAAAATGACAAAAATCACCCATAACAGACCTATCAGAGTCCTCTGAGTTTGATGTCTTGCAGCTCCAGCTTCTAAAAAACTGAGAACGTGGAAGCACTGCAATTAGTAATTTTATTATCAAAATAGCACTTTAAATTTAATACATAAAACATGATAAACTTTGTGAGCAAGTTATATGTATATACTTTTATTACCAAACTGACAAAGTGAATGTTATGTATGTTCTAAACCCTGGTGGCACTAACGGGTGGTTAAGTGCTCAGCTGCTAACCTAAAGTTGGCAGGTCAAACCTACCCAGCAGTTCCACAGGAGAAAGACCTGGTGACATGTTCCCGTAAAGATTACAGCTTACCTAGGAAACCCACTCCTCGGAAGGAAGGTTGGGCAATCTACTTCCGTAGTGATACCACCTCAGAAACCCAAGGAGGGGTCACTATGAGTTGGGTCCAACTCCACAGCATATAACAACAACAACAACAACAGGTAACCCTATGGGACAGTTCTACTCTTGTCATACTCGGTCACTATTTATAGAAAATTGACTCAATAGTACCTTACAATAACAACAATCTCCCTAAAACCTTTCCCTTCAAAACTGTTTCTTTGGTATTTAATATTTTCAAACTCCTTATTCTCCTCTTCTTTGTTCTTCCTATCCTCTATAAAAATGTCTGCTTGTGGACCAATCAATGTCCCTGGTCCTATTAGACTGGGGCCTTGACCTCCTAAGACCAAATCTCAATCTGAAATGAGTTCTGATTCAAGAAGAGGACCAGTAATTGGGCAGTCACAGGACAGTGAGCCAGGCAGCACCCACCTGTAGCCCACCTTGCGGGCATAGTGCAGGCAATTCTCCTTTACATGGGTCTGGAAATAAGCGGAACGACAGAGAGCCCCACACTCTGGGCAGCAGTAGGGGGACTTGTGTGCGTGGATCCGTTGGTGGGCACAGAAACTGCACTGGTTGGGCAACAGCATCTGGCATACCTGGCAAGTCTAGGAAAGAACACCAAGAAAGCAAATCACACAGGCACAGCAGACCCAGCACTGCCTGGCTTTCCTAGGGTATGGGGTAGACTAACCCTCTCCCCCAACCACTCTCACTTACAAGTCCCTACACACTTGTGACATGCCCAGGCCACATTAAGAGTGTATCATACTGACACTCAAGCAAAGTTTGCCTCCACCTCTCTTCAGAGAGAGAACCTGACTCTATCTTCCCAAACATGAGTCCTGTCCTCTAGGACTTTATGCGCTTTTTCCCTCTGGTTTAGCATTGAGCCAACTTTTCCTTCACAGAGCCCTCAGGCACTTCTTAAATTCTGAGAGCTCACTGCACTGCCAGAACTCTTCTAGTAACTCCAGGCCTTGGTCCAGCTCAGCAGAGGTAGTTGTCATCCTCCTACTCACAATGCAAAAAAAGGGGCAAAGGAGGGATAAACCAAAAATTTCTTAAAAAAATGCTAACCACAGGGAAGAGGGAACAAGGTGAAGAGACAGGAATGGAAGCCTGAGAGTATCTTGTTATATAGTTTTAACTTTGGAAGCATGTAAATGTTTTAGATACCTTAAAAAATAATAAAGTTAAATTAAATAAACAAAAGCATTGCCTAAAAACTGAAAACCAGAAACAAATAACCTAACTATATATTAAGTGTCTTATATATTAAGTTGGTCACATAACCATAGAAAGAAAAAGAATTATTCCCAGTAGTATCTGTAAAACACAGTATTTTGACTTACATGTTCTTACTGTGAAATAGTCTAAGAGCAAAAAAAAAAAAAAAAACCCTGCAAGTATACCTTAAACTTCATACAGCTGTCTGAATGTTAGAAATAATATCGGCTTTTGATATTTTGAAACTTTTATAGGTATATTATAGTATAATTCAATAGATGTAGGAAAATCTTAGGAACCAAGATTTTCAGCATAAATCAAAGAAGTTACATAAAAACATTACAATTTTTAATTTGAATACCAGTATAAACTTTTTCTTTCTTCTTTTTGGAAATACGTACTTACTCAAACTGACCATTTAAAAGTGCTAGAAACAACAAATCCAGTAGTAATGAGCATCTTTGGTGCCAGAATGCGATTCTTCATTAAAAGAAATCTGGCTCCGTGGAGATACAGCTGATTCTAGGTTTAGTGCAAAACATAGGCCAGGTCACCTTGTTGGGGCTGAAGCAAGGGTTAATGAGCTCATGTCAAAAGGACACAGGATAACTTAAGGGATTCCCACTGACCAAAGATGGGGTAACTTGAACATCAAAATCAAAAAGTATAAATATTTAAACATGCTTAATATATCAAAATCACTGAGCTCATTATGATACTAAAATTAAAAATAACAGAAGAAGGACATTTTCAACACCATCTGAAATTATGAGGGCATCAACTCACTACTCTGCAACCTGTTAATTAAAGGAAACAAACTAAGTGTTTATCCCACTTTCCAACAGAAATCATATTTCAGTGTAACCAAATAGCCCTCATGGATTAAGGAAAAATATTCTATATAGAAGTCCAGCTAATAAATGAAAAAGAAGTGATAAAATTAGAAAAACATTCTTGGAATTCCTAATAAATTTACTGATTCAAGCAATGATTATTTACAAATGGAGTTAGTTACTGGGTAGCACAAATGATCAAAGTGCTTGGCTGCTAACCAAAAGGTTGGAGATTCAAGTCCACCCAGAAGCATCTCAAAAGAAAGTCTTCACAATCCACTTCCAAAAAATCAGCCACTGAAAATCCTATGGAGCACAGTTCTACTCTGACACATATGGGGTCACCGTGAGTTGGTATCAACTTGATGGCAACTGGTTTATTAATGGAGACTAAAATCATTAGGTAGAAAGTGAGGAGCTTAATAATGAAAGGATCAGAACATTACAATCTGAACTCACTGATCAAGTTAAGCATCCTGAAAGTGAGACAGACACTTTGTGCCTCCTGAAGTCCTGATATATGAAGACCACAGCACCACCTATCTTCATGCTCCCCTCAAAACTGAGCCTGAATCTAATCAAATCTTTAGAACTAACATCCAGTCTACTGGAGAAATCTGGGGTATAAAAGAACAAATCAGTTACATGAAGAAGCAACCAATCAAACCCAGAATTGTCCTGAAAATTCTCAGGACACATTTCTTCAACAGGACCCTATTTCTTCAACAAGTCAACAGCATAGGAAAAAAAGAGTGGGGGATGTGTGGAGTGGAAAGGAGTATTGTTGTAGACAAAGAAGATTTAAGATTTGATAAACAAACATAGCATGGTCCAAAGTTAGATCCTGATTCAAACAAGCCCACCTGTAAAAAGACATTAGGAAAATGTGAATATAGACTTGTATGAGGTGATACTAAGGAATTATTGTTAATTTCATTACCTATGATAATGACATGATAGTTAAAGTAAACCTTAAAAACAAAAAACAGAATCTCTCTGTCCTGACATGCTGCCCCAACAAGGTGGCTTGGAATGCAAGGGGAAGGATGAAAAGATCCCTTTCATCACCACAGAGGGAGGCATATTCCATTCAGGTGCAAACTCTTAGGAAGAAGACAAAAGGCCCCAAATGCACCGTCCCTATTCTGGAGTGAAACCAAACCCACATCCTACCTGTCCACCCCCCTCCCTGGGCACTATATCTCAGGAAACCAAAGCCCAACCACCATCTAGGCTAGTCTCTGATCCCAGAGATCAAGTCTTACTCCTTTCCTTGAGACTTGGAGGCCATAATTATCGACAGATTTTGTGAGGGTTGCAAGCTAGGGTGAAAAACGTCTGACAGCCTTCCTGAGTACTCCCTCTTTTCCTGTCTGGGAAGCTCTCTTGTCTAGCTCCTACTAAAGGAGAAGGACACAGAGAAGATGCAGGATGAGAAGGGTGCTGGCCAGGATCCAGCCCCTCAGTTTCCTCTCTCATTCTTTGGAAATGTGCAGCCAGGGCAATGTAGGTGGGTGAAGAATAGTGTGGAGAAAGTAATTCTGGCCCAACTCAACCTGACTGACAGGAAGAACACTGAAGCCCTGGGAAAAAGGCCCAGGACCATCACACTCCACCTGACTCTCTGGAAGGAAAATGCAAACTGCTGGTCCCCTTTTAGGGTCTCGGTCCTCTGCAGAAGCCCCACAGGCCCACCAAACTCCATCTTTTGTTCCTGCCCCGACACCCTCAAAGCCACTCTCATTATCAGCAACTCTGTTCCTCAAACCCATTTTACATTTCCACATACCTTTGTTCCCTATACTTGGAATAGCTTTGTCCCTCCCCCTCTTCCAAATTTATCCTTGCAGACCCAACTTAAATATCACCTCCAATAAACAGCACATTCCCTAGGCCTCAAGTCACCATGAATTTGCCATTCTGAGGTACCCATGTCTCTGTACTTATACCCCAACTGTAGTTCCAATCCTGGAGTTCCTGGTGCTATAAACAGCTAATGTGCTCAGATATTAACTGAAAGACTAAAAGTTCAAGTCCACCCAGAGGTGCCTTGAAAGAAAGACTGGCGCTCTACTTCCCAAAAATCAGCCACTGAGAAGCCTACGGAACACAGTTCTACTCTGACACACATGAAGTTGTCCTAAATTGGAACTGATTTCATGGCAACCAGTTTCAGTCTATCAATCTTTACATTGTAGCTATTTGGGCATTGACTCCTGCCCTTGCTAAACCACTAAGAGCTCCTGGAGGAAAGGTACAAATTTTTCCCCCAACAACTGGTACCCCCACCCCCACACTTGTCACAGAGCCCCTGTGTACACTGTGGGCACTGAGAAAGCATGGGCAAAGCTTGTTGGTCACCAACAGATGCATAGGCCCCCAGCTGAGTTTAAGCAAAAATAGCCATTTCTCTTTCCTCTCAGGCCTCTGTTGTCCCAGCTTAGGGAGGCATAGTAAGGAGGTGGGCTTGACTAAATCGTGAACCACCTGGTGGGGGTGGGGGGACTAGTTCTCAAATATAACCAAGCATGGGAACAAGCAGATAAGAATAAATGCTTAGAAAGGAGGCCCCAAGAGCCTTTGCCCAGGTTCACAAGTCAGGCTACTTCCCTTCCTTCCACATTAGGTCTGTTGCTGGCCCTGTCACAGTTTACCCAAAGGGACTCAGCAAAAACAGTTGTGTCCACTGCGGGGTAGAACAGCGGCACACTGAAAACACAGCTGTTAGAAGTACGAACTGAGAAGTGGAGCAGGGACTCACCTACCTCTGCCCCTGCATCCTCAGGGAACATACCCAGACTATTCTGACTCCTCCCAGAGACCAGAAGGTGACCAGCAGAGACCTAACCCAAGGCCTCCAACAATTCTCCTGATGGTCCATTGGAGCAGGAGTTGAGTGGAGCGTGAGGACACAGTCATTAATCAGGGTCTCCCCTCAGTTGTGGGGAGACCTCTCACAATAAATATCACCTCTTCCAATAAATATCACCCCCTGCCAACCCACTGTTGTCAATTTGACTCCGACTCATAGTGACCCTATTGGACAAAGGGAAACTGCCCACAGGGTTTCCAAGGCTATAAATCTTTATGGAAGCAGAATGCTTCACCTTTCTCCCGTGGAGTGGCTGGTGGGTTCGAAACACCTACTTTCCATTAATAGCTGAGCACTTAACCACTGCACCACTAGGTCTCCTTAATAAACACTAAGTGTTATCTATTCAGGTGAGTTGCCATCAAGTCAGACATCCTCCCCAAGGACTCCTGAGATCTTACCACTGCCCCCAATCAATGAGCATTTCCCTCCATATCAGATCACGAGCCAGGGCCTGACACCCACCAGAGTGAGGGGTCTGCTTACCAGCCCCTCGGTTTCCTCTGTCATCCTCTGGAAATGTGCAGCCAGGGCAATGTAGTCCTGCATCTGCTTGTGACATTCAAAACACTTGAGTCCGTACCGGATAAGCCTCACAGGGTCTGGGTAGAGTGGCATGGCTGGAGGAGGAGGGCTGGCACTGCCCGAAGTGAGACCAGGTTTGGGGGAGGATGAGGGAGCCAGGGTTGCTGGTGCTGTGGAGTTCATGGGAGCTGACACAAACATTTGGTCCGCAGAGATGGGCTTCACGAGCAGCTGGGAGCACTGCATGACAAACCCCTTGCTCTTATGGTCACGGGCGTGCTGGAGCAGGCTGCATTTGTTGAAGAAGAGCAGTGTCTTAGAGCACAGAGTGCACAGCACCTCAATGTGGACGCTCCGCCGGTCATAGTGCTGGCTCAGGCTCTTCTCTAAGGCAAATGCGTCTCCACACTCCAGGCAGCAGTACCCACTGGCCGGAACGTGGATCCTGCTGTCCGCAGGTGGGCTGAGGTTTGGTGCATAGAGGGGCACAGGGTTGGCGCTGTGGAGGACCTTGTTGAAGACCTCCACAATCAGTGGGGCGGCCTTCTTCACCTGGTGGACAAGGGGCACTGACATTTGCGTGAGCTGTGGCTGGCTCCGCCTCTGTGCCGAGGACTTGGCCGTCACTGATGCAGCAACACTGTGGGGGACCAGGTTCAGATTAGCCAAGTGGACGGCTTTGGGCAGGAGGTTGGCAGAAGTCAGGCTGGAGGCCTGCAGTGCTGAGCTTTGCTGTTGCTTTTTGCCCATGTATGAGCCTGGGGCAGTCCCCTTTGGAACCCGGGGCCCAGAGCTGCAGCAGGAAGACGAAGACTCACTCACCTTGGTCATGCTCTCATCCCCTTTCCTGTCACCCTGAGGACTCCCTGCATTTGTGTCCACCTCAGGAAAGTGCTCCTCTGCAGGCAGGGGAGTGCCCTCATCCCCTGGCATCTCGCTCAGGGCCTCGGCACTGGCACTCCCTAGAGGTGACCCAACAGGGGACTTACTTGGATCATCAGGGTCTGGCAGGATCCTTGTGACAGTCCGTTTGATTTCCCCTGATGATGTCTTAATGGTTTTGATTCTGACTTTGGGAATTGCTGGTGGGGAACTGGCAGCCACAGAAGGGGAGCCTTTGCTGCTGCTGTCACTGCAGATGCTCCGAGGGCTGTCGGATGGCTTGATACTTTTTCTAGTGGCCTCCAGAGGGCTCCGGGGACTCTTTGGTGACTTGGGCATTTTGGGGCTGCCTTTAGAACCCTCTTTAGTAGGCCCTGAGGGATCCTTTGTATGACCAGACTGATCCTCTTTCGTGGCACTGGCCACTCTTTTGGCCTGCAGTGCCACCAAGGCTGCAACACAAGAGGACAGTTTGGAGTGAGCCGGCTTAAGACGCTGCCGAGGGGGTACTGATGAGCAGGTACCAAGCTCTGGGGCAAGCCCTTTGGGCTCTCCGATGCTGTTGCTGGGGTGGCTGTTGAATTCCAAAGCTTCCCCAAACAATCGACTGGCATCCAGTTCCTTGTGAGGTTCTACTGCCTTCTGCCCACTTAGCTCATGTTCCTGCTGGCCCCCCAAGAGCAGAGGTTCTGGCTTTGCTTCTTTCTTACAAAAGTGATCAAACATATGCAGCTCTGGGACTGGAAACTTACCCAGAGCTTCCAAGTCTGAGCCACCCACAGACCCGCACCCAGGAGGGTGTGGAAAATAACTGTCAGAGTGCTTGGGCTTCATCCCAAACCCGTTGTCTTTGATGGCATCCTCAGGTTCAGGGCTGGAGATGGGACTGAACTGGTTAAAGGTTGGTAATGGCTCTGACTTGGGCGGTTCCAGCTTGCTAGGAAAACTCCTGGCACTGTCTCCATTCATGAAAGTGGAGTCGAACTTCCCACAGTTGTGTCCCAGGTTATGGGGATCTGGAGGCAGGTCCGGGCCCCGGAATCCATTGTGTAGAAGGCTGGGAGTGATGTGGTCTTTTTCTGCTTCAAATGACTCCTGGCGGCTAGTGTTCTTGACAATGACACTCACGGCTGGCACATCTGGGGCTGATCCTGAGTGAGACAAGGACACACTCTCATCCATACACATGCCTGAAGGTTTAAGAGGACTCTCATTTTCCTCACTGGGGGTCTGGATGGCCTCCTTGGCATCAAGGCTGGTGGGGTCTGGGATGTCAAAAGCAGCCAGAAGGTCATCAAAATCTGGGGTTTTCATGTCCCCCATGGCTGGATGCTGGCAAAGGCTATAAAATAAACAGAACAGAATTAATTACCACCAAGATCCCACTGTCCAGCATTATCTTTACTGCATGCTCATCACCCTAATGCACATGCAGACAGCACACCCGTGCACAACTCCCTGCACTACAGAAAAAAAAAAATCACACAGCTAACTTATCCCAAGTTTCTAAAATGCTAGGGAAGTAGGTAAAAAAAAAAAAAAAAAAAAACCCAAACTCACTGCTGTCAAGTCGGATCCAACTCACAGTGACCCCCTCCTTGGGTTTCCAAGGCAGTATCACTACAGAAGTAGATTGCCCAATCTTTCTTCTGAGGAGTGGTTGGTGGGTTTGAACTGCCAGCCTTCTGGTTAACAGTCAAATCCCTTAGGCACTATGCCACCAGAGCTCCTAGGAAGGTTGGTAGAAGAGGGATATTTATATTCAGCAACAAGTCTGCCTGGCAGGCCCTAAACCTCAATACCTGGAAATTCTGGGCTGACTGCATAGCCAAAAAGAAGGTACACTACTCACACTCCCTCAATTTCTCAAGGAAAAATCATTCCATAATCAAGTGTGCTGGCAAAAAGCCAATCACTCAGCCCTTTAAAGAAATGCATGGTTCAGCATCTCCTTCCTTTAGAAAATTCCTAACTCATATGAGACTTGGTTTGAACTTTCTCTGCTAATTTATTCTGTATAATTATTCACTAACTTTAAATAACTTTGTATTTTTGCTGTATGAATTCAGCCGAATCCAAAATTATTTACTAGTGCCAGAATTTGTACTAAACTGCATCATGAATAAACTCTAGAAGAGTCTATCATCCCTAGGTATTTTCTTGCTCTCTTCAGAAGACCTCCTTGATTCCTTGATTTTCTCCCTAAATGGGTAAATGGGTGGTTAGACCTGAGGGACAGGTTGACTCTCAAGGTACCACATGGTTATCAAATTAGCCAGGGGACAATTTTGTTAAATTCTGTTTTAACTTTATGTACAAAGAAACTACACCTGTTTGTTTCCTTTATGCTCTGAGAAGCAAAGCTAAGAACTATGGCGAAAAAGAACACACAAGACCTTAGGAAAGAAGTCTTCCACTAGGAAACCACTATAATGTTAACACTTATAGGACATAAATCTGGATGGCTCAAACTGCTAAAGGGAGAAGAAAAAAAACCATTACCTCCCTCATTCAAATCTAAATCCTGTATCTGCTTCAGGGCCAATCTGGCTTACATACTTCTCGTACCTTGCTTATGCTGACAATTTTCTGCATGCAGAATGGCACAACTCCTTTAGGAAGCATTATGGCAGCCACACCAAAAAAAACCAAACCCACCAGCACCAAGTCAGTTCTGACTCACAGTGACCCGCACTGGGTTTCCTAGGCAGTAATTCTTTATGGAAGTAGACTGCCCCATCTTCCTTCTGTGAAGAGACTAGTGGGTTTGAACCATGAACCTTGTGGTTAGCTGTCCAATGCCTTAGGCACTGCACCACCAGAGCCTCCTTATGGTAGTTTCACAGAACCAGATAAATAACAAAGCTTTGGGTCCAGGAACCCCACTTCCAGAACTTTATCCTAATACAAAAAAAACTTCTAAAAGCTGTATGCAAAAATGTATGCTGGGAGGCGGGGCAAGATGGCGGACTAGGCAGAAGGA
>NW_006921719.1:6425477-6451430 GCF_000298275.1 Orycteropus afer afer
GACATGAGACAAAGTATATGTGAACTGCTGTATGAAAAGTGAATTTACTCTGTAAATCTTCACCCAAATCCTAATAAAAAAAAAAAAAATGTATGCTGCAGAATTATTAAAACAGCACAAAAGAGACACACACACACATACACACACACAAAGAATTTAAATGTCCAACTACAGGGAATGGACGAATAATCGATAGACTATTATGCAGTCATTAAAAATCCTACTTATGAAATCTATGCAGCAACATGGAAAACTACTTAGTGTTAAGTTTTTTCTTTTTTTTTTTTAAATTAATAGAAAATGTACAGATACTATGATATAACAATTTAAAACTCAATATGCATTTGAGCAGAGATCAAAAGAAAAATGAAAATAATTATGCAAAGCAGTAGGATTACTGATGAGTTATTTTTACAAAAATCAATGATGCTTTTGTGATTTTAAAAAGGAAAACAAAGGGGAAAAACATAATACTTAGAACCATGAGAGGAGCAGGTATCCTGGTGAAGGTCTATCTGTTATCAACAGGTTTGCAGGTCTGGAGGTCTGGTTTCTACACACACACAACCCAACCCTAACAAAATCCAACTTCACAGAAAATGAAAAATACAACCCCCCCACTGGGAAGTTACTTAATTATGGCAGGTAATAATAAAGTGAAATACCAATTATCTAAACATAGTTTGACAGAATACCTCACTGAAATGAGAAGTAAAGTTTTGGGGAAAAATGAATGACTGTCTCCTAGAATGGGAAGTTTTAGAACCCATAAACAAAGGAATGGATGTCACTGAAGCAAACAAACTACTATGCAAGGTGACTAACTATAAAGAAACATGTGCATGACATCTGCTCTATAAGCTTATCCTCATTTCTTTTCTTTTCTCTTTTAACTGTGCAGGAAAAAAGAGATTGAGAGAGAAGTACAGACCTTTTGAGGTGCAACTAACCCAAGCCATATGAGCTCTGATGGCATAGTGCCTAAGGCATTTGACTGCTAACCAGAAGGCCTGAAGGTTGGGCAATCTACTTCCATAGTGATACTGCCTTAGAAACCCAAGGAGGGGTTGCTATGAGTCAGATCTGACTCCATGGCAGTGGGTTTGGTTTAGAACCCAAGCCATGGTATTTTCAATCTCCTCTTATGCATGTGAGAGCTGGACAATGAATAAGGAAGCCTGAAGAAGGGTTGATGCTTTTGAGTGGTGGTGTTGGTGAAGAATGCTGAGAGTATCATGGACTGTGAAAAGAATTAACAAATCTATCCTGGAAAAAGTACAGCTAGAATGCTCCTTGGAAACGAGAATGGCCAAACTTCATCTCACCTACTTTGGTCATGTTGTCATTCTCTGGAGAAGGATATCGTGCTTGGTAAAGTGGACAGTCAACAAAAAAGTGGAATGACCTCAACAGGATGGATTGACACAGTGACTGCAACAATGGGCTCAGGTATAGCAAGGATTGTGAGGACGGCACAGGATCAGGCAGTGCTTCTTTCTGTTGTGCTACGGTCACTGAGTCAGAGATGGCACCTAACAACAACAACAACAATTTAAGGAGCTGGGAGAAGCATGTGTATGGGGAGGTGTAGATGGTTGGTAGTGTATGTGAGGAATAGCTAAGAACCTGATAATGTCTGACATGAAATCACAGGGGCTTAGAACAGAGATATTGCATCTAGATGTTCTCTATACCAGAAAAATCTCAGAGACTGGCTGAGGTAAAACAAGGTATTTTTTGCTAGGAAAATTAGAGCTAGGAAATGGTGTGGCAGCTCAGCATTACACCATTTATTTTATTTTTTGCATCACACCATTTAAAATATATATATATATATATATATATATATTTTTTTTTTTTTTAACCAAAGCTAAAGGCTTTAAAATCCAAAGATAAAGTCCTGTTTCCTAGTTCCCTAATACAGAAAACCAAAGAGGTCTGGTCGCACAGTGGTTAAGGCATTTGGCTGTTAACCAAAAGGTCGGTGGTTCAAACCCACCAGCCTCTCTGCAGAAGAAAGATGAAGCAGTCTGCTTTGTAAAGATTTATAGCCTTGGAAACTCATTGGGGGTCACTGTGAGTTGGAATGAACTCAATGGCAGTGAATTTGGTTTTGGTTTGAGTATGGAAAACCAGAAGTAGTAGCAATTAGTAACTAAATAAGAGCTCAGCTTGTACCTAGATGTTGGCATTTCTTTAAACCTTGCTCTAAATTGAGTACCACATTGTTTATAAGTAGAAAATAGAAATCAATAAAAAAATTATCATTATAAAAGCAAAGAAAGAAATCATAATGAAAAAGATGACCAACAAAATTTCTATTAATCAAAAACCTGCCAGCACAAAGTTCACAGGCAAATAACTGGCCAAAAGGAATAATTATAGTATATTATAGCTACTATCATTACTTTATTTTTTTTAATCTATGAAAAGCCCTTATAAAGCAATAAGTAAAAGATGAACAATGTATCAGGAAAATGAGCAAAGGCAATTTAAAAAAGAAGAAACAAAAGCAAATAACACATGAAAAAAAGTTGCAACCTCACAAGAAATTAGATAAATATAAAGCCATTTTTGGTTTATGAAACTGACTAAAGTTTTCATAAAATGATAACCCCCAGTGTTGACAGAGATGTTGCAAAATAAGCATTCTGAAGGTAGTATAAATTGATACAATCTATCTAAAGAGTAATTTAGCAATGCAAACAAAAAGCCCAATAATGCTGTTGTTGTTGTTGTTATGTGCCGTCAAGCCGGGCCCGACTCATAGCGACCCCTCCTTGGGTTTCCGAGGCAGTATCTACTACGGAAGTAGGATTGCCCAACCTTCCTTCCGAGGAGTGGCTGGTGGGTTTGAACCGCCAGCCTCCTGGTTAGCAGTCAAGTGCTTTAGCCACTATGCTACCAGAGCTCCTGTAATGCTACTTCCAGAAATTTACCCTAAGGAAACATAGATGTACATGACAATTTCTGTGCAAAGATAATCACTGCAGAATTATTGATAACAAAAAATGGGACACACTTAAAGTTCCCACAACAGAAAATTGGTTCAATAAATCATGGCATATTAACAAAATTAAATACTAGCTATCATTAAATATATTATAGATCAATATTCAAAGGAGTGACACAGTGCCTAAGGCATTTGACTACTAACCATAAAGTTGGTGGTTCAAACCCACCAGCCACTCTGCGGAAAAAAGATGGGGGTCATGTACTTCTGTAAGGATTTACTATCTCAGAAACACAACAGGGGTCACTATGATCATTATTCAAGGCTATGAGAAATGCTCCTGTTAAAAGAAAAAAGTATGTGTGTGTGTGTGTGTGTGTACTGCACTTGCTATTTAAAAAAAAAAAAAAAAATTTAATACATATAGTATATATGTAGAAAGCTAGAAGACTACTCCAAATATTAAAAGAATCTCAACAGTTCGACCTAGCTCTCAGGCCGTCCCCGATTATGTGGATCGCCCAGCCCTTTCTGCCAGCCTGAGAAGGTGCAAAGCCCACTAAGGTGAGGGGAGGGTGGGCCTGTAGCCTCCATCTTCCCAGTCTGTACCCCTACCCTTGTGGCTGTGTGAAGAGATTTACTTTAAAAAAAAATAAGCCTCCAGGCACCCGCCTCCAAAAAAAGTACCTCAATAGACAATGAAATTATTTTATTTATATTTTCCAAGCATTTATAACAAACTTGTATAACTTGTGTGATTTTATTAAATTATATTTTGTTTAATATACCAAAAGAAAAAGAAAAAACAAGCCAGAAAATCTGAGGAGCCCCTCACAGGGGACTCTAAAAATCATTAATATAACATTCTTATAACACACTGACATGACTCAGCAGGAGAATGGTAGCTAGATAATCAGTGAAGTAACTTAATTAAAATAAAAGATGAAATACGTAAGATAGGTAGGTATGTAGGGTAAGGTAGGGTAGGGAAGAGAGGGAGGTATGATCAAAAGAAAAAGCCTCAGCATACACCACTGTCATAGCAGCATGCTAAAACTGGGAAGAGCAAACCAAGGCAGCTGTGTACTTTGCCTAGGGAGTAGCCATATAGAACTTAGAGCTGGACTGTGGCTCCTGCACAGTGTCCACAAATACCAGTCTAGGAATGATGGCCTACCATGCATAAACTCTCAGTAGAGGTTCACCTTGACGCATCTCAACAAGGTAGAGCCAGGCATGGTGAACTCACTGAGGGATCTAGAGCAGCCTAGTCAACATGCAAGGAAGGGTTAACGAGTTCTCTGTGGCCCAGGCTGACAGTAAATTTCACTCAAAAGTGAGTTGGTGGAGCTATGCAACAATATGTACAAACAGTTGGGAGTAAAGAAGAACTCCAGGACTGGCAGACAGACACTACCCTCTTTCAGGATAAGTTTCAATTCCAGGAAGAATCTGGAAACAACTAAAAAAAGAAAGAGAAAGAGTAAAGCTAAGTATAAATTCCCATTGTTTATTACAGGGTCTACTAGTTTGCCCAGGAAATCTTACCAAACAGTTGGAGGTGGGCAGGGGCAGAGCATCTTCATTTTGGAAGGAAAAACTATCTAATTAGCCTATTAGAATTATTTAAAGAGGTAAAAACAAGTTCTCTGATTATGGCAAATAGTAGGCAAAATTTCTTCAGATTTTAAATGCCAAATCTAAAAAAAAAAAAAACCATTGAATTCCGTAGAACTTGAGTGACTGTACGTTGTGTATTTATGTAATTGTTTGTCATTTATGGGGAACTATAAACAATAGAATTTTTAACCCAATTCTGGACTGGAGCTAGTTTTTGTTACCTAGAATGGTGGTTCCCAGCTCACTAAAGGACTTACCTTCACATGCATATATGTATTCTCAGCGACCAGCCATGAAAAACACCACTACTCTAGGAGGTTCATGAAAAAAAAAAAAAAATTAAATGTGGTCTATTCAAAATGCTTTGGGAAGCAATGATCTAGCAGAAGAACTTTAGGCTGGATAATGCCTGGTGAGGGAAGAGGCTTATTGTCTCATTAATTGTTGTGTTTGCCATTAGATAATAAATATCCATTAAAGCAAGAAAGTGAAACCTTCAAATTTGCAAATGGCACCTAAAGCTGTTTCAGAAATCAAAATGCAAATTAAAAAAAGCAAGTTCTTGGAGGCTGGATGAACCCTTGAAACTATTGCCTGAGATAATCTTTAAGCCTTAAACCAAAAATATCCCCTGAAGTCACCTTAAAACTAAATAATAACAGTTTAGTTTAACTAGTTAAAAAATGTTTGTCTTGAGCATTATGCTCTTTTAAGATGTATCTATATGGGATCAAACTGACACTAGCAACTTGAAAGATTAGACAGGAACCTTAGCAGGCAATGATTTTATGTTAAAGAAGGAGAAATAACTCAGAAAAAGAGGGTGAGAATGGTTGTACAACTTGAAGAATGTAATCAACGTCACTAAAATGTACATTTTAGAAACTGTTGAATTGATAAATGTTTCGCTGTGTATATTCTCAACAAAAGAAAAAAAAAGATAGCAAGTTTTCATGAGGCTGTATAAATACGGAAAACTATGGGAAATAAGTATCAGTGAATGCAAATCTAAAGGAACATTCAGGGAAAAGCAATTCCAATCTTACTTCAGAGTAACAGGCTTTAGGTTAAACTGTTCAAGAAAGAAATATGGACATCAGTTTAGACCCTTTCCATTTAAGACACCACATTGAATATTTCATCACAAAAGGGCCATAAAATGCTGGGCATTATCAGAAAGGACACTGGAAGCAAACTAAAACATATGATCCTACCCTTATTCAAAACTACTCAGTGCCCACAGCTAGAAGCACTGTGTAGTCCTGGTTCCCCACACCTGGAGAAAGGCATACCACAGTAAGAAGAGCTTCTGAGAATGAGATCAACGTTACATGGTAGACGGAGGGGCTCCTAAGGAATGCCTAAAAAATTAGAACTCTATTTTATTCCAGAGAGATGAAGATTTAGGGGGGGGGAAAGGAAACGTAAACTAGAATATATATCTGTTCATCAGATCTCAAAATACTACGGAGGATAGCCCAGTATTTTATAGTTTGAAATAAAAGCGTAACCAAATAGCCAGAAAACGTACTAAGTTGTTACAGGTGTATGTATATAGTAATATGCACATTTATTCATATCTAGAAGTGAAAAAAGGGACTCTGAGGAACAAACTAAGAACAAGGAATAGTCACTAAACCCATTAACTTTCCCTCAGCATACTGAAGACTTCAAATTTCAGATCTCCTTAAACTCGGTCATCTGTTTTTCTTAGCAACATTACTGTTACTGCTCAGTAACAGTAAAAAACAAAATCAGTCGCTTTCAAGTCAACTCCAACTAATGAAAACCCCATGTGTGTTAGAGGAGAACTGTGGTACATGGGGTTTTCAAAGGCTTATTTTTCAGAAGTAGATTGACAAGTCTTTCTTTCAAGGTGCCTCTGGATAGACTCAAACTTCCAATCTTTCTGTGAGCAGCCAAGCACATTAACCATTTGTTATCACCCAGAGATGACTTAGTAACAGATTTAATAAAAGTTCAAACAGGATGGGGCATTCCAAAAGCATCAAGAAAAACCTGATTTCTACTCAGTATATTCTGTTTAATAAGACAAGAACATAAACAACATTACAGATTCATAAAAGTAAAAGGCAGCATGATTTAAAGAACACTGGACTGTGAGACAATAAAACCTCCATTGTTTGTTGGCTAAAGGCTAGAAGAATGGATGAATTTTTTTACAACAAGCCTGTAAGTAAACTCTTTATTACCCTGTTACCTATATAATTGAGTGTGGTTTATATATTGACACCTGTATGAAACAATTGTTTATAGTAGTTAAAAGTTCTAAAATGAGTAAATAAGAGTTGGCCTGTTTCAGAAGGAGCATCCCAGGGGACAATAGAACAACTAATAACTCAAGCTGTGTGATACCAAAAAGAAAAAAGATAGCGAGAGACAGAGAGGTTACTCAACAGAAGCTGAAACCAGAAGGAAGTAGTGTTTGACTTGCCAAGTAGGGGAATTTTTTTGTACCAAGAAATGAAGATAGCTAGCAAGGGGAGAGAAGGAATGCACAAGCAAGCTTGAGTAAGCTGCTATTCCCAGACCTACCGAAGCTTCTACCAGGACTCTGGCAGCAACTAGGAACACATAGAGACATTGCTTCTATGGGTGGTAGTAAAGAGAGCTCAGTGAAATTTCAGCTGGGTCAAAGAAACAGAAAAAAAAGAGCCCTACATGCCTGGATCCAGAACAAAGGATCAGTGTGGGAATTCTAGGGCTAAAAGTACAAAGAGCTGTAAACCACAAGAAGTGGCTTCCACCCTTATGCTGTCACTAATTACCTGTGTGAAGAAGTTAGGCAGGCCTTGGTTTAATATGTAAAATTTAACTCTAAGATCCTTGAATGGGCAAGGCTGGGCAGATTAATCTACAACTAACGGATTTCTACATAAAACTTAACTCCTAAGGTGGACACAAAGACTTCCTAACATATGCACATTACTAACTGCCCATCTAAATACATATTTGAGACCTGCTAACAGGTCTAAGCCACCAGCCACTCCTCGGAAGGAAGGCTGGGCAATCCTACTTCCGTAGTGATACTGCCTCGGAAACCCAAGGAGGGGTCACTATGAGTCGCGGCCGACTCAACGGCAAATAACAACAACAACAACAGGTCTAAGTAAGGAGCTCTGGTGGTGCAATGAGTAAGGCATTTTGGCTGCTAACCAGAAGGTCAATAGTTCAAACCCACCAGCTGCTCCACGGGAGGAAGATGGCACAATCTACTTCCATAAAAATTTACAGCCTTGGAGACCCAATGAAGGTCATTATGAGTCAGAATCGACTCAATGCCAATGAGTTGTTTTTGTTTTTAATAGTTCTAAGTAGAGAGCTCTGGTGGTATAGTAGTTAAGGCATCCATGGAAGAAAGATAAGGCAGTTTACTTCCATAAAGATTTACAGCCTTAGAAACCCAATGGGTGTCACCATGAGTCAGAATTAACTCGATGGCATTGAGTTTGGTTTTTGGAATAGGTCTAAGTGACCCTAGGACACAGATTTTCTGCATCTGTCAATGGCCAGTGTTTTATTTCATGAGGCACCTAATATTCCAACTATTAGCATGGAAAAGCCAAAGAGATTTCAGCAACATTCAAGAAAACACCTGCCCCAGTCACCACAGGCAAAACAACATTTTCACTTGTCCTTTCCTCTATATCTAAGGAGCTCTGGTGGTATAGTACCTAAGGCATTTGACTGCTAACCAGAAGGTTGGTGGTTCAAACCCATCAGCCACTTCTCAGAAGGAAGACTGGACAATCTACTGCTGCAAAGATTTACAGCCTTGAAAACCCAATGGGGGTCACTATGAGTCAGAATCAACTCAATGGCAGTGGGTTTGGTGTGGTTTTTGGTTTTCCTGTATCTAGTCTTAGCTCCTCCAATGGCACTCTTTGTCAGAATGATTGCTATAAAACATGTATCTGATCACAGAGACATCCCTGTTCACCTTCAGGACAGAGATCAAACTCTTCAGCCTAGCATGGCAGATCCACTCTGATCTGGTCTCTGTCTACCTCTCCAGTGACTCCCCCAGAGTACCTTTCATTCTAACCATATTGGCAGGTCTCTCACACTTTCATTTCATGTCTTTGTATCAGAGTCCAAGCTACTCCCCATGACTAGAGAAGAATGCCTGACACCCCAACTTCATCCTGGCCCAAAACACAAAATCTTCCTCATACCCCCAAGCCACAGGTCCAGGCCCCCACCTTCTTGATGCCTTCTTTGAGCACTGCAGTACCAGTCCATGACTCTCTTCTCTTTTTTTTTTTTTTTTCCTCTCTCTCTCTCCCTTCCTCCCTCCTCCTCATCTCCACTTTCACCTTCTCCTCACACCGGTTACCCCCCACACACACACACGAACCTCTGCAGCAGCACTCCCCATAGTGGGCTAGGACCATGAGTTTTCTCATCAGACTGTGATAGTATCTCATCAGATAGTCTCCCCTATCAGATTGTGAGTCCCCCAAAGTTGGGGTCATGTTCCTCATCTCTTTCCAGGGCCTAACACATCCAGCTCCCAGGGGCAAGGGAGCTTTCACTGCTCCCACCCTGTCTAGAACCATTCTTCCACTCTCTCCAAACCCATAGGTGATACACCTGCCCCTGCCTGCACTGCCTGAAGTGCCCTTCACCCAGAGGCACCTTCTCCTCTCCTCTTCCATGCTCTTCCCACACCTATCAAAATTCCAAAGCATTCTAACCAGACTCACAGAATGTTCAAGCTGAAGGGAACCTCAGAAATTATCTCGTCCAATGGCTTCCCAACACTCCTCTGCAGACTGCTGCTTAGCTAACTGCAAAAGAATAACATTGGGAATATCTTTAAAATACAGATTCTCCCACCATGGAACTTCTGATTCAAACGGTCTGAGATGGGTCCCTGGTATCTACATTTATTTCAAAGCTTCTCAGTTGAGTCTAGTGTGCTGGTCTAGTCCAACCTCTTCATTTTATATTGAGACTCAGAAACAGGAGTTGATCCAGCAAACATTTACCAAATACCAAGAATTGTATCTGGCACAAAGCTGAAGTCCCAGACCCTAGTCTTGAGTGCCCCCACATAATCCACTGAAGACATGGCAGCCACATATCCATGGGCTCCACTGAAGGCCCACCAAGGGCACAGGATTCCTAGAGGCAAGGAATGGAAAAGGGCTTTTTCTGACCACACTCATCAGAGGTAACCTCACCTCCCACTGGGTTTCCTTTTGCTTATTCCTCAGCATGGCATAATAGTACACTTTTACTGTAGGTATTTCAGCATACATATTCCTTTTATTATATAAAGGAGCTCTGGTGGCACAGTGTCTAAGGTATTTGACTGCTAATCAGAAGGCTGGCGGTTCAAACCCACCAGCCACTTTGCAAAAGGAAGATGGGATAATCTGCTTCCATAAAAATTTACTGCCTCGTAACATACTACACAAAACATTGTTCCACATCCTACTTTGGTGAGTAGCGACTGGGATCTTAAAAGCTAGCAAGCTGTCATCTAGATGCAACGATAGGTCTCTCCTCATCCAGAGCAAAGAAGAATGAAGAAAATCAAAAATTCATGGAAACAATTAGTCCTAGCAACTGGTACACCATCCAATCTGCAGCCTATATGACTATGAGACCAGAAGAGCTAGATGGTGCCCGGCTACCACTGTCAACCACTTGGAAGGGGATCTATGTAGGAGATCATGGATAGAGAGGGAGAACAATGTGGAACAAAACTCAAAATCATTGGGAGAAAAAAAAAGGGGAGGGAGGTGGACCAGGTCTGTGGTCCAATAGAGCCTAGTGGAACCACTGAGACTAAGGGCCCTAGCTGCCCTTCAGGTCTGGAATTGAACCCACACCTATGGCTTCCAGCCAAATAAAAGATAGGCATAGGCATTGAACATTTACTTGAGGTAGACACCCTCCTTGGAGAGAACAATCATGGGAGAAAGAAGGGCTGCTTATGTACAGAAAGAAAGCTCAGGGGGCAGGAGTACAGGGAGGGATGGACACAAGGAAGAGGCAACTATCGGGAGGAAGTGGGAGGGGAGCTGTTGTATTGTGGTGAATTGTGGTCAACATCATGAGACAAAGTGTATGTGAACTACTGTATGGAAAGTGAATTTTCTCTGAAAATTTTCACCCAAATCACAATTTAAGAAAAAAAAAAAGCCCCAAAAAAGAGCAAGCCATTTATTTGTAGGGCTGCTATCTCCCCTTCTCTGTTACCCATGCATTTGGTGGTTCTGAGGGCACTGCCAATCTCATCTACCACAGGCAAACTATAGTCCCAAAGATTACAAAATTGAAAGGTGTGGGGGGACACAAGGAGCATGCTATCAGTGGCCTGTGTTTCCCCTAGATAATCAGGAGTTTGCTCACCAGGTCTTTTCCTCCTGTAGAGCCACTGGTGGTTAGAGCCACCGACCGTTTGGTTAACATCTGAATGCTTAACCACTGTACCACCAGGCCCCCTTTTTAAAGGAGTTTAAAAAGGAATTTATACACACACACACTCACTCACTCACTGCCATCAAGTCAATTCCAACTCATAGTGACCCCTCCTTGGGTTTCCGAGGTGGTATCTCTACAGAAGTAGATTGCCCAATCTTCCTTCCAAGGAGTGGCTGGTAGGTTTGAACCTACAGACTATATGAGTTCAAATCTCATTTCTACTACTTACTAGCCATTTGACCTTGAGTATATTTCTTCCCTTCTGAAGCTTAGTTTCCCCATATGTAAAATGGGGCTGTTATAAAGAGTGAATATAGGTAGTCCCCAGGTTACAAATGAGATCTGTTCCTAAGTGTATCTTTATATCAAAGTTGAGCTGGTAAATCAAGGGGTAAGTAGAGTTTCTGTCCCAGAATAAAATAATAGGATATGGGGGATCTGCCTCAAAACAACCAGGGCAGGAGTAAGATAAAAGGGAGGGGATATATAAATGAAACAAGATTGGCCATGAATTAATAATTGTTGAAGCTGGATGACAAGTAAATGAAGGTTTATCATATTTTCTCTACACATGTACACTTTAACACAATAGGGGCCTGGCCCTTAGCCAGTGGACCCAGTGAGCCCAATTAAATAAGGAAAGAAAAGAATCACTTGTGCCCAATCTCTAGGTTCTTCAAGGACAGGTTAGACTAGACATCATACCTTAGTGAGGTTCTCAAAACAAGAATGTTGTGAGCATTGCTGGGGGTGTAGAGCTATGCAGAAAGGAGACACTTCTACCCAGGCACATGGTCTAGTTTCCAAACACCACCTAAGAAAAGAAAAGGAAAAAAAAAATTCTTTAAATAAGTCTGAAGGTAAACGTTATACTAAGGAAAGAAAATTAAGAAACAATAATAATCATCCAAGCACAGGTCAGACCCTGAGAAAAATCTCTAAACATAAATTCAAAGCAGGCCTCAATTGCAATCAGAGATAAAACTTTCCCAGTCCAGATCTTCAACCCATCTTCTATCCTAATGTGGTAGTTCAGAGCACAGACTACCTGGGTTCAAATCCCATTTCTACTACTTACTAGCCATTTGACCTTGAGTATATTTCTTCCCTTCTGGGTCTTAGTTTCTCCATATGTAAAATGAGGCTGTTCTCAAGAGTGAATTAATACAGGTAATCCCCAAGTTACAAATGAGATCTGTTCCTAAGTGTATCTTTACATCAAAGTTGTAGGTAAGTCAGAACAGGTGCATACGGTTCTCATTTAGCCTGCCTTTAAAACCAAAAAACTCACTGCCATCAAGTCAGTCCTGATTCATAGCGACCCCTCCTTGGATTTCTGAGGCAGTATGTCTGTGGAAGTAAATTGCCCAGTCTTCCTTCCGAGTAGTAGCTGGTGGGTTTGAACTGCCATCCTTCTGGTTAGCAGTCAAATGCCTTAGGCACTACATCACCAGAGCTCCTTAGCCTGCCTTTAGTGCCAAAAAAAAAAAAAAAAAGGGGGTGGGGGGTGGGGTGGGGCTCAAAGCCTTTTCAATGATTTAAAAGCTCCACATGCAGCAAGTAAGAGTGACTGTGAGGAAGAATTTGTTGTAAAGGTTGGTTCAATCATTTCAAAGTGAGGACAAATTTATATATATCAATAAAGGGCAAGTAGGAGTTGTCCATAAGTCAGACATTCATAACCCATGGACTTCCTTTGTAAAGCTCTTACAATACTGCCTGGCACATAGTAAATGCTTGTGTTAAGTATCATGCCATTAACCTCAGTGGCCAACAAACTTTATCTAAAAATGCTGGACATTAAGCAGACTGCCAAATCCCTAAATGTCAGGCTGGTTGGAAGCATGCACAGTAGACAGAGGGTCAAGGTAAGCAAGGCTCATACACCTTTCCACACAACTCATCCTCCAGTGCTCAAGGGGCCTGCTCAAGCTGAGGGAACAGAGTGTCAGAGAGTGGACATACATACAGAGGAGGCAGGGGCAGGAAACCTGGGGGAAAGCCACAGGCTGGGGACAGGCAGAGAAGGGGCAAACACTGAGCAGGGAATAAGAATGTGCAGAAAAATGGGAAGAGCTGGTATCTTTTAAAATTAGGTGGTCGTCAACTGTAGCTAACAACATCAACTATAGCTGAACATTAGAATCACCTTGAGAACTTTGGAAACTACTAATGCTTGGCCACAACCCCTACAGATTCAGATTTAACTGGCCAAGATTGAAAAACACTGAGTAACAGTTCATCAGCTACACATACCTACAAATGCTAGAATAAAAAGGCTTATCTCTAAATTTTTATTCTAATCTCTAATTTTGCCCATTCTCATGCTAATCCTGCATTTCCTCACTTGACTTCATTTTGGTGTTAACGCTGACAGATTAGCATTTATTTAGGGTTCTAAACAGAGACATAGACAATATTCATTTAAAAATTTAGAAGAAAAGGGAAGGCTCCTCCACAACCACATTGCCCTTTTGACCCCAATTCCACAACCCCTTATCCCAATTCTACAGAAGGTAAACAGAGAATACTTTTTTTCCTGAAGTTTTTCTCTTTCTCATTTTGGACCTTCATTATTTTAAAATATAAACAAGCAGTCACTGTGCTGTCCAAGTGAGGACAAAAGTCAGAGGCTGGGGGGTGGGGGAAGGACAGAGGTCTGATGGCCAATAGTAAATAAGTTCTGAGGTACTCCCGTACATGTACCTGATTATTTATTCTAGGTTAACCTTGGCTCATCCGCCACGGGAATCTGTCGGTTATACTGTCTCCCACATCCAATAACACAGCTTGGCAGCAGAGAGGAGCTGAGAAACTTGACCATCAAGCTTCACTGTCTGATGCTGGCTGTTACTCCCACATTACCCAACCCACATACTCATGCTTGTATTCATATGAGCTTTACAGTTTATAAAACACAATTCCCACTTCACAAGGAGCTCACCAGTGAGTACCAGAGCTAGGAACTCTGAACCGGGAGGTAAGATTTGACATTTCACAACTCCCTCACCTTTCCTAGGTGCTACTATATGTGGCACAAATTTTCCTTCAATTAGAGATTGAGACATTCACCATACTCTTGCCATAATTATGACACACCTTAGGGTGCTGTAAAACCAAGGTTACAAAACACTGCTCTAGATTAAAGGTTCTTCCACAGCAACTAAGTGAAGGAATGTCAGAGCCAAAGAAACTCTGGAAAACCATTACATATAACCCAGTCACTCTACACCAGAGGGGTGAAGTGATCAAATGAGGTGTGGGCCCCAAGAACCTGAAGCAATCACCAGGTGAGTTCTGTGGATAGGGAAGTCACACCTGTGCTTCTGCTGACCCTGGAGTCCTAGGGACCCAAGTATCTGATGCCAATTCTTACCTAAGACTCAATGCAAAGCCCCACTCCCTCAACCACCAGGAGACTGAGCAACCTTTCCAGAAGGAATGTCAGATGCCACTGTACCTCTGAACAGTTGCCAAGGGCTTTCCATCCCATTCAGAACTAAAGTTCAAGTTCTAACCAGACTTACAGGCCTTGAGGATCTATATCAGCCTCCTTTTTCTTAGCTCTCTGATCTCACCTGCTGCTTTCCCCTCTCTCACTCCTGCTCTGCCACACTGATTTCCTGACTGGTCCCTCTGCTCACTTGGACCTCATGGACTTGGTACCTTTCTCTCCACCCTGATGGCTCTTCTATCAGGCATCTGTACGGCTTTTACCTCCTTAAGATCTCTGCTCAAATGTGTTTTTTCAGTGAGACTTCTCTGACCTCCTTATTTAAAACAGAAAATCCACCTCTCCACCCTCCAGTACTACTTTATTTTTCTCCATAATACTTTCTACCATCTCTTATTCTTTATATTTTTACTTGCTTATTGTCTATAAAAGGAGCTCTGGGGGCATAGTGCCCAAGGCATTTGACTGCGAACCAGAAGGCTGGTGGTTCAAACCTACCAGCCACTCCTCAGAAGGAAGATTGGGCAATCTACTTCCTTAGAGATACCATCTTGGAAACCTAAGGAGGAGTTGCTATGAGTTGAATTGACTCGATGGCAGTGACTTCGGTTTCTACTGTCTTAGAGATACCATCTTGGAAACCTAAGGAGGAGTTGCTATGAGTCAAATTGACTCGACGGCAGTGACTTCGGTTTTTGTCTTTTTGTTTTTTGTTTTGTTTTTTGGTGGCACAATGGGTAAGTGCTCAGCTAACCAAAGGTCAGTGGTTTGAACTCAACAGTGGTTCCACAGAAAAGATCTGGAGATCTGCTTCCATAAAGATTACAGCCTAGGAAACCCTATGGAGCAGTTCTACCCTATCCTGTAGGGCCACCTTGAGTCAGAATTGCCATGACAGCAAACATCTACAAACCCACACACACTAGAATATGAGTTTCATGAGGAAAAGATCTGGGTTTATTTTGTTCCCTGCTATATTCCCAGTGCCTAGAATACTTTGTACATGTTATCAGGAAGGACCAGTCCCTAAGGAAGGACATCATGCTTGGTAAAGTAGAGGGTCAACGAAAAAAGGAAAACAATATGGATTGACACAGTGGCTCCAACAATAGGCTCAAACATAGAAACAACTGTGAGGATGGCACAGGACCAGGCAGTGTTTCACTCTGTTGTACAAGGGGTCACTATGAGTCAGAACAAACTTTTCAGCACCTAACAAAAACAGAACAGTGCAGTGGCACATAGCAGGCACTCCAGTATTTATTCTAGGAATTAATGAATAAATAAAAAATGCCAATCTCAAAATATGATTCGTACCAAAAGATCAGAAAGCAGCAGTTGATTACACCAAAATCACTTCTGCACTGATCTCACCTTGGCAAATTCCTTTTCAGAAGTAGTCTAGAAGCCTAATGAAACAGAAACCATTTAGAAATAAGTATTTCCAGTCAATTAATCCAACTCAAATGGGTTTGTGAATCAAAGACAATTTGTTCTAAGAAACAGATAAAACTATGAAGACAGAAAATGAAGTTGAAAGAAGGTGATCAAACAAATGATTTCAGATACTATCCTGGTGTATGTGTATATGGCCTGAGTGCTGGCAGTATGTGTATGTGGCCTGAGTACTGGCAGCTACACCTGGACAGGGCACCATTTTCAGCCGACCAGAAACAACTGGGGTTAGGTCTGTGAGAAGCAGGCCAGTGCAGAATCTTATTCACCTACTTTCCAACAGACCCATCAACCTGATAAACAACATCAACAACATGAAGAGGACCCTTCCTTTCCTGATCTCCTACTGACACCCACCTGCTTCCAAAAATTAACTGAAACCACTGACAATACTTTAAATTTTACCAAATAGGGAGCTAGCTATACAGCAGTTGGGGAGCATCCTGCCCTTACCAAGTCTTACTGATTTTACCTGTCCAAACCCATGTCTGCCGACCTCTATCCTGCTCATTTCTTTCCTCACCACCTCTACATAGTCATCTAACATGTCTCTCTAAGACCAATTTTCCCAAAGCACCACTTTCATCAGTTCCTCTCTGATCAAAACTTAAAATTGTTTCATATGGCCTACCACAGGGCCAACCTCCATAATCCAGACCTAGAACTAGATCTATTAATTTTATATTTCAACCCCTAAGCACCAAATCACTGCCTTCCACTTCAATATCACCACCAGTAAGAGAATGAGATGGAGAAACTGAGACAAACTAGACATGGCTTCAACCTAATTTCCCACCTTTCCCTGCAACCAGAAGCCTCCATTCATGAAAAGAGCATTTTCACTCTCCTCCACACCAGCCACACTCAGTCCCTCTACCCCAGCTTCTAGTTACTCTGGCCCCTCCACCCCATTTCCACAACACATACATGATACATAAGCATACACATATACTCATTCACTCTGTAAATATTAATTGATCACCTACCTACTGTGTGTCAAGCCTTGTTCAGTCACAGTGAATACCACAGTGAACAGAACAAAGTCCCTGCCCACATGGAGCTGGTGTTCCAGTGGAAGGGGACAAAAACAAACAAGCAAATCCACAATATGTCAGCCTTTCTCAACTAGGGTTCCTCATATAAAAGCAGAAATTTCAATGACTATATTCTCAATTTTGAAGTGAGAGGGCGAGTCATAGGAATAGGAGGAAGACAAGGTTCCAGGCAGAGGGAAGAATGTGCGGAAAGGCCTGGAAGGAAGAGGTTGCTTGGTCCATTCAAAAAGCACAGACCAGAGCCAATAAGCAGGGGAGTAGTGGGGGAGGGGGCAGATAACACAAGGCCATTGCAAGGATTCTTAACTTTTTCTCTGATCAGACAGGTGGACTTGGGATAGAGGAGTGCTGTGCTCTGACAAACATTTTAAAAGGATCACTCCTCTATGCCTATACATCTCAGTCTATCATTAGGAAGAATTATGAGGAATTTCTTTTCCTGTAGAATGTTGACATTTTTCTAAACTGAGTATATATTATTCTTTTTAATGAAAGAGAAAACAATCTCCCCTACCCTTTAACACCCAACTCAAATTCTCTCTCTCTGCTTCAAAGTCCCCTACAGCAGCACTAGCTCATACTCTACCGTGTGCCCCAGAAAGCAGGACCACCGAGGATGGCCCCAGGGTCAGCAATGAGATGATTCATCAGGACCCGCTGGTAGGAACTGATAAGTATGAAAGTTTCTCTTGCTGCCCTGGCTTCTCTTCTGCCATGCAGCTACTTCCCTCCCTTCAGACATTCTTGTCCCTAAGCACCTACCTGGGTCCCAATCTTTTCTCTCAGTTGACTTAATTAATTCCTGTTAATTAAAGCTACTGTTTGGTGATGAATTGTTAAGAGTATGACCTCTCCCAGGGGGTAGCTATATTTTAAAGGGGACTGTAAATTAGAAATGCAAAAGCCTTCAAGACTAAAGAGAAATAGAACTGTAATGGTAGAATGACAGGCACCAAGGTTCATATTTTGTCAGTAGGTGCCTGACTTCTCCTAAAGGCACTTATAGAGACAAAATCAAGGGAATACAAGCGAAGTAATGAAAGATGAGATTACCACCACCTCCCTTCTCCCAAATAGCCCATTCAATCCATTTGTGTATCAGAGGCTGTTCCCGAGAGGTAATCCCAGCCATCTCTGAGGAGTGACCTGTGTGAGAGTAACCACTACCCTGAGAAAATAAAGCCCCCTCAGGACACTTCTGGTCTGGAAGCAAATTGTTCTCTAATTGCTTTCAGTGGGGGAGCTCCCAGAGGGCAAAGTTCACCTCACAGGATTCTTTTATGCCACAGGAACATCCAGCTCTGGGCTGGGCCCAAGAAAGACTTTTCATAAGCATGTTATTGACCAATGCCCAGTTTCAGAAAGGCTCTGTAGGATTTTAAATACAAGTAAACCATTCTAATTAAGAATAACGATAGTGTTAATCACACATCTAACATATTTAAGGACCTGAAGATTTATAGCCTTAATGAAGTATTAGGCAGTGAAAGTTTTTACAACCCAGCCAGTTCAATTGAGGTTTGGAGTGTGTCTAACAAGGCAAGGGCAGAAAGCAGCCCTTCCCCACACATCAGAGCACTGGCCAGACCAAGCAGAAGAATCTGAACAGCTGCTCAGTGACCATCCCTAGGCTCCTTTCTCTGAAAACACCAAAGCTCAGCCTCAGATGTATTCTCAGGCCCTGGAATGGCCCTGGGATGGTGTGTAGGTAACACCTTCCTTCAAGACCTCTTCCTTTGGCCTCACTCCGCTCTTCAGCTTACTAAAGGAATGACTTCAACTTCAGGAATGGAATGGCAGAAAGGAGTAAAATGCTGTAAACTGCTGCAAACCAGGGAATCAAAGAGAAGCCAGGGCCTACTCCACTGGTTCTCACTCAGCTCGTGTGGATGAAATGTTCCTATGCCCCAAGACTGGATGTGGAGAAGGAGGTATCCCAACCTGACCCCCAGGATGGGCTGAGCTGCTAAAGGGGGAAATCACAGGAATGCATGCAAGGCTGATACATGGGAACCTCTCTATATATAACCCACATCCCCAAGGTTTTGTAACACCAAGACCTCTAGCACCACTGTGTAGATATACATAGGAGACTGAGCCCTGTGGTCCATGGGAGGAGGTCCAGAGCTACACCCTAAAGGAATGATTTCTTTAGGAATACTCCTAAAGAAAATACCCAATAATAAAGCTATTGTTGTTAGATGTCTTCAAGTTGATTTTCCCCTCATAGTGACCCCACGTAACAGAGTAGATCTGCTCCCATAGGGTTTTCTAGGCTGCAGTCTTTATAAAAGCAGATCACCAGATCTTTCTCTCAAGGAGCCCCTGGGTTTGAAATAGTTCAGTCATGGCCAGCACAGCTGTGACCCATAATGTTTCCCATTCCGGTAATTATTCCAGTACACCCACATTTTACAAATTCAGGTCTATTCTGGTTCAGTCATCAACCATGACTGAACCAGGAAGAATCATTTCAAAGCTCTGGTTCAAAGTGCCAACCTTTCAGTTAGCAGCCAAGTGTCTTAACCACTGCGCCACCAGGGCTGCTTACAAACGAAGCTGGAAGCTTCCTTTCTATTTACTAGCTTCTCCCACCTGGGTGCAGCCCTGGCTCTCTGAATTCGGGGACTACTCCAGTCAAAAGTGCTAACCTAATTCACCTGCTGGGGGAGCTGCCTCTACTTCACATCTAACAGAGTCATCTCCTGAGAGTGACTGGAGAGGTGTATCCAACCCCAGGCAGCATACCTCTGAGAGAAATAACTACAGGGTACAGTATGAGTTTTTGCTTTGAGGCATTCAATGCCTATCTGCAAAATGAAAATTTACTGTTTGTTTTTATAAAAATGATACATAAGCCTGTAGAAAATTCAAATGATGAAGATGGGTGGAACATAAAGAATAAAGCAAAAATCATGCCAATTCTACCACTTAAAGGTGAGGAATTTTCATTATAAGCTATTCTGTGGAGAGGAAGCAGGCTTATATAATTGTGTTCTTCTGGGGCACAGGTCTTACTTCTCTGGTTAGACTTGTGGATTTACTCATGCTGAAGATCCTTTATATACCTCTGGCGCCTGCTCAAAATTTTTCAGAATCTCTGAGGCAGCTCCAATAATTTTAGAGTTCTCACAAACATACATTAACTTAAAGTCATAAAGACTTCCTTCCCCTCACGCAGACTGATTCAAGGCCAGGAGTTCATCTGTTCAGTACTTTTATTTCACTCACCAATATGTGATGGCAAACCTTCCACAATCACACATATTTACATCAATATCCTTTTCATTGCCTGGAGTGTGTTAATGAGAGGAATGTATCACCATTACCTCTTGAACACCATTTTGTATGTCTGCTCTAGAAATGATAAAAATGATACAACACCTTCAGAATCTAAAATGAAGAGGATTACAGAACTTGTCCAAAGCCACACAGTGAGTAGAGGACCGCCCGTAGGTGCTTACAGCAATGAGGAATGACTGTGGTGACACCAAACTCAGAAGGTGTTCACTAACTTTCCTATGAGCCATAAAAAGCTCAGACGTGTCACTTCAACACACACACACACACACACACTCCCTGATGCCAGGTAAAATGGTTGGCTGAAGTAGCACTCTGATCCTTGGAAACATTTCTCAAATGTTTTAAAAAGTAATTAGCTAATGGATATCACATCCTGTATCTCTAGAGCAAGGAGGAGAGGGCACTGGACCAGAAGCTCACAAATGGAAACATCTGGAGCACATGTTCTACCTCACAGATGTCAACAATCAAAATTCTCTCCTGTTCAGTATATTCCTATTTTTGTTGGAAAAGAAAAAGTTAAAAGCAATTTATATATAAACATAGACATGGAGATAAAAGTCTAATACAAATACTAAAACATTAACTGTAGCTCTAGGTTGATGGATTATCATTGAGCTTTATTTCCTCTCTGATACCTATCTACAGTTCATAAATGTTGTATATGAATATATATTTCTTGTGAAATTCTTTTTAGAATTTTAAAAGAAAAATAATCCATAATCTAGGTTGGTCTATTTAGATTTTATTTTTCACTGTAGAAAAATACAGACTCAACACTCTAAAGGGTCCACTCTTCCCAGCATCACAGAAACAAAACAAAGTTTATGACAAAACTCTCACCCCATGAAGATTCCAATCCAATAGGAAAGCTCAGTCTGACCATGCTGAACTGAGAGCAGGGTTATTACTTCCTACTCTATCTCTAATGTATAGGGAAGATAAAGATCCAAAATCAATCTCTCCTTTTCAAGTACAACCAAAAGCCCCCAACCCTCTCCAAGAGTGCACAGACCTCTGCTCCCAAAACAACCTTCAATATATTTGCCCACAACCCCTCTTGACCACAAAATTATATTATTTATAATCTGCATATCTTCTCCATTTCTAGTAAACTCCCTTTTCCCATATCTTATGTCTGAAAAGTTATTCCTCCTCTTCCTTAAATTTCACAAGCACAAGATGCCACCCAAATAATAAAGAACCATTCACTCCATCAGCTGTTTGAGGAAAGATTACGTTAACAAAAAGGGTTAGTTTTCATGGAGCCTGAGAAAAACAAGCAAGAATTGAGGAGCAAGTGTTTGTTAGTATGTCCTAGTCCTGGACAGAAGTGAGGGGGCAATGGCCAGAGGACAGAAACATCTGTCATTCTGTAGTTTCATTTCTCATGGTCAGTTAATACTCTGAGTTAATGCACCAGTCTCTTCCAAGTTTGGTTAGTGAGTCAGTCTCCCTGAGCCCAATCAGCTCTGAGTGCCCTACAAAACTGAGTTTCTGTTCTCCGAAGCTGAGAACCAGATCCTGAAGCATAGTGATCCTGCCAAAATAAAGCTGCCCCCAAGATGACATCTGTCTCTACTCTCTAACTGCAACACCCATCATGGGATGTATTTGATGCATATAATACTCTCTGGTAACTCCTTATGGTTTACAGAAAACCAAAAACCAAACTCAAGTCCACCCAGAGGTCCCTCAGAAGGCCTGGCAACCTACTTCTAAAAATCAGTCATTGAAAACCCTTGACATTGTAGTAGGATTTGTGGATACGAAGTGAATTGGCTTGGCTTTATTTGAAAATTTGTGGCAAACCCTGCATCAAGCAAGTCTATCAGCACCATTTTTCCAAATAGCTTGTGATGACTTTGTGTCCCTGTCACATTTTGATAATTCCCACAATATTTCAAACTTTTTTATAATGCTACCACATATGTAATACACTACAGTATAGGGTAAATATAACTTTTATAACTAGGAAATTAAAAATATTGTGACTTGCTTTATTATTTGCTTTATTGGGATAACCTGAAACCGAACCCTCAACATCTCTGAAGTATACCTGCGCTGTTCCTTCTACATAACCAAACCAAACCAGTTGCCATGAAATTGATTCCAACTCCCACGACCCCAGGTGTGTCAGAACAGAACTGTTCCATATGGTTTTCAACAGCTGATGTTTCAAAAGTCAATCATCAGGGCTTCAGCCAAGGTGCCTCTGGGTGGACTTGGACCTCCAATGTTTCGGTTAGCAGCCAAGTGCTTAACCATTTGCACTACCACCATTACTCCACCCCCTCAAAAAAAAAAAAAAAAAAAAAAACCAACATTGCCATCAAGTCAATTCCAACTCACAGTAATCTTATAGGACAAAGTAGAACTGCCCATTGGGTTTCCAAGGCTGTAATCTTTGTGGAAGGAAACTGTCACATTTTTCTCCCACAGAGCTGCTAGTGGGTTCAAACCACTAACCTTTCAGTTAGCAGTCGAGCACTTAACCACAGTGCCACCAGGGTCCCTTTGCACCACCCAGGGACTCTTACTCCCTCCATCTAGGATGTCCTTAAATCAGTTGAGTTGCTATTGAGCTGATTCCAATTCATGGTGAACCCATGTGTGTCAGAATGGAAATGTGCTCCATAGGATTTTCAGTGACTGATTTTTTAGAAGTAAGTTGCCAGGCCTTCTGAGGGACCTCTGGGTGGACTTGAACTTCCAACTTTTCAGAGCAGCCACCCTTAGCTCAATCTTATTTGCCTGTGAAACGCCTAATCTTCCTCTAAACACCAGTTCAGAAGTCACCTCCTCCCTGGCACTTAGTTCTTAAAGCTCCCAACAGCTCTTTGAACCACAACTGGTTAGTAAACTTGTCAGGTACATTGTATCTATACTCTGAGCTCCTGGAAGACAAAAATGTAATTCAGTTTGTATCCACAAATCCTAGTACAATGCCAAACATGATAACCAGACAGCAATCAATGGTGAATGAATAATCACATGGAACATGGCATTAAGTTATTTAGGGAAAAAGAGTCACACAAAATGAAAGGATTAAATTATTAACTTACTTAATTTCATCCAAAATGATCATAGTATGTGTGCATGGGTGTTGAAAAAATTTTACACAATAGCAACCGACATTCGAGCTAAGTACTAAATATTTTACATGGATTAGTTAAATTTGATCCTCACAACAAAAGTATCCCATAAGATACTTTTATCTGCATTTTGCAGAGGAGGAAACTGAGGTAGAAGAGAGGTTAAACAACTCAAGATCATTCAGTTAGCAAGTAGGAAAAGTGAGATGCAAATTCCCGCTCTGGAATCAGGCCAATCTGAGTTTGAATCCTGAATATGTTACAAGTGTGGTTTGGGATATCTATCTCCTGTGGGCTTGTTTTCTTATCTGTAAAATGGATAAGATAACCCCTTTCTCTAAGGGTGTAGAGAGGATTATGCTAAATATGTTAAGGCGTGCAAAAGTCTCTAAAATTGGTCTCCCACATAATAAACACCAACAAAAAACAAACCCACTGCCATCAAGTGGATTCCAACTCATAGCAACCCTATAGGAAAGAGTAGAACTGCCCCTCGGATTTTCCAAGGCTCTAAATCTTTATGGAAGCTGACTGCCACATCATCTCCTGCAGAGCAGCCGATGGGTTTGAACCAGACCTTTGGTCAGCAGCCAAGTGTTTTAACCACTGTGCCACCAGGGTTGCCGCTAACAGGCACCCCATAAATGCTAATTCAGTTTTCCAGCCCTTTCTAAAAAGCTAGGCAAAGGAGGACTCTTTGAGGGAAAAGGATTTCCCCCAGACTGCCCAAGGCCTTCCCAAACAGATTAGGTAGAATTAGGACACTCAAACTTTACCTGCTTGCTTATCTCAAAGTCCATTCTCCATCTAATGGCCAGAGACCTTTTTAAAATGTAAATATCATGTCACTCACAACTTTAAAACTCTTCTAGGGTTCCTAATTATAGGAATCCAAACTAAGGAGGAAAGGCATTCTGCCTGAGGGCCTCTAAGGCCCCCTGTGACCTGACCTGGCCCACCTCTCCACATACTTACCTTCTCTTTCCTTCTCCCCCTCCAGCCACACAGGCCTCTTTCACTTCCTCCAACTCCATGCTGCTCCACACATGGTTAACTCTTCACCCTCCTTCAGGTCTCATCAACCTACTTGTCACTTCCTCAAGGAAACCATCGCTGAGCCCCCAACCCAAATCTTGGCCCATTACTGTCTCACACACTCTTCATCATTCTTTCCTTGCACTCATCACAGTTCGAAATTAATTTACCATTTCCATCAAAGCTTTATTCCAAAAAAACCTCAGAAGGCCTTCCTAGGCTACTCTAATGTGAATTCAACCCTCTCTCCCTGATACTTCAGATCCCTCTTCCCTGCCATTTTTTTCCTCTTCAGCAGTTTTTAACAGACTATATTTTTATTATCTATTTTATTTATTGTCTACTCCCCCTGCCAACTAGAATGAAAGCTCCACAAGGGCAGTTGTTTTTCTTTGCTTTGTTCACTGTCTAGAACACCTGGCACTATTAGTGGACAAGTTGTTATTGAACAAATGCTTGTGTTCATTATTAAGCTGTGAGGCCTAAAGGTTAAAAGATGGTGTCATTCTGGTTTACCACCATATTTGCAACACCTAGCCCAGGGTCTGGTACAGAGTAAAGGCTCAGTAAAAATATACTCAATGAATCAGTCACATACAGTGGAAAACCTGGAAGATGATCAAAATATGTGCACTAGCACCATGCTTCCTCCTCTCTTTCACCATCTAATATACCTGTGAGGTTGAGGAAACAGCTTCCTGAAATCCCACCAAGCACCCACCAGGCCAGGCATCCATCTGTCCACATCCTGTGTGCTCAGCCACTGTACACTCTGATAGAAGCACCCTATAGGCCTTAGAACACAAAGCTGAAGGAAAGTATGCAAGCCCCAGGCCAAATACCATCTTACCCTCAAGCCCCATTCTCCCACTGCTAGTCCTATTCTGGGCTAGTCTTGGGTGCCAGACTTGTTTCCCTAGTAGGCCTGTGGGTTATTCCAATCCAGGACTTTCAATGCCACCTCTGGCCTACTGGAAAATGGTTAAGGACCTCTGAACAGTTTAAATAATCCCGGGGTTCCGAGGAGCAGGTATGACCTAAGACCATATGGACCCCTCCCCCCTCACACCCGCTGATGCTAGGCCAGGAGGCCATCTGTCCAGCAGACGCTCCCCTGTCGTCCCTCGGGTCACATTGAGCCTTTCCCCCCAGGTTGGCAGGAAAAGCCTCTGCAGAAAGATAATTTCCACGCTGATCAACAGGCCTAGCCCACCCCTGAGTAACCTAACTCTGGAGCTGGAGTACCTGTCTACTCGGACAGAAACCTCTCCTAGGGTCAGAAACTGGGGAGGAGGCGACAGGGACGCGACTCAGGGGCGCCGAAGAGCTTCGAACCCCGAAGTGTCTGCCTCATGACCACACCAGCTCTTTGGGCGGAGGGGACGGTCTAGCTGACAGGGCGTCCCAGCAGGGTTAAGTGGCACCGTTATCCGTGCCCGGGCGGGGGGCCGCGGGCTTTCGCCGAGGGCGGCCGCCGTCCCGCGCGGGGAGGACTGTAGCGTGCCCCGGTTGGGGAGCGACGGGTCG
>NW_006921719.1:6452088-6452815 GCF_000298275.1 Orycteropus afer afer
ACTGCCCCAGCCCGCCCTGCACCACCCCCCGCCCTCCGCCCAGCGGAGCACCCTACGCGGCTCGGCCCTGGCGCCCGCTATGTGTGATCTGGCTCTCTGGCCAACTGACGCGCTTCTCGGACAGGGGGCTTCGGTAGGGGCCCAAGTCGCCCACTAGAGGGACATGAATTGCCTACACGACTGTCTTGCCTCAGCAGACGGCGAGCGCCTCTGGAGCCGGAACCACGTCCTCTTCACTTAGATCTGGCACGTAATGGGGCCTAGTGAAAGGAGGCAGAGGTGGCGCATATAGTAAGTGCTCCCCAGATGTTTAGCCACTGCTGGATATAGGACGTAGGTTGGGGGGTTAGCTCTAACATGTTGCCTCAGGTAACTGTGGGAAGCGCAGCAAACGGAGTTGGAGAACTGGCAACGGGTGCCTCCCTTGGGCAGACTGGGAACTCAAAGTTACTAGAGAAGCTGTGACTGCAGGGTGAGAGCTCGGCCAGAAGGTCAGAAGATCAGGAGGGTGCCCAAGACTTTCCAAGAACCAGGCGTACCTGGAAACGGGGTCTGCAGCATTAGTGCCTGGCAGTGAGCACCCACTGCTAACCATGAAGTAATTCCTTCTGAGGAACTCGGGAGAGAAATGCCAAGTTGCAGGAGGGTGGAACCAACATTGTTGTTGTGGTGGTGTTGTTTGCCGTCGAGTCGGCCCCCGACTCATAGCGACCCCTCCTTGGGTTTC
>NW_006921719.1:6453395-6468709 GCF_000298275.1 Orycteropus afer afer
CTGCTAACCAGAAGGCTGGTGGTTCAAACCTACTAGCCACTCCTCGGAAGGAAGATGGGGCAATATACTTCGTAGTGATACTGCCTAGGAAACCCAAGGAGGGGTCGCTATGAGTCGGTCCGACTGGAGGGCACATAACAACAACAACAACAACAACAACAACTGTGTACCAGGGAGCTCCGGTGGTATAGTGCCTAAGGCATTTGACTGCTAACAAGAAGGCTGGCGTTTCAAATCCACCAGCTACTTCTCAGAAGGAAGGTTGAGCAATCTATTATCCATAGTGATACCGCCTCGGAAACCCAAGGAGTTGGATAGGACTCAAAGGCGGTGAGTTTGGTTTGATTTTGGTTACTGTGCACCAGGCACTTGGATAAAGGATAAAACAACTTGGGTAAAAGAGTATGTCTGAAGTGAAACATGAAGGCAATAAAGGGTGATGGTTCTTTCCAGAAATTTGGCAGTGAAAGGGAGGAGAAAGTAGGCCTGTAGCCCAAAGAGAAAAGGAGCAAAGTGATTGATTTTTTGGTGAATTCACTTATTTATTCATTTATTTATTTTGTCAGTTTGAGGGAAGACCTCAAATAAAGGAATTGAGATAAGAGATAGGATAGTGAATGGTGCAAGATCCCAGAAAAGGAAAAGGAGATTGAGGGTGGGGAAGGAGTAGAGAAGACAGAGAAGAGACACACCTCTTCCTACAAGGTTTAAAGGATCCATCAAGATAGGAATGTTTTGAAGTGAGTAGGCATGCATACTGAAATGTTTTAAGGGTACATTTTATGTCTCCATTGATCAGCTGTGTTGATGACCCCAAAGTCCTCTAATGGGGGTCACTGTCTTTTAAAACTTAAGTACAGTTGGCTCAAAACCTCACGGGAGACCCAGCATACCTGCCAATATCTCCAAAGATTCTTGGGGGAATTTACATTTCTCCTAATTCTCCAGTCTCAATTTCCTGTTTCCAAAAAATATTCTGTTATGCTGTTTCAGGAAATTTGTCATCATACTCTGGGCGCCACTCCGTTTATACTTCTCCAAAATAATTCACCATATATGTAAATAAGCTACATGCCTAATGTTATAAGATTGTTAAATAAATTATAGTTCACTTGTGGCCATTAAACATGCTGAAGAAAAATTTAATTTAATGACATGAGAAGTACTCGTAATTTAAAAACACATTATAAGGCTACCACTGTCAACCACTTGCAAAGGGATCAGGGCAGGAGATCCTTGATAGAGTGTGAGAGCAATGTGGACCAAAACTTAAAATCATAAACAAGAACAACAACAGAGGTTTACTGGTCTGATAGAGCCTGGTGAGACCCTGGAGACTATGGCCCCTCATTATCCTTCAGGTCTGGAACTCAGTCCCATGGCATTCAGCCAGAAAATAGGCATAAACCAAGGGGGGTAAAAAAAAAACCTTACTGCTGTCAAGTCAGATCTGACTCATAGTGACCCCTCCTTGGGTTTCTCAGGCAGTTTGTAATATAAATGCACATATATGTAACATGCATAAATAAATAATAGATTTTTTTTTCTGTGGCTTCTGTATTTTCTTATGCATATAATGTATTTATATTTCTCTTGAAATCAGGGAAAATTATATTTTAAAAGCATTTTTATGAGAGGTATTCTTGTGACATTCAAAATAAAAGAAGAGAACTCAGAACATACTATTCAGCCATGGTAGTCAAAACAGTCTGGTACTGTTATGACAGACACATAGAAAAAAATTGAAAACCCAGAAGTAAATCCATCCACCATTGGATAGCTGATCTTCAACAAAGGGCCAAAATCCATTAAATGGGGGAACAGATCATCTCTTTAACAAATGGTGCTGGCAAAACTGGATATCCATTTGCAGAAAATGAAGTAGGAACCATACCTCACACCATATATGAAAACTAACTCAAGTTGGATCAAAGACCTAAATACCTATAAACATCATCAAAGGAAAAATAGAGGCAAACTTAGGAACCCTAATTTACAGTATAGATAGTCTATCAAACATAACTAATAATTCACAAACAGTAGAAGATGAACTAGACAACTGGGACCTTCTAAAAATTGAACAAGTATGTGCATCAAAAGGCTTCTCCAAAATAACAAAAAGAGAATCTACAAGACTGGGGAAAAAGAAATTGGCAATGATTTATCTGACAAAGGACAAAACTCTAAAATTTGTGGAAAACTTCAACACCTCAACAACAAAAAGACAAATAAAAATGGGCAAAAGACATGAACAGACACTTCACCAAAGAAGACATTCACGTGGCCAACAAATACACGAAGGGATGCTTAAGATCCTTAGCTATTAGAGCAATGGAAATCAAAACAACGATGAGATATCTCACCCCAGCATTAATAGCAATAATGAAAAAGAAAAAAAAAAAAAAGTGCTGGTTAGGGTATGGGAAAATTGGAACTCTCATACACTGTTGATGGAATTGTAAAATGGTTCAACCACTGTGGAAAGCAGTACAGCACTTCATTAAAAAGTTAGGAATAGAGTTACTACATGATTCAGCACTCCCACTACTAGGTATATATCCTAGAGAAATAAGAGTCGTGACATGAATAGATATGTGCATACTGATATTCATCACAGCATTATTCACAATAGAAAAAGATGGAAACAACCTAAGTGCCCATGAATGAGTGAGTGGATAAACACACTATGGTACATACACACAATGGAATACTTCTCGACATTAAAGAGTAACAATGAATCTGAAAAACATCTCAACATGGAGGACAGTATGCTGAGTGAAATAAGTCAACCACAAAAGGATAAATATTGTATGAGATTACAATTATAAAAAGTCAAGAAAAAATTTATACACAGAAAGAAATATTCTTTGGTGGTTACCAGGGAGTAAAGGTGGAGGGAGGGAGAATTAATAACTAGATAGTAGACAAGAGTTAATTTTGGTGAAGGGAAAGGCAATATACAATATGAGGGAGGTCAGCATGACATGACCAAGGCAAAGGAAGACCCTGGGAGGTACATGAGTAAAAGCCAATAAGGGTAAATGCTATTACATACATAATCCTGCAACAATAGTAATAACAAACAATAATTTGTGAGTGGATACATAAGTAGATATGTAAGCTGAACAGGTGTGGAATGGTGTATGGAAGTACACCCACGAGTATATATAGGTTCAGCAGAGGATATTTCTATACACGTATTTGTGTGTGTGGCAAATGCATCCAGGTATATAGTAGAAGTAAAGCATACAGGTGGCAAAGTTATGTAAACTTCTTAGCCATAACCAAACACCTTGAGGAACTGAGTCACTGGGCTTGAGGGCTTAGGACTATAGTCTCGGGACATCTAGGTCAACTGACATAACATAGTCCATAAAGACAATGTTCTACATCCTATTTTGGTGAGTACCAACTGAGGTCTTAAAAGCTTGTAAGCAGCCATCTAAGATAAAATTATTGGTCTCTTCCCATCCAGAGCAAAGAAGAGTGAAGAAAATCAAAGACTCAAGGAAACAATTACTCCAAAGGACTGATGGACCACATGAACCACAACCACCACTAGCCTGAGACCAGAAGAACTAGGTGACAACCAGCTACCACTACTAACTGCTTTGATTAGGATCACAGTATAAGATCCTGGATGGAGTGGAAGAAAAATGTAGAACAAAATTCAAAATCATAAAAAAGACCATACTTACTGGTCTGATAGAGAATGGTAGAACCCCCAAGATTATGGTCTTAGTTCAAATCTAGAACTGAATCCATCCATGGGGATCACCTTTTAGCCAAATAGACAAGCCTATAAAGTGAACAATAACTCCTGTGAGGAAAGTGCGAATCAGAACAATCAACTATATGAGACCAAGAGGGCAATATTTGTCAAAAACAAAGTTCAGAAGGCAGGGAGGGGCAGGAAAGATTGGGTGAATGGAAACAAGGAACCCAAGAAGGAAATGGGAAGAGTGATATTACATTGAAGGGATTGCAACTAATGTCACAAAACAAAATGTGTATAAATTATTGAATAAAAATCAAACTCACTGCCATTGAGTTGATTCTGACGCATAGCAACCCCCATTGGGTTTCCAAGGTGGTAAATTTTTACAGAAGTAGATTGCCCAGTCTTCCTTCTCTGGAGTGGCTGGTGGGTTTGAACCATCTGCCTTTTGGTTAGCAGTCAAATGCCTTAGGCACAACACTACCAGAGCTCCTAAAAGTGGGAAACTAATTTTCTCTGTAAACTTTCACTCAAACCACAATAAAATGTTCATTAAAAAAAAAAAAAAAAGGAAGGAAAGGGAAAGAAAATTGGAAATGGATCTTTGAAGGATAGACGGGACTTTGGCAAGCAGAGATGGCTTAGGTAAGGAGGTTGTCCCAGGCAGAAGAGACAAGACAATCAAGGACACAGAATAAGAAACAGATGGAGTGTTCAGGGAACACCAAGAGATCAGTTTGGCGAAAGCACAGGATTCACGTAGGAGAATAGGGGATCAGTTTGGAAAGGTGAGATGTTGCTAAACCAAAATGGTCCTGAATGACAAGCTGAACTTTTTGTACTTCGCAGGCTGGGAAGAACCACTGGAGCTTGAACTGTGCAGGTGATAAACTTTGAATTAATTTTTTTGTACCCTCTTATTTAGCGAGGTTCTAGATCTCAGTCCATCTCTCCTAATGATATTTGGGCATTTGACTGACTCAGGAATCATGAAGTAGGGGCAACAACTTTTTCATTCCAGCCATTTTCAAGGTGAGAATTGGCCCTTGCTTCTTTGGTTGTTTCTCACTACAATTTTAATTCAGAAGTCAGCAGAGTTTCAGAGAGAAAGCAAATTAGCAAAGAGTGAAAATGAAAGGAAGAAGAAATATGTGCCTTAAACCAGTGCTTTTGTGAACTTTTTTGACTGTGACTCTCCTTATTAAATACATTTTACATCTGAACCTAGAACATACACACATACACACACACACTTCTAAAACAAAACTCTTAATATTGCCTTTATTTTACATAATGCATGCTTACATTTTCAACTTTCTTATTTTTATTTCTTTTAAAATATTGGTCAGGACCAACCACATTAATTTTATGACCCATATGGTACAAGATAGGGTAGCATTTCATTCTGTTGTGCTTAGGGTCACTGTGAGTTGGAACCAACTCACTGGCACCTAAAAACAACAGCATTGGGTCACTACCTACCTTAAAGAGGCTAAACTATTCCCTGCTATGTTTGCAGTTCTTGTTTTGAATAGACAAACAGCTTGTGACCTCAAGCTTGCCATGTTTACATGTCCCAGCAATCAACAGGACAGGCAAGACTCTCCTAGGATATGGTGGGGGAGGGGATGGAAAAAACAATGTTTGAGTTCCTATTCCATTCTCAGTAAATATTTCTTAGTATCACTATATCTCAGGAACCATACATTTTTTTCTCCTTTGTCCAGCTTGAGATAAACATTGAACTTCAAAGAAGGCTGGACTACTGCTTACAAACCAGAAACAACTTTTCTTTTAAATGAACAGAGTCAAGTACTAAAAAAAAGTCATATAGTGTCTTGATTGTGACAGTTATCTTAGTTGTGACAATACATAGAAATCATCATATCCTACATTGTTAGATTGGAGTTTTCTAGGGGCAATAAGTAGCATCCCTTTCTTAAACCAATGAAAAGGTGAAAATATTGATTTTATTACCAGTAAGACTGAACTGGAGAATGTAATTTGGACGGAGGCTGATAAGCTTTTCTATATTCTTCCCCTGAATTAAAATGATTTCACACCACACTTCACCAAACTCCAATGCCCCCCCCCTTGCAGAATCTAGCAACTTTAACTATGTCTGATTAGAGAAGACAGCATTCTCTCTGAGGACAGATAGATCCAAGTTCAACAACAAGGTAAGTCATTCCTTCTAGAAGAAGCCGAACAAATTGCCTCCTACCTGCCATTCTATGGAAACAAAAGCCCTAGGGAATAAGGACCTATCTCCAACCCCCAACAAATTGGATCTGGCCCAGTAGTTGGTCAATGAGGTAGTTAGTTTGTGTGTCAACTTGGTTGGGCCTGGTTGAGTGGCTGGGCAGCTGGATGTAGTATTTGCCCTGACAAGACTGGCAATCAACTCTGTGGTGGAATCTACTGTGAGCAGCTGAGTAGCTGCCTTAGGGATGTGGTCTGTTTCCTGTATATAAGGAGAAGCCTTGGGAATGGTCTTTAGCTTATGAAGCACATTGGAACCTTGCATGTAGCCATGTCGTTGTTCAACAGCCTGCCATGCCCTGCCGACCTTGGGACTTTCAGTGGGCTTGAATTAACGGCCTGCCGTGTTGGTTTGGTAACATCGGGACTGTGCCTTTTTACTTGTCAACCTTGGGCTTGTCTCAGCAGCCCGCAGCTGTCTGAGTGAAGAAAAGCTTCTAGCTCCAGTGGGCCAGGAACAGGAGGCAGAGCTGAAGCCCAAGGTTGAGGGGCTTCATACAACCCCTAGAGCCTGGCACTTTGAACTCGGACTTAAAGCCTCCAGAATGTAAGAGAATAAAGTCCTGTTTCTTCAACCCATCCCATTTGTGGCATATTCTTGTCAGAGCAGCACAGAGGTAACCAATACAGTTAGTTAATTGGAAAAGTATATTAAAGCAGATAAATTATAAAAATATATGCCTTAATATTTCATTTTAATGTAAAACTTATAGGGAACACTTACTTGCAAATCTTTGGATGTGGGTTTCTTAGTTACCTAGTACTGCTATAACATAAATACCACAATTGGGTGGCTTTAACAGACAGAAGTTTATTTTATTGTAGTTTAGGCAGCTACAAGTCTGAATTCAGAACACTGGCTCTAGTGGAAGGCTTACTCTCTGAGATTCTGCTCCTGGGTGATCTTCATGTGGCTTGGTATCAATCTTCCCCCACATCTGCTTCTTGCTTGCTTGTTTAATCTCTTTTATATCTAAAAAAAAGATTGACTCACAACATAAAAAACAAAACAAAACTCACTGCCGGTGAGTCAGATCCAATTCATAGCGACCCCGCCTTGGGTTTCCAAGGTGGTATCACTATGGAAGTAGATTGCCCAACCTTCCTTCCAAGGAGTGACTGGTGGGTTTGAACTGCCAGCCTTCTGGTTAGCAGTCAAATGCCTTAGGCACTATGCCATCAGACCTCCCACATACCCTACACTAATCCTATCTCATTAACATATAACAAAGACAACTCGTTCCCAAGTGGGATTATAACCATAGGCATAGAGGTTAGGAATTTTAGGGGGACACAATTCAATCCATAACATTCCACCCTTTGCCTGCCCCAAAATTAATGTTCTTCCCAAATGCAAAATATATTCACCATGTCACATCTTCCCAAAATCAATTCCAAGTCCAAAATCTCATCTTCTGAATCATCTAAATCAAACGTGGGTGAGACTTTAAGCATATTCCATACATAGGCAAAATTCCTCTGCATCTGTAAACCTGAAAAATTTAGAAGTTCTCTGTTTCCAAAATACAATGGTAGAACAGACTCAAGGTCGACATTTCCATTATAAATGGAAGAAATTGGAGGGAACAAAGGGATAATAGGCATACCACACCAGTCCAAAACCCAGCAGAACAATTTACATTAGCTCTCAAAGCTTGAAAATAATCCTTTGTTCCTTAGGACATCTGGGCAATGGCTCCACCCTCCAGACTCTAGAACTGACCATGCCCTCTGAATTCTAGGTAGAGGACCCTTGGCCTTGGGCTTCAGCTCTGCCTTCCAGGCCCTCTGAGATGGCAACTCTGCTCCCTTGGCTTTAGGCAGCCCCACACCCTCAGCTTTGGGTAACAGGCCCATCCTCCTGGCATAATTTAGCAGCAGCCTCACACTCCAGAACTGAGTTGATAAAGATCTGAGTTGGCAAAGATCTGACTCTTTGAAACCTAGGAAGCTGTGGCCCCACCCTTTGAAACCAAAAGGTCCTGCTTCCTGTGCTCCTTCCAACGGTACTGCTGATCTCTGAGCTGCTCCAGGGATGGCACTTTTCTCTTCTGGGAGGACAACAGATGTAGTTCCTTAGGCCTATTTTCTGCCTGTAGAATTTCAAGAGGCAGATAGCATTGTTTCCATGTGTTCTTTCTCCGTCCCCTTCAGTATAAACTAATGGGTTTTCTGCTGTGGTAGTTGGTTAGATCTATCAATCATAGGCTTAAACTCTTTAACAAAAGATTATGTAGCCATGTCCTTGGTGAACATTTTAGGACATGTGTCCTTAGTTTGTACACAGAATTTTCCAACTCTTTAAGTTCTGTTTTCATTTTGCACAGTTCATTTTTAAGTCCATCTCTTTCCTCTTGTATTTTACTATAAATGGAAAGGAGAAACCACATGGCCCCTTTAAATCTTGCTTAGAAATCTCTTCAGCCAGATTCCCAAGTTTATCACTTACAAGTTCTACTTTCCACTAGGCATTTGAATGTAATTCAGACAAGTTCTCTGCCACTGCATAAAAGGGCATCACCCTTCCTCAATTGTCCAGTCACATGTTCATCATTTTCTTTTAAAGCCTCACCAGAAGCACATTTAACATCTACATTTCTAGCTACAATTTTTTGCTAGTGCCCATGTGTTCTCTATATCATATATATACATATACACCCCCACACATATATATGTATATATATATACACACACACATATGTGATATATAAAATATGCATATATATTTTACATATATATATACTCCTTTGTGTGGCTTGCAGGAGGCCAGGAAAGAAGCGAGGCAGTGCGGCATGTTTGGAGCAGCCTTCGGGAGGCTGGGAAGGAAGCAAAGTGGTACAGCGGGTTTGCAGCAGCCTGCAGGAGGCCAGGAAGGAAGTAAGGCAGTGGGTTTGGAACAGCTGAGGGAGGCTGGGAAGTGAGCAGAGTGGTTTGGAACAGCTAAGGGAGACAAACTCATCTGCCAGTTTGTCGTACTGTGGTGGTTGCTAAGACAGACTCAGAAGAAGGAAGAGGCCATCCATTTCTCAAAGAGTTGGTCAGTAAAACCTTATGAATAGCAGTGAAACACTGTCTATTACTGGAAAACTTTATGAATAGCCCTGAAACATTATCCGATATAGTGTCAGAAAATGAGCCCCTCAGGTCAGAAGGCACTCAAAATACAACTGGGGAAGAGCTGCATTCTCACAGTAGAGCTTACCTTAATGATGTGGATAGAGTAAAGCTTTCAGGACCTCCATTTGCAACGTGACATGACTCAAGATGAGGAGAAACAGCTGCAAACATCCATTAATAATTGGAACATGAAGTATGAATCTAGGAAAATTAGATTTGTCAAAAATGACATGGAACACACAAAGATCAATATCCTAGGCATTAGTGAGCTGAAATAGATTGGTTTTGGTAACTTTGAATCAGACAGTCATATGATCTACTATGCCAGGAATGACAAATTGAAGAGGAACAGCATTGCATTCATCAGCACAAAGAATTATCAAGATCTATCCTGAAGTACAGAATCTATCCTGTCAGTGATAGGATAATATCCATATGCCTACAAGGAAGACCAGTTAATACTACTATTATTCAAATTTATGCATCAACCACAAAAGCCAATGATAAGGAAATTGAAGATTTTTACCAACTTCTGCAGTCTGAAATTGACTGAACATGCAATCAAGATGTGTTGATTATCACTGGTGATTGGAATGCAAAAGTTGGAAACAAAGAATAATCAACATTAGTTGGAAAACATGGCCTTGGTGATAGAAATAATGCTGGAGATGGCATGAAAGAATTTTGCAAGACAAATGACTTATTCATTGCAAATACCTTTTTTCAACAACACAAACAGTGGCTATACACATGGACCTCACCAGACAGAGTACACAGAAATCAGACTGACTACATCTGTGGCAAGAGGCAATGGAGATAGTCGCAGGGGACATCAAGCTAAATTGGCATAACATACTATACAAGATGTTCCACCTCCTACTTTGGCAAGTAGCAACTGGGATCTTAAAAGCTAGCAAGCTGCCATCTAGATGCAACAATGGGTCTCTCCTCATCAAGAAGAAGAAAATCAAAATTAATGGAAACAATCAGTCCTAGAGTACACCATTCGATCTGCAACCTACACAACTATGAGACCAGAAGAACTAGATGGTGCCTGGCTACCACTGTCATCTACTTGGAAGGGATGTAGGAGATCCTGCATAGAGAGGGAGAACAATGTGGAACAAAACTCAAAATCATTTGGAGGCAAAAAAAAAAAGAAGATGGAGACCAGGTTTGCTGGTCCAATAGAGCCTGATGGAACCACTGAGACTATGGCCCCTAGCTGCCCTTCAGGTCTGGAATTGAACCCACACCTGTGGTTTCCAGCCAAACAAAGTACAGGCATGTGAGTTAAACATTTACCTCAAGTAGACACACGCTCTGGAGAGAACAATCATGGGAGAAGGAAGGGCTGCTTATGCACAGGGAGGCAGCTCAGGGCGCAGAAGAGTATGGAGGGATGGACACTGGGAAGAGGTAACTATGGGGAGGAAGTGGGAGGGGAGCTGTTGCATTGTGGGAGAGTATAGTCAATGTCATGAGACAAAGTGTATGTGAAGTGTTGTGTGGAAAGTGAATTTTGCGCTGTAAACTTTCCCCTAAAAAAAAAAAAAAAAAAAAAAAGAGGCAATGGAGAAGCTCATTATCTTCAGCCAAAACAACGCCAGGAGCTAATTGTGGAACAGACCATCAACTGCTCATATGCAAGTTCAACATGAAGCTGAAGACAGTTAAAACAAGTCCATGAGAGACAAAATATGACCTTGATTATATCCCTCCTGAATTTAGAGACCATATAAAGAATATATTTGATGCACTGAACACCAGTGACCAAAAACCAGAGGAATTGTGTGGGATGACATCAAGAACATCATCCATGAAGAAAGCAAGAGATCATTAAAAAGACAGGAAAGGAAGAAAAGACCAAAATGGATATAAGAAGGAACTCTGAAACTTGCCCTTGAAAAGAGAGTAGCTAAAGCAAACGGAAGAAATGACAAGATAAAAGCTGAACAGAAGAGTTCAAAGAGCAGCTTGAGAAGATGAAGTCAATTATTATAATGAAATGCATAAAGACCTGGAGTTAGAAAAGCAAAAAGGAAGAACCCACTTGACATTTCTCAAGCTGAAAGAACTGAAGAGGACATTTAAGCCTTGAGGTACAATATTGAAAGATTCTATGGGCAAAATATTGAATGATGCAGGAAGCATCAAAAGAAGATGGAAGGAATACACAGAATCACTGTACCAAAAAAGAATTGGTTGATGTTCATCCATTTTAGGAGGTTCGATATGATCAGGAACCAATGGTATTGAACAAAGAAGTGGAAGCTGCGCTGAAGGAATTGGCAAAAAACAAGGCTCCAGGAATTGACGGGATACCCACTGAGATGCTTCGACAAATGGATGCTTTGCTGGAGGCACTCACTCAGCTATGCCAAGAGATTTGGAAAACAGCTACCTGGCCAAGTGACTGGAAGAGATCCATATTTGTACCCATTCCAAAGAAAGGTGATCCCACAAAATGTGGAAATTATCAAACAATATTATTAATATTACACACAAGTAAAATCTTATTGAAGGTAATTCAAAAATGGTTGCAGCATTTTATACTGACAGAGAACTTCCAGAAATGCAAGCTGGATTCAGAAAAGGACATGAACAAGCAATGTCATTGCTCATGTCAGATGAATCTTGGCTGAAAGCAAAGAATACCAGAAAGATGTTTACTTGTTATTGACTATGTAAAAGCACTCAATTGCATGGATGATAACAAATTATGGATATCATTGAGAAGAATGGGAATTCCAGAACACTTAATTGTGCTCATGAGGATGAGGAGGCTGTCATTCTAACAGAACAAGGGGATACAGCATGGTTTAAAATCAGGAAGTGTGTCAGGGTTGTATTCTTTCACTATATTTATTCAATCTGCATGTTGAGCAAATAATCTGAGAAGATGGACTGTATGAAGAAAAACATGGCATAAGGATTGAAGGAAGACCCATTAACAACCTGCAATATGCAGATGACACAACCTTGCTTGCTGAAAGTGAGGATGACTTGAAGCACTTACTCATGAAGATTGAAGAGTACAGTCTACAGTATGGATTGTTGTTGTTGTTATTGTTGTTATGTGCCATAGCGTCCCCTCCTTGGGTTTCTGAGGCGGTATCACTATGGAAGTAGATTGCCCAACCTTCCTTCCGAGGAGTGGCTGGTGGGTTTGAACCACCAGCTTTCTGATTAGCAGTCAAGTGCCTTAGGCACTATGCTACCAGAGCTCCCACAGAATGGATTACACCTCAATATAAAGAAAACAAAAATCCTCCTAACTGGACCAATAAGCAGCATCATGATAAATGGAGAAAAGATTGAAGTTGTCAAAGACTTCATGTTACTTTGCTCTACAATCAACACCAATGGAAGCAGCAGTTAAGACATCAAAAGACATATTGCACTGGGCAAATCTACTGCAAAAGACCTCTTTCAAGTGCTGAAGAGCCAAGATGTCTCCTTGAAGACTAAGGTGCACCTAACCCAAGCCATGGTATTTTCAGTTGCCTCATATGCATGTGAGAGCTGGACAATGAATAAGGAAGACTGAAGAAGAGTTGATGCTTTTGAGTTGTGATGTTAGCAAAGAATGTTGAAAGTACCATGGATTGCTAAAAGAACTAACAAATCTATCCTGGAACAAGTGCATCCGGAATGCTCCTTGGAAGTGAGAATGGCCAGACTTTGTCTCACCTACTCTGGTCATGTTGTCAGAAGGGACAATTCTCTGGAGAAGAATATCATGCTTGGTAAAGTGGAGGATCAATGAAAAAGGGGAAGGCCTCAAAAAGGTGGATTGATACAGTGACTGCAACAATGGGCTCAGGTATAGCAAGGATCGTGAGGCTGGCACAGGACTGGACAGTGTTTCGTTTTGCTGGACATAAGGTCTCTATGAGCTGGAGATGACTTGATGGCACCTAACGACAACAACAACATTCTCCTTTGTAGTTATATCACCCACATCTTATTTGACAGTAATTTTAAACTTGCCTTTAACTAATATTCCCAAAGCATTCAACTGACATTTCATAGAAATAACTCTTTCTTTTCATACTTATGTTTCATAAGTTTATGTAATTTTAATTAAATTCATTACACCCTGACATATAGCTGTCATAAACTTGTTTGAGACCAAACATAACAGACTTTTGTTAGGCATCTATATCAATTCTTAACTGGTAAGAGGAAGTACATAGTTATTACAGGGAGTAACTCACTAGCCAAAAACACTCAGCAGGCCAGCAGCAATCATCAATATTTGGAGGGAATGGAAAGTGTTAACTCTAGGGAGTCGATTAAAAGGAGAATAGTTAATGAACATAGACTAGTATCATCAATTCTGTTTGCCTACTATGACATTCTTCTTCCATTGTTTGTCCTCACTGAGTAGGGGAGACGTATGTTAACAGTGTGAAGAGGATAAATGTAAGAGAAATTTTGGAGAGCAAATCCCTTTACTTACACCTCAAAATCACCATCCCTCCATTTACTTTTAGCTAGAAATGGCTTTAAGTGGCTGCTAAACTAAAGGTTGGCAGTTTAAACCCACCCAGCAGCTCCACAGAAGAAAGACCTGATGAACTGCTCTCATAAAAATTACTGCCACAAAAATCCTATGGATAACACATGGAGTAGCTATGAATTGGGGGCCAACTCAATGAGAGCAAACAACAATAACAGGATTGATATGGCTATCAAAGGCATTCAAATGATTACACCCCCTAGCAAAATATATATACCTTATATGTTTCCAATGTCACAAGATGATGAAATTGGTACATGCAAAGAGCCTATGGCAGTGTAAATTGGTAAAATCCTTCTTAAAAACAATTTGACAGTACCTGATAGAGATGTGACTGTCTTTTGATTCATCAATACCACTCACAGAAACTATTACTTGAGAAATAAATCTCCCTAAGAAAGTAAGGCCACATTCACAACAATATTTGCTACATTTAGCCTTATATGTGACAGTGAAAACTTGGAAACACAATGAAGGGTTAAAAAACATCGTGTGCAACATTGTATACTTTAGCATTGAGTAGGCAGACAATGGGGTAACTTGGAAGACTTTTAATTAAGTTTTAAAAAGATACAATTTACAGGCATATACTAAGAACCTCTGAAATGTATACTTCAAAAGTGTGAATTTTTATGATATATGAATCATATCTCAATTTAAAATAAAGATAAAGTTTTGTATCTTTGTTTTTGTAACAACCATTATCAGCTGGAAACACATGGCCCCTTTAAAATGTATAACTGAAGAGAGTTAATGAGGGACTGTGTACAAAGATGTGAGCAGGACTGTGGGAGACCGACAAGGGATAGTGAAGCACCTCAGGCCTAACAATGTTGGGAAGTCATTATCAACCATAACCCTAAGGGGGCAAAGAGATGACACAGTTATCAGTACTTGAGGAGAGCAGGAGAGAGGAACAGCCAAAAGGAGCTTAGAGGAACATAGCCACTGCCAACAGAACAAGGAGAAGAAATACTCCAACCTCTCTCTCCTGCCGTCAGATCTCCTATAGATACCTCCCCCACTGGCTGGACCTAAGAGAAAGCCAAAGGGCAAACAAGCCAGTTGATGCTGTCCTTACAGATAGGCTTCTAGCAGCACAGGGCAGAGTGGAAAAGGGTGGAGAATGGATCTGAAGGGACAAAGGCAGAAGAATATCCAGCAGGTGTGTGATCACGTAACAATGTGATAACTATCTAAGCATGTGACCAAGGACCTTAAGGGGATCTAGTTTCTAAAGATAAAAAGTGGAGGTTGCTAGAGAGCAGATTGGATAGGTAGAGGAAGCAGGTAAGACTACTAACTCATTCTGAAACAGGTTAAGGGTCAGAAGCAGGAATGTTTTTTATTTTGAGACATTTATTTTTTGAGCGGGAGTCAGAGCTAGGGAAGAGATTAGGAGATATGAATGAATTTGATTCAACTGAAGCATTAGAAATTCTTCTCCTTTTGGCTATTATCCTATATTTCCCCTTCTTTAGTAAACTTCATAAATTCAACAAATAATTTTTTTAAATGTGTTTTATTGAAATATAATTTATGTACAGTGAAATACACAAAACTAAAGTGACATGGGTCAATGTTTGTTTTTTTTTTTTTTTACAGCATTCCCTCCCCACCCCTCCCACCCCTGGCAACCAACAAAGAAAGTTTCCCTCCATATATAAACCTTTCCTTGACGCTCCACAACAA
>NW_006921719.1:6469039-6470539 GCF_000298275.1 Orycteropus afer afer
AGCTTTCTAAGGAATCGCCATATTGCTTTCCACAGTGGTTGTATCACTTCATAGTCCTACCAGAAATGTATGGGAGTCCCAATTTCTCCACATCCCTGCCAGCATTTGTTATTTTCTGTCTCGCTGAGCATTGCCATCAGTGCTGGGGTGAGATGGTATCTCATTGTTTTGATTTGCATCTCTCTGATGGCCACTGATTGTGAGCATCTCCTCATGTATTTGCTGGCCACCTGAATATCCTCCTTGGTGCAGTGTCTATTCATGTCTTCTGCCCATTTTTCAATTGGATTGTTAATTCCTTTGGTGTTGAGGCATTGGAGTTTTATATAAATCTTGGAGATAAGTCCCTTGCCAGATATGTGATTATCGACAAGTATGAATTTGTTGCTGTCATTTTTGTTATGTGCTTTTTCGTGGTGGTGATTTCTTTGTTCCATATAATTTTCTGTGCTGAGCTGGTCTTGTTTCTGAATCATGTTATCACTTCCTTCATTGCTATTGTTTTAGTATTTGCTAAATATTTGTGCTGGTCCTCTTTTTTATTTTGATGTGAAGATTTATCATTTTTCTTTGAGGTTACCCTGTGATTTATCGTTTTCTTCTCAAGTTTAGAATAGTCTGTTCTATCTCGTAGTTGTCTTGACTTCCCTACCATTTAGAAGTTCTGTAACTACACATTTTTTCCCTCTTTTTGGTTTGTAGTTGTTCTCATTTGTCAATTGATGTCTCTGGTTCCCTGTTTACAATCTTATAGGCTTATTTACTTTGGACACTTCCATAGCTGGGTTGGTTTCTGGGTTATATCATCATGTGTGTTAATGGTCAGTTGTTGCTGGCTGTTGTTGCTTCTCTGTCCAAAGGACTTCTTTTAGCATCTCTTGTAAGGTAGGTCTGGTTTTAACAAATTCCCTTAATTTCTGCTCATCTGGAGGGAATGTTTTAATTTCACCATCATATAAGAGGGACAATTTTGCTGGGTACATAATTCTTGGTTGAAAATTTTTTTCTTTCAGTGTTTTATATATACCATCCCATTGTCTTCTTGCCTGCATGGTTTCTGCTGAGAAATCTGAGCTTAGTCTTATTGGTTTCCCCTTGTAGGTAACTTTTTGTTTTTCCCGTGCTGCTTTCAGGATTCTTTTTTTGTCTTTGGTTTTGGTGAGTTTCATGATGATATGTCTGGGTAATTTTCTTTTGGGGTCTATCCTCCTTGGGGTTCATTGGACTTCTTGAATGGATATATTCTCATTTTTCATTATACCAGGAAAATTCTCTTCCAACAAGTCTTCAACCATTTTTTCTATGGTCTTATTTGTCTCTTCCTGTTCTGGAATTCCAATCACACGTAGGTTATTCCTTTTGATGGTATCCCACATGAACTTTAGGCTTTCTTCATTTTGTTTTGATCTTTTTTCTGATTGATCACTTTCTAAAGAAGTATTGAGATATTTGCCTTCAATCTCACTAATTCTGTCTTCCATTGATTCAATTCTACTCCTT
>NW_006921719.1:6470769-6475679 GCF_000298275.1 Orycteropus afer afer
TTTTTTTTTTTTTTTTTGTCATTTTATTCTTGCATTCTCTTTTGAAATTATTCTAGGGTTTTCTCTGTGTTTTCCTCAATTTTTTCAGTATTTTCCTTGATCTGTCTCTCAATTCATTGAAGATACCTACATATAATTCTTTTGAATTCCTTATCAGGGAGTTCCAATGCTATGTCTTCTTCAGGGATGTGTTTTGGGTCTGTATCCTGGTCCTTTGTTTCTCCTGCTTTACCTTGCTTGTTTGTGTGCACTGTGATGCTCTATTGTCTCTGAAGCATTATGATGTTTTTGTGTTTATATTTAATTGGTGATTGTATATTGAAGTGACTTGCCCATGATTTTTGTTTTCTTTGGATTTTATCTAAGTAAGCAAGGTACTGTGCTCCTCTATTTGCTAGTTGGCAGCACTTATATACTCACCACCTGTCTCCTTTCCCATTGTCAGCCTCTCATATGTCCCTGCTGTCCTTGGCAAACAGAGCTTATTTTTAGATCCCTGGAATCCAAATGAGAATCACTTTAAAATCCAAAATGGCCACCACTTGTAAACATTCAAAATGGCTGTGCCCTTGGTCACTTTAAATATCAAAAATGGCTGCCACTTATAAACATTCAAAATGGCTGCACCCACCAGACCGCGGAAAGTCCACAGCTCAGGTTGTTTCCCTCCTTGCTATTCCCCTTCCTAGCCAAAGGCCACCAGTGCAGTCTTCCCTGCAGCCCTGGCAACCTGGTCAATTCTCAGGTCCCAATACCACTTGGAAATATTCAGGCTGTTGGTCCCATCAGAGTAGCTGACAGTCCACTGCTCTGACCATCTCCATACTCACTGTTCAGGTTTTTCCACTAATTGGTGGCTAATCTACTTCTATATATTTCCTTTCAAAGCTCAGGGCTCAGGATTATCTTCTATATCTCTGTCAATTGGTTTCTCTTCTCTTTCTTGGAGAGAGTTTATGTAGGTTGTCTGCTTATTCCTCCATCTTACCAGAAGTCCTCACAGATAATTTTTTAGTGTCTATCATGTGCCAGGAACTGTTTGACTCCATGGATTTTGTTGTTGTTGTTATGTGCTGTCGAGTTGGACCCGACTCATAGCGACCCCTCCTTGGGTTTCCGAGGCAGTATCACTATGGAAGTAGATTGCCCCATCTTCCTTCCGAGGAGTGGCTGGTGGGTTTGAACTGCCAGCCTTCTGGCCAGCAGTTAAGTGCCTTAGCCACTCTGCTACCAGAGTTCCCATGGATTTAGACAGGAACAAAATGAATGTCCTCGTTCTCATGGAGTTTATAATCTGATTGGGTGGGGACAGCCAATATATAAATAAATATGTCAAGTGGTCATAGATGCTGTAAGAAAAGCACAGGAAAATAAAATTCCATTCTACCTCTGGGGGGGAGAAAAAACCTCTTGATTTAGACTACACATGCTAGAGCTCCTTAGTAAATTAGGGCTTCATTATCTCTTGCCTGAACTAAGATCATAATATCCTAATTTATCTTCCAGTCTCCAGCATTCGCCAACCAGTTCCCTACTCTGCTGTTATTTGAATCATGTCAGTACCCTTCTTAAAACCCTCCAATGCTCTCTTGTTGCCTATAGTGTACAATAATGTCTAAACTTCTTATCATAGTTCTTCTGGATCCATCTCTTGCCTCAAGGTCTCTCATTCTCCTTTTCTACCAACACTAATTACCCATGGTTTAGAGACCATGCCATTCTTTTTCTTATTTCTGTATCTTTGCCCATGCTGTTCTTTCTACTTGGAATGTCCTCCTACACACTCAGCATCCTCCCAAATTTTGTAACCCTAGTTATTCTTCTAAACCTAGTGACTGTCACCTCCTTAGTCAAGCTTCCTTGACCTTCCCATGAATGAGATAGTATCTTCCTCCTTTGTGCCATCACATTTTATCCTATAATACCATTTTATTTCTTAATGCTCAGGTATACCTAGTTGAATTAACCATAATCCATAGGTCATAATAGCATATCTATTCATCCATGTATGGGCCTCTTTTGTCATTTACTACCACTCCAAAAACTAGAATCAACAACTTTCACTTATCCCTCACCCCAGATAACCACAATGCTTAATGTTGCATTTATTGTTTTCTTATGCTTAGAAATATTTCTATTTTAAAATTTTAAAAATATTTTATTAAAATTAAAAATTCAATTTAAAAATTGTCTTGTTGTTATAGAAATTTAAAGTTAAATTTTCTTTCTTTTTTTTTTTATACAGTTGAGGTTGAATGTATTTCTGTATATTTATTGGCTATATATGTTTTTCCTGTTCTGTGAGATTTCATATCTTTTTGCCCATTTTTCTATTAATTGTCCCTTATTATTTCTCAAGAGTTCTTTACATATTCTTTTAATAATCCTTTGTCAGTTTTTTCATGGATTTCAAGTGCACAGAAAAAAAATTAATTTAAAAAACTTACATATATCTGTGTACCTCCAGGCATTCATAAGTCTATTTGTATATATAAAAATAGGCATATTTAGAGATACACATACATATTCCTGAAACATATATTTTTGTTATATTGATTATATTGTTTATTTTGTTATATTGTTAATCTTAGTTATTGGTGGCATAGCACTTAAGGCATTTGACTGCTAACCAGAAGGCTGGAGGTTCAAACCCACCAGCCACTCCTCAGAAGGAAGATTGGGCAATCTACTTCTGTGGAGATACCACCTCGGAAACCAAGGAGGGGTTGCTATGAGTCAGAATTGGCTTGACAGCAGTGAGTTTGGTTTTTTGGGTTTTGGAATCATTTTTTCACTCAATATCATATTGCTAAGATCCATATTTGTGCCCATTCCAAAGAAAAATGATCCAACAGAATGCAGAAATTATCATTATTATTCATATTTTACTTGTGTGTGATATTATTCTGAATATAATTAAAAAACAAAGGACACCAGAAATATGTTTATATATGTGTTTCATTGACTATGCAAATACATTGGACTGTGTGGATCATAACAAGTTATAGATAACACTGAAGAATGGGAATTCCAAAAACACTTCATTGTGCTCATGAAGAACTTATACATAGACCAAGAAGCAGCCATTGGAACAGAACAAGGGGTTACTACATGGCTTAAAATCAGGAAAGGTATGCATGTGTTAGGGTTGATCCTTTCACCATATTTATCCAATCTGTATGCTGAGCAAATAATCCAAGAAGCCAGATTATATGAAGAACAATGTGGCATCAGGATCAGAGGAAGACTCATTAACAACCTGCAAAAGGCAGAAGACACAACCTTGTTTGCTGAAAGTGAAGAAGACTTGAAGTATTTATTGATGAACATCAAGACTACAGTCTTCAGCATGAGTTACACCTCAACATAAAAAAAACAAAAATCCTCACAACTGGACCAAATAAGCAACATCACGATAAATGGACAAAAGATTGAAGTTGTCAGGATTTCATTTTACTTGGATACACAATCAACGCCCATGGAAGCAGCAGTCAAGAAATCAAAGGACATATTGCATTGGGCAAATCTTCTGCAAAATACCTCTTTATGGTGTTTAAGAGTAAAGATGTCACTTTGAAGACTAAGGGGTGCCTGACCCAAGCCATGGTACTTTCAATAACCTCTTATGAGAGCTAGACAATGAATAAGGAAGACCAAAGAGGAATTGATGCATTCGAACTGCAGTGTTGGAGAAGAATATTGAATGTACCATGGACTACCAGAACAAAGAACAAATCTGTTTTGGAAGAACTATCACCAGAATGTTCTTTTGAAGCAACATTACCATGCTTTGGTCATGTTGTCAGAAAGGAGAAGGATATCATGGTTGGTAAAGTAGAGGGTCAGCAAAAAAGGGGAAGACCCTTAATGAAATGGATTGACACAGTGGCCACAATGATTTGCTCAAGCATAGCAATAATTGTGAAGATAGTTCAGGCCTGGGCTGTGTTTCATTCTGTTGTACTTGGGGTTGCTATGGATCAGAACCGACTTGGTGGCACCTGACAATAAGGAGATTCATCACGGAGTCCCTGGGTGGTACAAACAGTTAATGCACTTGGGTCCTAGCCAAAAGGCTGGAAGTTTAAGTCCACTGAGCATTGCATTGGAAGAAAGGCCTGATGATCTACTTCCAAAAAACTCAGCGATTGAAAAGCCTATGGAGAGAGACCAGTAAGATGGTGGACTAGGCAGAAAGACTGCACAGATCCTCTTCAAAAAAGAAAAGGGAAACCAATGAACACAGAGACAGAAGATAATCCTAGACCCCTGAGCATTGAAGGAAAGGATATAGAAGTGGACTAAACCCCAACTAGCAGAAGGATTTGCGTGAAAATACCAAAAAAAAGAGACATACAGAGCTGCGGTCTGGCAGCGATTCTGAGCGATCCTGATGGCACAGATAGCTTGAAGATTCCTGAGTGGTGATAGGACCTAAGAGTTAACCAAAAAATCAGCCCTGATAGCCAGGAACTGCACGGAGGACTGTGTATGGTGGCTGGGGAATAAACAGAGAAGGTGAAGAGAAAGGCGGGCTGAGCTGTGGACTTTTGCCGCCATTTTAAAGCAACCCCAAGGACACTCTGGATCCCACAAGACTAAAAAGGTGTGACATTCCTCTTGTTACTCTTATACTCCACACCCACTTGGTGAATGGAGGTGTGAACATCCCCCACTCCCACCTACCTTCTGGGCCCACAGGAACTCCATCACAGTCTTTGTGGTCAGACAGAGCCTGGGTACCCTGCCCTGTCCTCCACTGATTCTTTTATTTTTCTCTTCTTTTATTATTATTTTTTCTTTTTCTTTTTTTTTTTCCTGGTGATTAGTTTGCTTGTATTTGTCTGTTTTAAAACAACTATTATTATTAATACTTTTGTACTTTTCATTATTCTTCTTAATCTTCCCCT
>NW_006921719.1:6480978-6495278 GCF_000298275.1 Orycteropus afer afer
AAAAAAAAAAAAAAAAGCCTATGGAGGATAGTTGTACTGTGACACACACAGGGCCACCATGAGTCAGAATCGTTTTTTGTTTGTTTGCTTTTAAAGATTCATCACAGCAGGCTTGCTGCATGTAACTGAGCTTATTTGTTGTGGCTGGTGCTGACTTTTCAAATGTGAACATGCCAACATTAACTTGTCTCTTTCACCTGAGGCTCTTGGTGCCCTATATCCTTCCCCTTTGGCTGCCTCTGATTTCATGGGAATGGTGATTTACAAGTCTGATCACAAGTGCTAGGCTTTGAGCCTCTCTGATTTTCTGCTTCAGAGGCTTCTCAGTAGCCACAAGTGCCTGTTCAGCTTTCTTACAGGCACAGCCTGGAATATAGGGATGTAACACCACTGGAGGCACCCCTCAACCAGTGGGGGGTCTGAGTTAGAGGATAAATGCTCCAGCTTCCTGTCTTTCAGGTGAACAACTATGGAAGACATTCTGTACACTTCCCAGAGGTCTTTGCTCTGTGGAATCACACACCCTGTATTGGCTTTTCTTTGTACTTTACCTTACTCTTCCTTCTCCTCCACTCCTGCTGCCTAGATCACCTCCTGAATCAACAACCTGCACCCAAGTCCTCTCTCAGGCTCTATGTTTGGGAAACCCCAAAATGAACACAATCAATTTCTTGACAGAGCATTTAGGCTATTTTTCTAAGTTTTTGCTATTACAAAAGTGCTACTGAAAATAGAAACCAAGTGCTATCAAGATGGTTCCAACTCATAGCAACCCCTGTTGGGTTTAAGGTGGTAAATCTTTATGGAAGTAGATTACCCCATCTTCCTTCTGCAGAGTGGCTGGTCACTTTGAACCACCAACCTTCTGGTTAGTATTCAAATGCCTTAGGCACTGTGCCACTGCTATTAAGAATATTTATGTAAAATCCACTGGTGTGCAAGTACAAGAATCTCTCTTGGTTATTTTTCTAGAAGTAGAATTGGTGGGTCCAAGGGTATATGAATGTTCAGCTTTAGAAAATTATTCCAAACTGTTTACAACAGTGGTATTGGAACCAGTTTACTGTTCCAATAGCATTGTATAAGAGGTCCTATTGATCCACATCCTCGCCAACATTTGCTATTGCCCCTCAAATAGATATAAAATGGAAACTCATTGTGGTCTTGATTTGTACTTCTCTGATAATGAGGCTAAACCTATCTTCATATATTTATTAACCATGTTTCGTCTTCTGTGAAATGTCTACTCATAGCTTTTGCTCATTTGTCTATTGGTTAACTGTTCTTTTCTCATTAATTTTACTAGTATTTTGACAGCTTCCCCCACCCTTGGAACTCAGGTGCTCAGAATTGAATTAATTGCAATATTTGCCTGATATAAGGAGCTCTTGGCAGCATAGTGGTTAAAGCATTCAGCGGCTAATCAAAAGGTCAGTGGTTTAAACTCATCAGCTACTCCAGGGAAGAAAGATGAGGCACAAGGTTTCCATAAAGATTTATAGCCTTGGAAACCCTATGGAGCAGTTCTACCCTTTCCTACAGGATCTCTGAGTCAGAATTGACTCAATGACAATGGCTTTTGGGTTTCCCTGATATGATTTTTAGCTCCCTGATTACAAAAGGAATGCATGTAAAAGAAATATCCTGTACTATCAACTCCACTCCACCTTCAAGCAGGAAGAACTTTCATGAAGAGTTTGTTACCCCAATCTGGGAGGTTTTGTTTGCATATCTCTCTCTCATATTAGATTGATAGTTTCCCAAGGGCTGGTGGGTATAGATAGATAGATGTTGTTGTTGTTGTTATATGCCATTGAGTCGGGCCAGACTCATAGTGACCCCTCCTTGGGTTTCTGAGGCAATATCACTACAGAAGTAGATTGCCACATCTTCCTTCAGAGGAGTGGCTGGTGGGTTTGAACCACCAGCCTTCTGGTTAGCAGTCAAATGCCTTAGGCACTATGCTACCAGAGCTCCTAGATAGATAGATAGAGGCTGTTAAGTTGACTCAGACTCATGGTGAATGTACAAAATGTTGCCTGGTCCTGCATTATTCACATGCTTGCCAGCATGTCTGTCACTGTGGCTTTTGTGTTAGTCTAGCTCTGGTGGGGAGCTCTGGTGCCTAAGGTAGAGTGCCTAAGGTATTTGACTGCTAACCAGAAGGCTGGTGGTTCAAACCCACCAGCCACTCCTCGGAAGGAAGATTAGGCAATCTACTTCTATAGAGATTGAAAATCCAAGGAGGGGTCGCTATGAGTCAGAATTGACTCAAAGGCAGTGAGTTTTGTTTTGTTTTAGTTGTTGTTGTGTGTTTTTATCTTACTGCGTGTCTTCAAAGGGTAAACACTGTGCACACCTACAGATGGCACAGGTGCTTATCAGGCTGCCTCATTCTGATCACTGTTTTTGTGGGCATGCTGGGCTGTAAGCCTGGACTTGAAATAGCCCCAAGAGATTTACATGGACACCTGGACCCAGAGCTCTACTTCTTGGAATGTGGATGTATAGGAGTGAGAGTTGAATGTCATGTAAGCCTGGCAGGGTGCCCCTTTTGTGTACTTCAGTATAAAAACTGCCTATAGCTTTAAGACGGTGAGGTTTTCTCTCTTTCTCTCTCCTGTCCATCCAGCCTGCCTTCCCTGGATTGCCTGTAAGTAAGTCCCAATAAATCCGTGTTGCAAAGAATGGCTCTGGGTCACTTCTTCAGTCTCACCCTCAGTGAGAATGCTGCCCTGCACTCTCTGGGGCTCATTCCTCTCTCTTTACAGTCTCCCTCCCCCTGGCTCTCTACTTCACCAAACTGTAATGTCCTCCTCTAGCAACTGATCATCCCTAATGATGTGCCCAAAGCAAGCAAGTTGGACAGTGTTCTGTTGTGATCCATAAGGTTGTTATTGGCTAATTTTTGGAAGTAGTTAGCCAGACCTTTCTTCCTCGTCTGTCCTAGTCTGGAAGCTTCACTTAAACCTGTCCACTATGCTAGCATTTGAAATACAAGTGGCATACCTTCCAGCCTCACAGAAGCACACAAATAGCACATTACTTTAAATTCATTGCCATTGAGTCGATCCCAACTCCTAGTGAGCCCCTTTGGGTTTCTGAGGCAGTAAATCTTTACGGAAGTAGATTGCCCAGGGTTCCTTCCACAGAGTGGCTGGTGGGTTTGAATCACCAACCTTCTGGTTAGCAGTCAAATGCCTTAGGCACTACACCACCAGAGCTCCTTCTCAAGGTCTAAGGACAATGTTATATTCACCTTTGTATTCCTAGCCCTTGACATAGTGCCGGCCTCAGATCAGGAATGTTATACATTATTGTTGAATGAACTGCTGAGAGGGGGGTTTGAACAAAGTTATAGAAGTTACAAATAGACTTCATTGTAACTGTTGTGGCAGATTCCAGTCTGGAGAAATGAGAGATAGTACCAGTAAAATGTGCTGCGGTTTAATTATGAAAAGTATTTGATGTTCGGCCAAAATGTTTGATTTTAACTTGGAGGTATAAAGGGAGGCTTTTAAGAAATTATTTGTAGAGGGAAAATATTTGTTTTTAGGTTTTGACCAGTGACAGAACTAAAACAAGGCATTGAAAATCTAGTCATCTAGTAGCATCATACAGGATGTAAGGGGAAAGGAGAGGGGTAAAATAAAATTGGAGACAGAAGAATGAATGAATTCAGGAGTTAACTATTTTTGGACACAGACCTCTGTTAAAAAAAAAAACAAACACTCATGAAAAGGGTGGCTTCTTTAAGAAAAATAGACATAAATACAAGCCTGTGTGCTTTTTTAAGAATCCCTAAATCAGGGAGTTATTCTAGGAGTAGGGGAATAAAGACTTGAACCACCATAGCAGCATGTTTGTTAGCTCAGCTGTTAACTGAAAGGCGGTGGTTTGAGTCCACCCAAAGGCACCTCAGAAGAAAGGCCTGGTCATCTACCGCCAACAAATCAGCCACTGAAACCCCTATGGAGAACAGTTCTACTCTGACACACATGAGGATTGTCATGAATCAGAACTGACTGGATGACAACTGCTTACTATGTGTAAGGCATTGTGCTGAGTACTAGGAGCAGAGACCAACAAGGAAGCATGGGGTGCAGTATGGCATAGCTGTCAAGAGCACAAACTCTCAGCCCAACTCTCTGGTTTCCAATTCCTGCCAGGTGACCTTGGGCGAATTACTAAATCCATCTGCACTCCACAGGTGTTTTACAAGGACAGTATTATCCCCATCCTCATCAGGCTGCTGTGAGGATTACATGAATCCCTATATCCCTGTAAATCTATTAGAACAGTGCATAGCACACAGCAAGCCCTGGGCAGAGCTGCGAGGAAGCAACCAGAGCAGCGTGTAAGAGGAGGAAGGAAGAGAGCCCGGGTTTGATTTTGAGAACTTTGGCTGGGGGAAGGGTGAGAGGGCGGTAACTAGATGGGGGAAGTGAGGGCCAGGGTTTTGTTGTTGTTGTTGTTTTTTCTAAGGAAGCATGTTGAGGAGCAGAACAGGCTGGAGATACATCATTAATGATCTGTCCTCTTCTCTAATGGTGCCCGAATGGTAGGAGGGACGGGATATAGAGAAAAGGTAGAGGGCTTAGCCTGAGCTAGAGAGACGCTTCCGCTTGTGAGTTGTGGGTGGGGGTGGGGTGAGGAGTCCAGTGTGGTGTGCGTGCAGGTGCAGGCTCAGAAGTAACCACAGGCAGCGAACAGGAATGCCACCATGGGGGAGAGGCAGGAGGTGATGGTTGGAGGTTTGAGGAGGGAGGAAAACTTGTGACTTGTCCTTTCAAAGAGGGGGAGAGGCAGTGAGGAAGAGGAAGATTAGATTGCCAGAGACTATTCAGGGACTGTTAAATTTGGCACCAGTGAACTGATGGGACCTTTTGGTGCTCCTGGGGAGTAAAGCAGGAGGGAAGCCTCTGAAGATGCAGGTAGTGAGTGGGAATAACGAAGCCAGGAAGAACGGGGGACTGGTACGGGACTGCTGGACTTGACACCTGGTCAACAGTTGTGGTTGAAGCAGTCTCTTGAGGGCCACTGTCCTGTCAGAAAGGAGCTTTGGTGGTGCAGTGGTTAAGGTATTTGACTGCTAACCAAAAGTTTGGTGGTTCGAACCCATCAGTGGCTCCACAGAAGAAAGATGAAAGAGTCTGCTTCTGTGAAGAGTCACAGCCTTGGAAATTCTATGGGGCAGTTCTACTCTGTCCTACAAGGTTATCAGAATTGACTCAATGGCAGTGGGTGGGGTCCTGTCAGAGCAGATGACCCAGGGCAAACAAGAAAGGAGAAGAAGAACCATGAGGCAGTTAACTCTGGCTAATCCAGGAACACTGACTATGTAATGAAAAGGAAAAGGAAAAGAGTAACAGCCAAGAGGTGTATTTTTCTTTCTAAAGGTCAGGAAATCTGTACCTTTTTTTAAGACTTGGGCAGCAATTGTATATTGCTGGCAGGAAAGGAGCAATAGGGCCCTAAAAAGTCAGCAGGGGTATGATACAGGGATAATGTGGTAGTAAACAGATCCTCTGGGCCATGTGTTTTCCATAAGATAATGTTGTTCCCAAGAAGCTCTGGTGGTACTGTGGTTAAGAGCTTGACTGCTAACTGAAACGTAGAAGGTTCAAGCCCACCAGCCGCTCCACAGGAAAAAGATGTAGCAGGCTGTTTCCATAAAGATTTACAGCCTTGGAAACTCTATGGGGGCACTTCTACCCTGACCTATTGGGTCACTATGAGTCAGAATCAACTCAATGGCAATAGGTTGTGCTGTCCCCAATTTACAGATGAGGAAACTGAGGCTCAGAGAGGTTAAGTGACTTGCCCAAGATCACACTGCTTTCTAGTTTGTAGATTGCCCAACCTTCCATCCGAGAAGTGACTGGTGGATTTGAACTGCCAGCCTTCTGGTTAGCAGTCAAGTGCCTTAGGCATTACATTACCAGAGCTCCTATTTTCTGTTGGGTGACTTCAAAATATCTACCAACAGAGCAGACTTCATTTATTTTTACCAAGCTTCCATATGTAATGGAAAGCAGAGAAAATAAAAACCAATCCATAAGTGAAAGGGAACTGTGTAGTGTTGTGGTCAGGTCATGGGTTAGGGCCAGATGCATGAAGGTGAGCACTGTGGTAAGAAAACTGGACAAACAGGAGACATAGTCAGGACTCAAGGGGCAGACCTTGTCACTAGACCATGGACCAGCCCCAGAGGTCATACCAAAGGCAGTCGGGGGAAATGCCAGGGTTTAAGATTTTCTAGTAGACCTGGAAAAGACTAGAAAAATAGCTTTGAGCAGAAAGGAGGTAGCCACTTGACCCAGTTTGAAAATTAATCTCTAAGTCCCAGCCCACCAACTTCTCCAGAGAATCCTGTTCACTACAACATACTTTGTACATTCTTGTTGGTTCCCATTCTTTATTTTAACACTTTAAAAACAAAAAAATCTTACCACCTAAGCAACACTATCCAATAGAAATATGCAAGCCCTGTATAGAATTTTAAGTTATCTAGTAAAAAACCACTTGCTATTGAGTTAATTCTTACTCATGGCAATCCCATGTGCTCAGAACAGTGTTGGGCTCCATAACATTTTTTTAAATGCAGTTTATTAAAATATAATTTATGTACAGTGAAATACACAAAACTAAAGTGACGTAGTCAATGCACTTTTTTTGGGGGTGGGTCTCCATAGCATTTTCAGTGGCTGATTTGGAGGAGATAAATGGCCAGGACTTTCTTCTGAGGAACCTCTGGGTGGACTCAAACCTCCAATCTTTTGGTTAATGGCTGAGCACATTAACTGCACCACCCAAACCAAACCCACTGCCATCAAGTCAATTCTGACTCATAGTGACCCTATGTTGTTGTTGTTATGTACCGTCGAGTTGGACCCGACTCATAGCGACCCCTCCTTGGGTTTCCGAGGCAGTATCACTATGGAAGTAGATTGCCCCATCTTCCTTCCGAGAAGTGGCTGGTGGGTTTGAACCGCCAGCCTTCTGGTTAGCAGTCAAGTGCCTTAGGCACTATGTGACCCTTTAGGACAGAGTAAAACTGCCCCCATAGAGTTTCCAAGGTTGTAAATCTTTATGGAAGCAAACTGCCACATCTTTCTCCCATGAAGTAGCTCGTGAGTTTGAACTACCAATCTTTTGGTCAGCCAGCTGAATGCTTTAACCACTGAGATACCAGGACTCAGTGTATAGGAGTATAAATTATCTAGTAGCCACACTGAAAGAAGTGAAATGAAACAGATGAAATTAATTTTCATATAAACCCAAAAAACCAAACTCATTGCCATTGAGTGGAATCCAACTCATAGCAACCCCTCCTTGGGTTTCCAAGGCAGTATCTCTATGGAAGTAGATTGCCCAATCTTCCTTCCGAGGAGTGGCTGGTGGGTTTGAACCACCAGCCTTCTGGTTAGCAGTCAAATGCCTTAGGCATTCTGCTACCAGAGCTCCCATTTTTAATATATTTTACTTAATATATCTAAAATGTTACCAATTTGTAATCCATATAATCAATAGTTTACATTTCTGTTTTTCATACTAAGCCTTCAAAGTCCAGTCGTATTTCACACCTGTAGCACGTCTCAGTTTAGACTAGCCCCATTTCAAGTGCTTGTACTCAGTAGCCCACTAGTGGCTATTGTATAGGAGAGCACAGCCCTAGAGAAAACCATACTTAACATTTTGGCACTTCTGTTGGTTTCCTAGGTATGCTGTAAAGAAACAAACAAACAAAAAACCCCATAAACTTGGTGGCTTTAAGAACAGAAGAAATGTTGGGGAAGAAAGACAAACTATCACTGAATGAGTTTAAAAACAGTAGCCAGAGCAGTAGAAGAATCAGAAAATATGAAGTCTCATAAGGCAAGCAAAAAATAGTTTGAAGGAATTGATGACTAATGACACCAGATGCTACAAAGAGGTCAAATAGTACTGAGAAAAGGTAATTAGAAGTTGTTGAGATATTAGTTCCAATAAAAAAGTGGTAGTTGAACCACATAAAATGAGATTTATTAGAATATGTATCATCCAAAAGAACTGCTAAAGTACATGCTAAAGGATTTGGCAGTAAATATAAATAAAACACTATGGTAATATTACTTTTTCATGAGAAATTAGATCAAATATTCTAAAACTCAAGTCAACTGACTGAATAAGTCAATCTTACTATGCTTGGTTGGGGGGGAAGAGAGGTTGGGGATGATGAAAACACTATTTTTAAGTTCAGAAGAATGGTAAATATTTCTCTCTCTCTGTATAGTACTTCTGGAGAGAGGGGGAACTTTACCATTGAAGTACATGAGTTTCACATTCAAATATAGAATGTTTCATAGGTGCTGGTGTGAATAAAAATTAAAATTTTCTGAAAGCTTATATTTAACTACAAGCAGTATAAAGAAAAATGTAATACAATGGAAAACAGAAGTTGAAAATTTCTTAGCAAGCCCAGTCTCGTTCTCACTTGACAAAAGATTACAGAAAAGTAAGTTACTTGGAAATAATCATTTTAAACAATAAAAAGAACAGAAATTCACTATCTCACAGTTAGTGGAGGTTAGGAGTCTGAATTCATGGTCTTGGCAGGGTCATTTTCTCTCCAGTTCTCTAGGGGAAGGTTCTTCCTTGTCTCTCTTAGCTTCTGGTAGTCACAGGTGTTTTTTGGTGTTCCTTGGCTTATAAATGCATGTGCCCATCTTCCCCTTGTGTGTCTCTGTATCTCTTCTCTTTTGTAAGGGCACCATTCAAATTAAATTAGGACTCATGCTGGCACCCTGCCACCATTACTAAACATTTTGATCAGGAATTTTATAGGCGAATCCTGATCAAAAGAGGAGAGATGTAGAACAGAATTTCAAATTTCCACTGACTACAAACATTCTGGAGCCATAGGGGCTGGATGAACCCCTGGCACTATTGCCCCGAGCTAATGTTTAAACCTTAAACCAAAAACATCCCATGAAGTCTTCCTAAAACCAAGTTTAAAGAATGTCTGCCTTGCTCATTATGCTCTTTTAAGATCTATCTATGTGGGATCAAACTGACAACAGCAACAACAAGCAGATTATATAGGAACCTTAAGGGCAGTGAGTATATGTTAATGTGGGAGAAACAACTCAGAAAAGGAGGGTGTTCTGGTTACCTAGTGCCGCTCTGACGAGAAATACCACAAATGGGATGGCCTTAACAAACAGGAATTTATTCTTACAATTTGGAGGCTTTAAATCCAAGTTCAAAGTGCCAGGCTCTAGGGGCTGAGTGAAAGCTCCTCAACCTTGGGGTCCAGCTCTGCCTCCTGCTCCTGGCCCGCTGGAGCTAGAGGCATTTTTTCACTCAGACAGCCTCTGGCTGCTGAGGCTGAGAAGCCCCCAAGGTTGACAAGGAAAAAGGCACAGTCCCGATATTACCAAACCACATGGCAGGCCATTAACTTAAGTCCATTATAAGTCCCAAGGTCAGCAGAACATAGCAGGCTGCTGAGCAATGACACGGCTACATGCAGGGTCCAAGCATGCCAAAGGCTAGAGAACATTCTCAAAGCTTCTCCTTATATATAGGAAACAGACCACATACCCAAAGGCAGCTACTCAGCTGCTCCCAGTAGATTCTACCATGGAGTTGATTACCAGTCTCATCATGGGGAATACTACATCCAGCTGCCCAGCCACTCAACCAGGCCCAGCCAAGTTGACACAAAAACCTAACCACCACAGAGGGTGAGAATGGTTTCGCATAACTCAAAAAATCTAATCAATGTCACTGAATTGTACATGTAAAAACTGTTGAATTGGTCTATGTTTTGCTGTGTATATTCTCAATAAAAACAAAAAATAAATTATAAAACAAAAAGAAATAAATAAATTAGGACCCATCCTACTCCAATATTACCTCACTTATCTGATTAACTTTTCTTATCTTATCTGATTAACTTATCTGATAACATCTTCAAAGACCTTATTTTCAAACAAGGCTAGTTCACAGGTACCTGGGGTTAAACTTCAACATTGTCTTTTTTGTGGGACACAGTTCAATGCATAACAACATTAAAGTATTTTGTGTATACTTTACCTCCCTCCTTTCCTCCCCCCTCCTTCTCTCTTCCTTTCTTTCAAAATATTGTTGGATTGGGTTGGACTAGATTTTGAAGGAAGGAGAGTTTTCACTCTCATATTCTAAGATCCTCTCACCAGCTGCTGTCAAGTTGATTCTGACTCATTGAGACCCCATGTGTGTCAGAATGGAACTGCTGCATGGGGTTTTCTTGGTTATGACCTTTTGAAAACAGATTGCTGGACCTTTCTCCCAAGGTGCCTCTGGATGACTTAAACCCACCAACCTTTAGGTTAGCAGCTAAGTGCTTAACAATTTGTGCCACCCAGGAGCTCCCCTAAGAGTCTCTAGTTTTAAATGTTTCAAGTATAGATCTCCCAGTCAATCCCTGAGAGATGGCTCTATTATTTTTATTATTAAAGCTCTGTGGTGCACAGAATTCCTTGGGAAGATGAAAAAATGGCAGGGGAATGAGATATAGCTGCCCGTTCTCAAGCATTCATTCCTTCTATTCATCCATTTGTTCATTTAGTCTCTTAACAACAGTTATAAGCATCAACTATGAGTCAAGGACCATTTCTATGGCCAGTTTTACAGACATATCCCTGGGCTTGTGAAGCCTATAATTTAGCAGAAAAGTCAGACAAATAATTACAATAAAATATGGTAAGTGTTGTGATAGGGGAAAATATGGGGAGAGAGGACTGAGAGGCTACCTAGGAGAATAATTTAATAATAATTTAACAAATTTTTTATTAAATTTAAATTTCATAATTTAATAATAATCTTGGGACATAAGAGAAGGCTTAGGGTGGCAGGGTGGGTTGAGGAAGGAATGATGTCTTAGCTGGGACTTAAAGACTGAATGAAAGATGGTGAAGCAGAGGGGAAAAGGGAGGCCTAGAGAATGCTCTGCATGGCAAGAACAGCTTTGGGAAGACCCCGGAAGCCTTCAGTGTGGTTGGGATCACCAGAGTGAAAGGTAACTCTGTTATCATGCATGATTCTCCTAGGACAGCCTAGTTAATGGTAGGAGGTGGGAGGCAGAATGTTGACAAATCTGGAATAGGGAAACCCACATAGGATGTATTTTTGTTGTTGTTGTTATGTGCTGTCAAGTCGGACCTGACTCATAGTGACCCCTCCTTGGACTTCTGAGGCAGTATCACTACAGATGTAAGGCACTTGACTGCTAACTAGAAGGCTGGCGGTTCAAACCCACCAGCCACTCCTCAGAAGGAAAATTGGGCAATCTACTTCCATAGTGATACTGCCTCAGCAACCCAAGGAGGGGTCACTATGAGTCAGGGCCGACTCGACGACACATAACAACAACAACATAACTACAAAAGTAGATTGACCCATCTTCCTTCAGAGGAGTGGCTGGTGGTTTTGAACTGCCAGCCTTCTGGTTAGCAGTCAAGTGCCTTAGGCACTATACTACCAGAGCTCCTCACATAGGATGTACTTCACCCAAAAAAAAATTCCTTCACGAACTTCACCAATTTGAGACTCAGAGGGGTAAATGAGCTTTATGAAAGCAAGAATCTCTGTGACTATTCTCTTTTCAGATTATGTCAGGCCCTGAAGACTTACTATTTTAAAAAATTGTGGTAGAATATATATAACACAATGTTTTTAATGAGAAAACACCAGACAAACCTAAATCGAGGGTCATTCTACAGAATAACTGAACTATAATTTTTGAAAGTGTCAAGGTCATCAAAACCACCAAAAAGACTGAAGAATTATTCCAGTTGGAAGGAGACATGACAGCTAAATATTCTGTGATTCTTCTGACTTGGATCCTTCTGCTATAAAATTCAGCACTAGTCAGGGGACATATAAGTCAACTAGCATAACATAGTCCTAAAGAGAATATTCTACCTCCTACTTTCGTGGGTAGCAACTAGGATCTTAAATGCTTAGGTGCCATCTAAGATATAAGATATGTTGTTGTTGTTATGTGCCATTGACTCAGACCTAACTCATAGCGACCCCTCCTTAGGTTTCCGAGGCAGTATCATATACAATATATATTGGTCCTTTACTGTCTGGAGCAAAAAGTAGTGAAGAACATAAAAATCTCAAGGAAGCAATTAGTCCAAAGGACTAATATAATAGGCTCTCCAGTGGCCTGAGACCAGAAGAACTAGATAGTGCCTACCACTACTAGCCGCTCTGATTGGGGTTGCAATAGAAGGCAATGGACAGAGTGGGAGAAAATGTAGAACAAAATTAAACCCATAAAAAAGACCAGACTTACTGGTCTAATAGAGAACGATGGAACCCCCAAGACTATGGCCCTTAAAAACCCTTCAAAGCTGGAACTGAAGCCACTCTTGGAGATCACCTTTCAGCCAATCAATAGACAGGCCTACATAGTGAGAAATAACCCCATGAAGAATGTGTTTCTCAGAACAGTCAACTTGAGACCAGAAGAGTAGAATTTGCCTAAAAATAAAGGTCAGAAGGCAAGAAAAGGAAGGAAAGAGGGGTGAATGGAAATGGGGAAACCAAGGAAGAAATGGACAGAAGGCTGTGATATTGAGGGGATTGCATCTGTTTAGAGATGAAGAAACTAAGGAACAGAGAGGTAATTTGTGTAGAGTCATATAGTTCATAAGGGGCAGAAGAGTTTGGAACCAAAGCCCACTTCATTAGTTAACCTATGCCATACCTGGGGTTGTAGGTGTTTGGGAATGGCTGGATTATAGGATGAGGGGTTGGGAGGGAATGTCTGAGGTCAGATGAATGAGGGAAACAAATTATACAGAGTTTCAGCACAAGAACCTTGTACAGGCTCATAAGCTGTAAGTAATTATCTTTGATTACTTGAGTGCATGTATAAATAATTGCTAATGATTGTATCTTTGAATGGTTGCATTAAGAGAACATTATATTCATATCCAGATTTACATAAACCATACTTCCAGTGGTGACTCACTGCCTCAACAGATTCCCATAGGCTCCCTTAAGCTACCAAAAAGAGTCAATCTCCCTTTCATTATCTATAAAATCCAAGAGCTCAAAAGGCAGCCCATCAGTGAGGGAGGAGAGGCAAGTCTCAGTTAGAGGGGAGAGGTTAAGGTTGCCCCCACTCTGGGCCCTCTATCCCCAGGGCCTCCACATTCATAATAGGGTACTCTCCACTCTTAGAACTTTTTTTTTTTTCTTTTTAAAATGTAATTGTTGACTCTTTGAGAACTTTTAAAACAAACATCAAGACCCTCTTTGGCTTTTAGCCAAAGCTCCGTGACCAAACAGGAAGTTGGTGCATCCCCCCACTGCCCACCACCAAATATACACACATACCAACCTGGAAGGCTGATGCTTCCTTCTCCAAGCTGCCCCTGCAGTTGTCCAGGGATTTTTAAAGAGAGACTTCCCCTTCCCTGAACTCTCATTGAGTCAATTCTGATTCTGACTCCAACTCATGGGGACCCTTTAGGACAGAGTAGAACTGCCCCCATAGGGTTTCCAGGGCTGTATATCTTTATGGAATGAAACTGCCTCATCTTTCTTCCATGGATTGGCTGGTGGGTTTGAACCGCCAACCATTTGATTAGCAGTCCAATGCTTAACTACTGTATCACCAGAGCTCTTAAAAGAGAGACTTAGTGACTCCAATAATTTCTCTGCATAGATGGCACCTTTGATTTTTGGGAATGGGATTTCTTCCTGGCACCCTATGCTATACAAAGCTGCTATATATTTTAAACCCAAGGTCTCTGATATCCTCACCCAAATCACAATAAAATTTTTTAAAAATACATTTGCATCTCTTGGGTGTGGGAGGAGGGGGCCTGGGAACTTTTCTGGAGTCATAGATTTTTGTTGTGATGCAGGTGATGGTTAAATGGGGATGTATTTGTTGAAATTCATTGAGTTGTATTCTTAATATTTGTGTGTTTTACTGTATGTGAATTATACCTCAATAAAGTACTCTTAGCATAAAATTTTGTAAGAAATATTTGAGCATGATCACACGGTGGGAAAAGAAATGCTGTAAGAGAGGTGTTACAGGAGAGAAGGAATGATTAAGGGAACAAGGCCCCTGAGGAGGTGGGAGGGATTAGTTTTGGACAAGTGGAAGGACTAGCTTTAGGCAAGAGGAGAGCTGCCTCTTTCACTGATAGAGGAAGAAAAGAGGAAATGGTGATGGTTATGGAAGGAGATAAGTTGGATGAGGGTAGGGTAAAAGGTCAAAGGAATTTATCTTTACTTACTTTCTTTTC